>NC_039367.1:98736080-99058946 GCF_003573695.1 Papaver somniferum | reverse complement strand
GATTATGGGATCCACTTGAGTCCACCCATCCAGGAGATAATGACGATGAACGCCGTGGAAGAGAAGCCTCCATAGTAAGGCCCAAGTTGTCCTGGCTAAGAAATAAGATGAGGAGTTGATACCTGCCCAATAAAAATGATTTTGTAAGCATAGTTCGTTCATGAGAACAATCTAATAAACTCCTACAATTCCTCTAATACCTACTGTTCGAATCCATGCGAAGAACGAACCAAATACTGAACTGCAAAGGTGATACGATTATGTATAGTATAATTTGTAAGATCGAGTAATATGTTAGCTGGGTTGCAATGACAAAAATAGAAAATCCAAGTGAAGAAAAACATTCAACGCAGTAGATGCAGGTCCATGGTAGATGGCCATTATAACATATTGTAATAAGAAGATGGAAGTTCTAAAACGAAGCCAACTTGACTCCTTGTGGCAAGGTCTATCTTCATCCAATTCCTATTTTGATATCTACCGCTAAATTATGATATTGGTTTATGAAATTCAAGAAAAACGTATCAAAGCATCATCGACGTTATGCAAAATCGACAAAATTTGCACATCGGACACAAATCTGTAACAGAGTGTTCAAGTTTAATACGAACACTCAGGCTTATGCGACAATCGGTCATCAAAATACCTGGGGTGTTGTTAGACTAATAATACTTTTTGGTTAATAAATCAAACACAATTTAGAAATCCATTAATCCCAAAAGTTCAAGCCTAAAACATTCCTATCAAAATGTCATTGGTTCACAATTAACATAATGGGAAACACTAAGAGACTACTAATTTCATACCCTTGACCTATATTATAATCACTTATTCGGCAACTTCCATGTAAACAAAAAGATCCCATATGGAAAATGTACTTGACTGTGCAAAACCATACCATTGTCCAGCCAACTGCTCAACCCGAGTGTGAGAACTTGAGCAACCTCCACTATTGTCATAATTGATGTAAGTACCGTTCCACAATAGGTCACGTTGTTCGCTTTCTTAAATTTGAGCCAGAAATGTTCCTATGAAGCCTTGGTATGTCCCAACTTACGTTGTTCGCAAAATTACCGGCAAAAAAAAAGGGAATACGGAATAAATCTACGCAAAACCGTGTTATCGCGGTACCCGAACATCCCATTTACTTAAGAGTCATAGGAAGTCTCATGTATTTGATGAATTGTACGAGACCAGACATTGCTTATGCTGTGAGTAGGTTAAGCAGGTATACTTGTAATCCAGGGAAGAAACATTGGGATGCACTTATTAGAGTGCTGAAGTACTTGAAGTACACAATGACCTTTTGTTTGAATTACGAAGGGTATCCGGCCGTCCTTGAGGGATTTTGCGATGCAAACTGGATAGCTGACTCAGAGGAGTCTAAGTCTACGAGTGGATATGTTTTCACTCTAGCAGGTGCGTCTGTGTCTTGGAAGAGTTCCAAGCAGACATGTATAGCTCGCACAACTATGGAGTCGGAGTTTATTGCGTTAGATAAAGCAGGAGAGGAGGCCGAATGGCTAAGAAACTTTTTAGAAGATATTCCTCTCTGGCATAGGCCTGTGCCAGCTATATCTATATATTGTGACAGCAAATCTGCAATAGGTAGAGCTAAAAATAGCTTCTACAGTGGAAAGTCTATACATATGTGTAGAAGACATGATTCTTTGAAATTACTAATCTCAACAGGCGTTATTTCCATAGATTGGACAAGGTCCAAGGAGAATATCGCGGACCCTTTGACGAAAGGCTTGTCCAAGGAGATAGTTAGTAAAGCATCGAAGGGGATGGGGCTTAGGCTCAAATAATTAAACTTGCCATGAAGGATACTCAACCTTGCTGACTGGAGATTCCAAGATCAAGGTTTCGAATGAGACAACTAATTTGTGGTAGTTAAAGGTAAACACTATCAGATAATTTCATTATCTGTCCCTTCCCTATGGTGTTGATGTGATAGTGTGACTGCATGTGGAGGATGACTTTTAATTAAGTCTTAATGAGTTCTATAGTTTCAATTTATGATTGAAGTGGGGTGTAGCAGTAAACACTCTTGATGGAACTCACCTATCTGAATGAGGAAGTGGGTCGCTTCCTATGAGAATGGAGCCAATTCTTTAGAGCATTCTGAGAAACAGGATATGTCCAGAGCCAAAATGGACAAAACGGCACGAACTTAGCAACACTTGGAGGATATCATGCGTGGATATTATTTGAACTACACCAAACGCTAGCAGTTCAAGAAATCGCGTTCACTGTCTAGCTAGTAGTTCCGGTAACTTCTCACTAAGCAAGGTTCAAGACCTCATGGACACCTTTGCCTAAATGGTATTTTCCTTACTCTGATTTTTTCGTTTTCCGACATTTCATTCATGTGGGGGATTATTGGAGAAAATGAGTTTTAATTAAAATATTTTATGGTCTTGGTATGGTTTGATCTAATGACCTAAGGGTCTAAGGATACTCACTCATTTTTGGGTGAATGAAGTGGAACCTTTAGTCCCACATTGTGGAAAACTAAAGAGGAGCTCCACTATATAATCATACACGTATGTATGAATTTTAAAACGTGGGTGGAGCGGGTGGGCAAAAATACATATTTTGACCCATGCAATATGCGCGTATACCATGCACCAAGTCCCTTTCCTACACGGATTTATTTTTGGGAGATTTTTTTCTTTAGGAATTTAATTCCAAAATTATTTTTTAAGAGTTTTATTTGTGGGAAATTCCTTTTACGAGTTTTACTTGTTTTTGAAGAAAACAAAAACCTAACTTGATTTGCAAGTATCTCATCCTATAAATATGACTCGAAATTCTGTTTTAAAAACACACAAGCAACGACTATCTTTAGGTCAACTTTTTTTCTTCTTCTTATATTTTGTGCGTCGTTTTACTTCCATCCCTGTTGCTGATTTCAAGAGTGGGTAACTTGCGTTGTGCTAACTCAAGTTATATCGGGAAGTCTTATCCTGGACACATCTTCGCACGTTGGGGTTTAGCATTACTTCAGAGTATACCCGCGAACTAATGTGTTAAGGACAGCTTGTTGAACCTGTGATTCTGCCCTCATCAATTTGTTCGTGGTAGAGTTGTTTGATACTGTTCTTTATATTTATTGTTTGATACATCTGACGTTTCTTCTATTGTTGCAAGATTCCAACAATCTTAACACATTATTATTCCTTGTAACAATGGGAAAGAACGATGTTGAAAGACCACAGAAGTTTAACGGAAAGGATTTCAAGAGATGGCAATCCAAGATGCTATTTTATCTAAGCCATCATGAACTGGATTATGTACTTGTTCAACATGCTGAATTGATGAATGCCGAATCTTTAACTGAGGAGGCCATCGAGTATAACAAGAGATGTAATTGTCTGGTGAAAAATCATATCATGAATGGTTTGGAAGATGCGATGTATGATTTTTACAATGCTAAAGAAAATTCCAGTGCTTATGATTTGTGGACTGCGTTAGAAGCAAAGTATCAAGCGGAGACTGCAGGGAGCAAGAAATTTCTGGTGGCGAAGTTTATGGACTTCATGACGAATGATAAACCTGTTGTTGATCAATTTCTCGAATTTCAACAGATCATTAATGAGATTTTTGCTGAAGGTATGGTCATTGATGAGACGTTTCAAGTATCTGCGGTAATTGAGAAGTTACCATCTTCTTGGTCTGAATACAATAAAAAGCTAAGACATGAAAATGGCGAGATCAACATGGTTGAATTAGGAAAGAAAATTCAAGTGGAAGAGATGATGTGCACCAAGGATAAGAACGCGTCTTCTGCAAGGGACATGAGTAACAAAGCTCATATGACTGAACACAGATCTTCCAAAGCTGGAAAAGGTGAGAGTAACAATCGTAACTCTAAGCGTGGTCCTCCCAAGAAAGGTATGTTTCGAAAACCAGAGTCTAGCATTACTAAAATTAAGGGTGCTTGTTATGCGTGTGGAGTTACTGGACATATGGCAGTTCACTGTAGACATCGTAAGGACAAAAAGGATAGTGCTAACTTGGTTGAAAAGAACAAGGACGAGTTTTCTGCAGTAGTGTCTGAAGTTAATTTGGTGACCAATGTGATGGACTGGTGGGTAGACTCTGGAGCTACCAAGCATGTTTGTGGGAACAGAGACCTGTTCACCTCCTACCAGAGGGTAGGGGAAGGCGAGAAACTCTATATGGGTAACTCATCTGCATCAGAGGTTGCAGGAAAAGGAAAGGTCGGTCTGAAGCTCACATCTGGCAAGACTCTCACATTGAATGAAGTTCTTCATGTTCCAGACATCTGCAAAAATCTTGTTTCTTGTTCTGTTTTAGATGATAAGGGTTTTAAAGTTTCAATTGAGTCTGGAAAACTTATAGTAACTAAGGGCAATGATTATGTGGGTAAGGGTTATAAGACTGGAGGTCTTTACAAACTTAATGTAACCTGTCCTGAAGTGAAATTGAATGATTCTTCTGCTTACATGTGTGTGTCATCGAATGTTTGGCATGGTAGACTTGGTCATGTAAATTACAAATCAATGCATAAACTGGCTAGCGTAGGCTGCATACCCAAATTCACTTTGGATAAAAGTTATAAGTGTGAGATTTGCGTAGAATCTAAGCATGCTAAGAAATCATTCAGGAAGAATGTCCAGAGAAACACTAAACCCTTAGAATTGATTCATTCAGACGTAGTTGACATGAAGTCAGTTCAAACTAGAGGTGGTAAGAAATGGTTTGTCACTTTTATAGATGATTGTACGAGGTACTGTCAGGTTTATTTGCTTAGAGGGAAGGACAATGCCTTAGAAGCCTTTAAGATATATAAACGTGAAGTTGAAAACCAATTGAATGCTACCATTAAAACTTTTAGGTCTGACCGTGGTGGTGAGTATCTAATTCCTATTGGAGATTTCTGTGAAGAACATGGGATAATACATGAAACTACAGCCCCTTATTCACCTCAATCCAATGGTGTAGCTGAACGAAAGAACCGTACCCTTAAGGATATGATGAATGCCATGTTGATTAGTTCAGGATTACCTTCGAATTTGTGGGGGGAGGCTATCCTCTCAGCCAATTACATCCTGAACAGAGTACCCTTTAAAGGATCAGATAAAAGTCCATATGAGTTATGGAAAAGTAAACAACCATCTTATGATTACTTCAAAGTGTGGGGGTGCTTGGCAAAGGTGGCCATCCCTCCTCCTAAGACAAATAAGATAGGACCCAAAACCGTTGATTGTGTTTTTATAGGGTATCCTGAGCATTCTAGTGCTCATAGGTTTATGGTTGTGAGTTCTGAAATTTCTGACATAGGGTTGAATACTATCATGGAGTCTAGGGATGCTGAGTTCTTTGAGAATGTTTTTCCTATGAAACGTGATTCTCGAAAGAGATGTTTAGATGATCCCCTAGAATTTACATCATCCAGTCAGTTTACCTTTAGAGGAAGATGAACCAGAAATAGAACCTAGAAGAGGTAAAAGGGTTAAAACTATGAAAACCTATCCTGGTTGCATTACATACCTAGCCGAGTCTGATCCTCAGACTTAGAAGCCATGACTTGTCCTGAAGCTTCAATTAGTGAAATGGATTCCATTCGAGAAAACGGTACTTTTGAACTTGTAGATTTACCTCCAGGGTCTAAGGCCATAGGTTGTAAATGGATTTTCAAGAGAAAACGTAATATAAATGGAACTATTGAAAAATACAAGGCTAGGTTGGTAGCGAAAGGCTATAAACAGATAGAAGGTATAGACTTCTTTGATACATATTCACCAGTAAGTAGAATTAGCTCCATTAGGATGTTAATTGCTATAGCTTCTGTCCATAACCTACAGATACATCAAATGGATGTAAAGACAGCGTTTTTGAATGGTGAATTAGATGAAGAAATTTATATGGAACAACCCGAAGGATTTGTAGTTAAAGGTTGTGAGAAGAAGGTTTGTAAACTGAAGAAATCTTTGTATGGATTGAAACAAGCACCTAAACAGTGGCATGAGAAATTTGATCATGTGATGATTTCTAGTGGTTTTAGAATTAATGAATCTGATAAGTGTGTTTATACTAAACTTGTCAAGGATGCCTGTGTGATTGTATGCTTGTATGTTGATGATATGCTTATACTAGGTACAAACATGGATGTTATTAATACCACTAAGAAAATGTTGAATGAGAACTTTGACATGAAAGACTTAGGCCCCGCTGATGTCATATTAGGGATGAAGATTAGAAAAACTTCTAATGGCTATAGTCTGAGTCAGTCTCATTATGTTGAATCCATACTTAAGAAATATAATCAGTTTGACTGTAAACCTGTTTGCACTCCATATGATTCTTCTTGCAAACTCATGAAGAATAAGGGTGTAGGTGTTAACCAACTTGAATACTCAAGAGTCATAGGAAGTCTGATGTATTTGATGAATTGTACGAGACCAGACATTGCTTATGCTGTGAGTAGGTTAAGCAGGTATACTTGTAATCCAGGGCAGAAACATTGGGATGCACTTAATAGAGTGCTAAAGTACTTGAAGTACACAATGACCTTTTGTTTGAATTACGAAGGGTATCCGGCCGTCCTTGAGGGATTTTGCGATGCGAACTGGATAGCAGACTCAGAGGAGTCTAAGTCTACGAGTGGATATGTATTCACTCTAGCAGGTGCGTCTGTATCTTGGAAGAGTTCCAAACAGACATGTATAGCTCGCTCAACTATGGAGTCGGAGTTTATTGCGTTAGATAAAGCAGGAGAGGAGGCCGAATGGCTAAGAAACTTTTTAGAAGATATTCCTCTCTGGCATAGGCCTGTGCCAGCTATATCTATACATTGTGACAGCAAATCTGCAATAGGTAGAGCTAAAAATAGCTTCTACAATGGAAAGTCTATACATATGCGTAGAAGACATGATTCTTTGAAATTACTAATCTCAACAGGCGTTATTTCCATAGATTGGACAAGGTCCAAGGAGAATATCGCGGACCCTTTGACGAAAGGCTTGTCCAAGGAGATAGTTAGTAAAGCATCGAAGGGGATGGGGCTTAGGCTCAAATAATTAAACTTGCCATGAAGGATACTCAACCTTGCTGACTGGAGATTCCAAGATCAAGGTTTCGAATGAGACAACTAATTTGTGGTAGTTAAAGGTAAACACTATCAGATAATTTTATTATCTGTCCCTTCCCTATGGTGTTGATGTGATAGTGTGACTGCATGTGGAGGATGACTTTTAATTAAGTCTTAATGAGTTCTATAGTTTCAATTTAAGATTGAAGTGGGGTGTAGCAGTAAGCACTCTTGATGGAACTCACCTATCTGAATGAGGAAGTGGGTCGCTTCCTATGAGAATGGAGCCAATTCTTTAGAGCATTCTGAGAAACAGGATATGTCCAGGGCCAAAATGGACAAAACGGCACGAACTTAGCAACACTTGGAGGATATCATGCGTGGATATTATTTGAACTACACCAAACGCTAGCAGTTCAAGACATCGCGTTCACTGTTTAGCTAGTAGTTCCGGTAACTTCTCACTAAGCAAGGTTCAAGACCTCATGGACACCTTTGCCTAAATGGTATTTTCCTTACTCTGATTTTTTCGTTTTCCGATATTCATTCATGTGGGGGATTGTTGGAGAAAATGAGTTTTAATTAAAAAGATTTTATGGTCTTGGTATGGTTTGATCTAATGACCTAAGGGTCTAAGGATACTCACTCATTTTTGGGTGAATGAAGTGGAACCTTTAGTCCCACATTGTGGAAAACTAAAGAGGAGCTCCACTATATAATCATACACTTATGTATGAATTGTAAAACGTGGGTGGAGCGGGTGGGCAAAAATACATATTTTGACCCATGCGATATACGCGTATACCATGCACCAAGTCCCTTTCCTATTCGGATTTACTTTTTGGAGAATTTTTTCTTTAGGAATTTAATTCCAAAATTATTTTTTAAGAGTTTTATTTGTGGGAAATTCCTTTTACGAGTTTTACTTGTTTTTGAAGAAAACAAAAAAACCTAACTTGATTTGCAAGTATCTCATCCTATAAATATGACTCGAAATTCTGTTTTTAAAAAACACACAAGCAGCGACTATCTCTAGGTCTACTTTTCTTCTTCTTCTTATATTTTGTGCGGCGTTTTGCTTCCATCCCTGTTGCTGAGTTCAAGAGTGGGTAACTTGCGTTGTGCTAACTCAAGTTATATCGGGCAGTCTTATCCTGGACACATCTTCGCACGTTGGGGTTTAGCATTACTTCAGAGTATACCCGCGAACTAATGTGTTAAGGACAGCTTGTTGAACCTGTGATTCTGCCCTCATCAATTTGTTCGTGGTAGAGTTGTTTGATACTGTTCTTTATATTATTGTTTGATACATCTGACGTTTCTTCAATTGTTGCAAGATTCCAACAATCTTAACACATTATTATTCCTTGTAACAATGGGAAAGAACGATGTTGAAAGACCACAGAAGTTTAACGGAAAGGATTTCAAGAGATGGCAATCCAAGATGCTATTTTATCTAAGCCATCATGAACTGGATTATGTACTTGTTCCACATGCTGAATTGATGAATGCTGAAGGTTTAACTGAGGAGGCGATCGAGTATAACAAGAGGTGTAATTTTCTGGCGAAAAATCATATCATGAATGGTTTGGAAGATGCGATGTATGATTTTTACAATGCTAAAGAAAATTTCAGTGCTTATGATTTGTGGACTGCGTTAGAAGCAAAGTATCAAGCGGAGACTGCAGGGAGCAAGAAATTTCTGGTGGCGAAGTTTATGGACTTCAAGATGACGAATGATAAACCTGTTGTTGATCAATTTCTCGAATTTCAACAGATCATTAATGAGATTCTTGCTGAAGGTATGGTCATTGATGAGACGTTTCAAGTATCTGCGGTAATTGAGAAGTTACCATCTTCTTGGTCTGAATACAAGAAAAAGCTAAGACATGAAACTGGCGAGATCAACATGGTTGAATTAGGAAAGAAAATTCAAGTGGAAGAGATGCTGTGCACCAAGGATAAGAACGTGTCTTCTGCAAGGGACATGAGTAACAAAGCTCATATGACTGAACACAGATCTTCCAAAGCTGGAAAAGGTGAGAGTAACAATCGTAACTCTAAGCGTGGTCCTCCCAAGAAAGGTATGTTTCGAAAACCAGAGTCTAGCATTACTAAAATTAAGGGTGCTTGTTATGCGTGTGGAGTTACTGGACATATGGCAGTTCACTGTAGACATCGTAAGGACAAAAAGGATAGTGCTAACTTGGTTGAAAAGAACAAGGACGAGTTTTCTGCAGTAGTGTCTGAAGTTAATTTGGTGACCAATGTGATGGACTGGTGGGTAGACTCTGGAGCTACCAAGCATGTTTGTGGGAACAGAGACCTGTTCACCTCCTACCAGAGGGTAGGGGAAGGCGAGAAACTCTATATGGGTAACTCATCTGCATCAGAGGTTGCAGGAAAAGGAAAGGTCGGTCTGAAGCTCACATCTGGCAAGACTCTCACATTGAATGAAGTTCTTCATGTTCCAGACATCTGCAAAAATCTTGTTTCTTGTTCTGTTTTAGATGATAAGGGTTTTAAAGTTTCAATTGAGTCTGGAAAACTTATAGTAACTAAGGGCAATGATTATGTGGGTAAGGGTTATAAGACTGGAGGTCTTTACAAACTTAATGTAACCTGTCCTGAAGTGAAATTGAATGATTCTTCTGCTTACATGTGTGTCATCGAATGTTTGGCATGGTAGACTTGGTCATGTAAATTACAAATCAATGCATAAACTGGCTAGCGTAGGCTGCATACCCAAATTCACTTTGGATAAAAGTTATAAGTGTGAGATTTGCGTAGAATCTAAGCATGCTAAGAAATCATTCAGGAAGAATGTCCAGAGAAACACTAAACCCTTAGAATTGATTCATTCAGACGTAGTTGACATGAAGTCAGTTCAAACTAGAGGTGGTAAGAAATGGTTTGTCACTTTTATAGATGATTGTACGAGGTACTGTCAGGTTTATTTGCTTAGAGGGAAGGACAATGCCTTAGAAGCCTTTAAGATATATAAACGTGAAGTTGAAAACCAATTGAATGCTACCATTAAAACTTTTAGGTCTGACCGTGGTGGTGAGTATCTAATTCCTATTGGAGATTTCTGTGAAGAACATGGGATAATACATGAAACTACAGCCCCTTATTCACCTCAATCCAATGGTGTAGCTGAACGAAAGAACCGTACCCTTAAGGATATGATGAATGCCATGTTGATTAGTTCAGGATTACCTTCGAATTTGTGGGGGGAGGCTATCCTCTCAGCCAATTACATCCTGAACAGAGTACCCTTTAAAGGATCAGATAAAAGTCCATATGAGTTATGGAAAAGTAAACAACCATCTTATGATTACTTCAAAGTGTGGGGGTGCTTGGCAAAGGTGGCCATCCCTCCTCCTAAGACAAATAAGATAGGACCCAAAACCGTTGATTGTGTTTTTATAGGGTATCCTGAGCATTCTAGTGCTCATAGGTTTATGGTTGTGAGTTCTGAAATTTCTGACATAGGGTTGAATACTATCATGGAGTCTAGGGATGCTGAGTTCTTTGAGAATGTTTTTCCTATGAAACGTGATTCTCGAAAGAGATGTTTAGATGATCCCCTAGAATTTACATCAGTCAGTCATTACCTTTAGAGGAAGATGAACCAGAAATAGAACCTAGAAGAGGTAAAAGGGTTAAAACTATGAAAACCTATCCTGGTTGCATTACATACCTAGCCGAGTCTGATCCTCAGACTTACAAAGAAGCCATGACTTGTCCTGAAAGCTTCAATTAGTGAAATGGATTCCATTCGAGAAAACGGTACTTTTGAACTTGTAGATTTACCTCCAGGGTCTAAGGCCATAGGTTGTAAATGGATTTTCAAGAGAAAACGTAATATAAATGGAACTATTGAAAAATACAAGGCTAGGTTGGTAGCGAAAGGCTATAAACAGATAGAAGGTATAGACTTCTTTGATACATATTCACCAGTAAGTAGAATTAGCTCCATTAGGATGTTAATTGCTATAGCTTCTGTCCATAACCTACAGATACATCAAATGGATGTAAAGACAGCGTTTTTGAATGGTGAATTAGATGAAGAAATTTATATGGAACAACCCGAAGGATTTGTAGTTAAAGGTTGTGAGAAGAAGGTTTGTAAACTGAAGAAATCTTTGTATGGATTGAAACAAGCACCTAAACAGTGGCATGAGAAATTTGATCATGTGATGATTTCTAGTGGTTTTAGAATTAATGAATCTGATAAGTGTGTTTATACTAAACTTGTCAAGGATGCATGTGTGATTGTATGCTTGTATCTTGATGATATGCTTATACTAGGTACAAACATGGATGTTATTAACTCCACTAAGAAACTGTTGAATTAGAAATTTGACATGAAAGACTTAGGCCCTGCCGATGTCATATTAGGTATGAAGACTAGAAAAACTTCTAATGGCTATAGTCTGAGTCAGTCTCATTATGTTGAATCCATACTTAAGAAATATAATAAGTTTAACTGTAAACCTGTTTGCACTCCATATGATTCTTCTTGCAAACTCATGAAGAATAAGGGTGTAGGTGTTAACCAACTTGAGACCAGACATTGCTTATGTTGTGAGTAGGTTAAGCAGGTATACTTGTAATCCAGGGCAGAAACATTGGGATGCACTTATTAGAGTGCTGAAGTACTTGAAGTACACAATGACCTTTTGTTTGAATTACGAAGGGTATCCGGCCGTCCTTGAGGGATTTTGCGATGCAAACTGGATAGCTGACTCAGAGGAGTCTAAGTCTACGAGTGGATATGTTTTCACTCTAGCAGGTGCGTATGTGTCTTGGAAGAGTTCCAAGCAGACATGTATAGCTCGCTCAACTATGGAGTCAGAGTTTATTGCGTTAGATAAAGCAGGAGAGGAGGCCGAATGGCTAAGAAACTTTTTAGAAGATATTCCTCTCTGGCATAGGCCTGTGCCAGCTATATCTATATATTGTGACAGCAAATCTGCAATAGGTAGAGCTAAAAATAGCTTCTACAATGGAAAGTCTATACATATGCGTAGAAGACATGATTCTTTGAAATTACTAATCTCAACAGGCGTTATTTCCAAACATTGGACAAGGTCCAAGGAGAATATCGCGGACCCTTTGACGAAAGGCTTGTCCAAGGAGATAGTTAGTAAAGCATCGAACGGGATGGGGCTTAGGCTCAAATAATTAAACTTGCCATGAAGGATACTCAACCTTGCTGACTGGAGATTCCAAGATCAAGGTTTCGAATGAGACAACTAATTTGTGGTAGTTAAAGGTAAACACTATCAGATAATTTCATTATCTGTCCCTTCCCTACGGTGTTGATGTGATAGTGTGACTGCATGTGGAGGATGACTTTTAATTAAGTCTTAATGAGTTCTATAGTTTCAATTTAAGATTGAAGTGGGGTGTAGCAGTAAACACTCTTGATGGAACTCACCTATCTGAATGAGGAAGTGGGTCGCTTCTTATGAGAATGGAGCCAATTCTTTAGAGCATTCTGAGAAACAGGATATGCCCAAGGCCAAAATGGACAAAACGGCACGAACTTAGCAACACTTGGAGGATATCATGCGTGGATATTATTTGAACTACACCAAACGCTAGCAGTTCAAGACATCGCGTTCACTGTCTAGCTAGTAGTTTCGGTAACTTCTCACTAAGCAAGGTTCAAGACCTCATGGACACCTTTGCCTAAATGGTATTTTCCTTACTCTGATTTTTTCGTTTTCCGACATTTCATTCATGTGGGGGATTGTTGGAGAAAATGAGTTTTAATTAAAAGATTTTATGGTCTTGGTATGGTTTGATCTAATGACCTAAGGGTCTAAGGATACTCACTCATTTTTGGGTGAATGAAGTGGAACCTTTAGTCCCACATTGTGGAAAACTAAAGAGGAGCTCCACTATATAATCATACACTTATTTATGAATTGTAAAACGTGGGTGGAGCGGGTGGGCAAAAATACATATTTTGACCCATGCGATATGCGCGTATACCATGCACCAAGTCCCTTTCCTACACGGATTTATTTTTGGGAGAATTTTTCTTTAGGAATTTAATTCCAAAATTATTTTTTAAGAGTTTTATTTGTGGGAAATTCCTTTTACGAGTTTTACTTGTTTTTGAAGAAAACAAAAACCTAACTTGATTTGCAAGTATCTCATCCTATAAATATGACTCGAAATTCTGTTTTAAAAACACACAAGCAGCGACTATCTTTAGGTCAAATTTTCTTCTTCTTCTTATATTTTGTGCGGCGTTTTACTTCCATCCCTGTTGCGGAGTTCAAGAGTGGGTAACTTGCGTTGTGCTAACTCAAGTTATATCGGGCAGTCTTATCCTGGACACATCTTCGCACGTTGGGGTTTAGCATTACTTCAGAGTATACCTGCGAACTAATGTGTTAAGGACAGCTTGTTGAACCGTGATTCTTCCCTCATCAATTTGTTCGTGGTAGAGTTGTTTGATACTGTTCTTTATATTTATTGTTTGATACATCTGACGTTTCTTCTATTGTTACAAGATTCCAACAGAAACTACTTGAAGGACAAGTCCCTAAGAAGTTTGTCACGCCACCATTCAATTTATAAACATGGACCAATTTGAAAGGTTTGAAGCAAGAATTTTTACAGTAACAACATAACCAAGTGATCATATGTCGTTATTTCCATGAAACACTGACAGGGTAGTTAGGTTATGGTACGGGAAAAGGGAGGCGTTGTGGAACTATGTAAAACGCTGACATGATCAACTGACGAAGGTCAGAGTGGTAGATGGTTGTACAACAGTCCAATCTTATATCAATGGGTTGAGCGTAATCTCTGATCTATATCTGGCGATTGTATACAATTCCTTGAGGAACTGGGAGAGCTACGAGAAAATTAACAACGATTTATTACTTTGGAAGACCTGCAAATAAGAGCGGAAAAAGCCTAAGATTACGACAACTGCAACTGGAGGGAAACTAAAGGATATAACGGAAGCACCAGACTACCAGATGCGACATAAGGACATGCACGGAGCAAAATCAAAACCGCTAAGAAAAGATAACTGACATAGGAACAAGCAATTTGAAGATACAGTATACACGGAGTTTAACGCTTTGATATCGATGATACTCATAGATATGGAAAAATAGAAGGACGAAACATATCTGGCATAAAAGGGAAAATAACCAGATCACTGTGAAAATTCCAGGAGAAGATGTGACTACCATGGATACATGGTCCATGAAACCAACAAGTGTAGGCACTTGCAACATATTCATATTGAAGGTTCAAACACTTAATTCCATAAAAAGGTATTACCGTACCCTGAGACGCAAAACTTATGGAATCCAAAAGTGGAAATTAAATGTTTGACTCTCATCCCACTATGTTTTACTCGTTGAGCTTGAAATTAATTTAGAGAATCTATATCCCAATTTATTGAAATAACCCTCAAATTAAAAAATGGTCATTTGAAGAAATATGCTTGATAATGTCATCAAACTAGATATATTAATGATAGTAATAACGGTTCTATAATCGTCCGAGTCACGAATCTTGTCAAAATTTTGAAAATCAATTCGAATCTCTATCCAGTATCAAATATTTTTTCGAATAAAATATATTCTTTTTAATATATGAGTCCTGACTTGTAATAAGTTATTGGACATGTTTGAATTGAAAAAGAAAGGAGTTGGGATTCAAGCCCTACCCTCTTGAGTTCATTTGTTTGATCAGGATCACCTACCCACGCCAATTCCTTGTATCTTAGTACACGTATATAATGTTTTACACTAGTTTTCTTAGAGTTCATTGAAATGTCTCATATGTATAAGTATTATTAGTAAGTATACATTTTTCATATTTTAATCTACAAGGTACGTATAAGAATTACCGTGAATCGTTCGTTATACGATTCGAACCTTAAAAATGGAAAACTATTCTCTCGGCGATACACGATTTCACAACCTTAACGGGGATATCTTTGTGTGTAGAAACTCTATCCTTCATGGGTATAATTCTCATGCAAACTTAAATATAATATACCTCACAAATCATAAGTTGAAATTTGACAAGTTATATATTCGAAAATCTTTTTGAAAAACCTACAAAACAACATAAGTATAAAAATCAATTTTCTAGTTAA
Organism: Papaver somniferum; assembly: GCF_003573695.1. Taxonomy (NCBI): domain Eukaryota; kingdom Viridiplantae; phylum Streptophyta; class Magnoliopsida; order Ranunculales; family Papaveraceae; genus Papaver; species Papaver somniferum. Next base: position 99,043,740 of record NC_039367.1, on the reverse strand, counting down.
TAGAATTTTCTTTATCATCTAAATAATTTTCTTTATTTTCTGGGGTTTTTGAGATTTCCCCTTAAACGAATTAGTGGTTGAATTTCCCCCCTAAATTGTTAATATTAACAACTTTCCCCCTAAAGTGATATTTTGCCCTTAAATTAGTGGTTTTTGAGATTTCCCCCTAAACGAATTAGTGGTTGAACTTTCACCTTTAAATTGCTGAAGTTTCATAGTTTTTTTAAGCAAGTGATTGTTCTTGTTCAAAACCAGTATTCTGTAATTGTATTTGTATATCTCTAATTTTCCAACAGTAACCGAAGTGGTCATCCAGCAATAGCTTCGCGGGAAATCACCATCTCTAGATCACCAACTCTGTAGCCAATTGTGCTGAAAAGGCCTCGGTGTTAAGTAAGGAAAAACTATTACTTAGTAATTTTTTAAAAGATTTTTCCTTATTTTACTCTTTGAAAATTTAACAATATATATTTTTTTACTAACCTAAAATACAAATGGACCAATAATTATATTTTATTGGCGTTTTTTTTGTCTTTGTTGTTAATGTTAATATATATATAAAAAAAAAGATATCCTGCCTATTACATGGGGAGTTACCGGTCTCCATCACTGGCCGCCCTTCAATCATATAAAGTTTGATGATCCCGGAATTTGGAAATCGTAGTCATACAAAATTGGACCTACAATGTTTATTCTGGATACAAAAAGCCTACTATAGTGCAAAATAAAATGAGTGTTTGATGCTTATATACTGCATTTGCTTCCTACTTACGTCGCGTGTACCCATGACTGGAAGATTTTATTGTAATTTATTTCTGATTCTGACACTCAAAATGACAGAACATATGAAAATCTCTAAAATAAATCCACCGCTAGAAGATTTTTGTTTCCAATTCCATAATGATAGGAATGAAAGACTTGTCTTTTGAAGCATCTATGTGAGCCTAAATCTGTACTTTTGGGGTGGCATGGAGATGTTTTGTTCGAGCTATCTTCAGTTTGAAGTATCTACCGGAATTCATGGTTTTTGGTTTTCCGCTAGGTTATTTTTGTTGGCATATCTGGAAATTTAGAAACTCTTTGGTGTTTGAACATCGTAAAGTTGACCATATAGATTACATCTACAATATTATGAAATCTTTGGAAGAGTTACAAGTCAGTTACCCTATGTAATACCCGCTATTTTTATTTACGATTTGGGTTGGATTTTTCTCGACTAATTAGATAACCTTGTGATTTGGGTTTTTGTGGAATCGTTTTGTTTACCTTAGCCTAGTAGGTTATGCACTTGAGCTTAGATATCCAGGAGACATTCTCTTATCACTTAGTAAAATGTTAGGTTATAAATATAATTACCTAATTATTGTTAGATAAGTTAATGGATTTGAGGAAAATGAAAAGATAATAAAAAGAATAAAATAATTAATAAATATTTATATAATTGTGGTAATTAGTATTAATTTATATAGGATATAGGAATTTATAATAAAGTAGAAAGAAAGTGAATAAGATAAGAAAAAGAAAAACCAAAAAAAAGCTAGAGAAAAAGAGAAGGTGATGGAGATAGGATTTTAGAGAAGAAGACTATGGAAAATCATCAAAGGATCATTAAATTAAAGGTAGAATGTGAAACCCTTTCTCTTTTGGTGTTTATCTTTGTTGTTCATTTCATATGATTTTATGTTGCTAGGTTTCAGTAATTGATTTGCATAATTACATATATTTGATTGATGATCAGGCTTCTACAATTGATGTATAACATGATTAGGTATCTCTTGTTAAAGTTTGAGAATAATCCACCGTAAATTCGCCGTTGAATGTTTGTATTAAAATAAAGGATGATTTCTGAAATTCTGGACAGTTTCGTTTTGGTCATAGTTTTGGCTATCTTAGGTAACCTAGATGATACTAAAATGATTAGGTCAAAGAACAAAAGTTGTTGATTTGTGATTTATATATCAGTGTGATTTGTATTGGGTTAATTTCAGATTATTATGAATTTACCATGAATTGTTTGGTAATGACATGTAATCTTCCCAGTTTGTAGAATGATAATATAAAATCATTTTCGTTTGATTGAGCCATTAGTTTCCTGTGAATTATTTATATGTGTTTTTTTATTGAGCTATGTATGTTCTTTTAAAACTTCAAGAAGATCGGGTAAATAAATCACCCTAAGATGTATGATGCAAAATGGATGTAGTTCACTTGTTTGCATGAATGCTTGAAAGAAATTCATGTTGTTGTTTCTTGTGTTGTTTGTAAAAATGATTTACAAAAGGAAATGAGTTCATGTTTTTCCGTTAGATGAAATTTATTCACATGCTAACGGCGGTTAATGATCCCCGAGAGTTAAATGGGTGATCCCCATGGGAACTTGTGTTTCCCGACCATCGATGGCGGTTGTCTGTGCCGTTAAACGATAGGTGGATGTACGAACGAAGGTTTTCGTACCGTGAATGAAACAAGTAAGGATCCCCAAGAGAATATGGGTATGATCCCCATGCGAACTCTTGTTCCTGACCATCGATGGAGGTTGTCTGTGCTGATAAACGATAGGTGGGTGTACGAACCAAGGTTTTCGTACCGTGAACTCATGGTTTCTCTGCGATTATATTAATACGTGAATAGATGTATTGAATCATTGATGAATGACTTGTTGACTATTATTTTGGTATTGTAAACTCATGGTTTGTTGGTGTCAATATTAATTTGTGAATGATGTGTTGAAATCTTAAAGGGATGAATTGTTGATATGTTATTGGTGTTATGAACTCATGTGTGAAGTCTAATTGGATGAATTGTTGATATATTATTCGTGTTATGAACTCATGTGTTAAAATTCAAATGGATAAATTGTTGAAAACGTTAATAGTAAATATTAGTCCTGTCGTATACTCATGTTGTATGTTACTTGACTGATTGATATTTTTATGCATATTTGAGATTGGGAATGCATTCTACTGAGCTTTCATCTCACCCCAATTGACATCCTTGCAGATTTTACGGCAGTTGGAAGTGGAACTAAGAAGTTAGCTTGTTATTGATCGCATCGTTATTATATTGGTTGAGATGTAGTTTAAAATAATATGTTTAGTTAAAAGCGTTGTTAAGGATAATTTGTGGATTTATATGCTTCAGTTCATGTTATACAAAGTTTCAACTACGTTTTGTGTAAATATATATATATATATATGCAAAAGTCTCCTCTCGACCCGTAACGCATCGAGTTCGGATCTCCATATGGGTTTGATCCTCGTCCGGAATCCGGGGTGTTACAAGTTGGTATCATAACTCTAGGATTTATATATTGAATGAGACCTAAATAAATTATTTGGTATGTTGATGTGATACTAAGCATGCTTGTTTGATTTTATTGGTGTATTGCCTGCTTCTATGTATTAGTTGTACTCTAGCTTTTGTGTAATTCATGCGATTATGAATTGTGTGCTTGATTGAATTGTTTTTGGAATTTTGAGTTTAAACTATGTTCTTAATTTCGGGATGAAATTTCTTTTAAGTGTAGTAGAATGTAATACCCACTATTTTTATTTACGATTTTGGGTCGGATTTTGCTCGACTAATTAGCTAACCTTGTGATTTGGGTTTTTGTGGAGTTGTTTTGTTTGCCTTAGCCTAGTAGGTTATGTACTTGAACTTAGATATCTAGGAGACATTCTCTTATAACTTAGTAAAATGTTATGGTGTAAATATAATCACCTAATTATTGTTAGATAAGTTAATGGATTTGAGGAAAATTAAAATATAATAAAATAAATAAAATAAATAAAAAATATTTATATAATTGTGGTAATTAGTATTAATTTATATAGGATTTATAATAAAGTAGAAAGAAAGTGAATGAGAGAAGTAAAAGAAAAACCAAGAAAAATCAAGAAAAAATCTAGAGAGAAATAGAAGGTGATGGAGCTAGGATTTTCGAGAAGAAGACTAGAAAATCAGCAGGTTATTTGGTTTTTAGTACTCAAATTTTTTTCAGAGTTAGTATTTGGTCTAACATTTGTCCAGCTTTGCGTTTGGTACCTGGAAATAACGTTGACTTGTGTTGATCTGGTTAAATTTTGACTTCTCTTTAAAAATTATTTAAAAAACTTATATAAAATAAAATAATTAACCGAGTTTACTATAGTATCCTTTACTTTTCCCACATTTATATATGTCTACTCTTAGTCTTCCACCTCCACAATCGAATGAGTATTAGAACAACGGTACCAAATCTACTACACAATCAAACAGTAAATTCAAAATTGGGAAACTCCATTACAGAATTATCCACCAACTTCAGCCAGATTAAATCTCCAAAAGAAACTCCCAAATCCGGGTTTAAATTAAACCTCCAAAAGAAACCCCCAAATCTTGGATCAAACTCCATAATTCATTTCCATCACACCTATTTCATCCCCAATCCCCAACTTTTCATATAATCTCATGCAGGTTGTATCTCTATATCATGATTTAAAGCTTAATTACATAACTGCATACAAATTAACCCTAGCATCATTCAAGTTTTTTCCTAATTTCAACTTTTTATAAACCGAACCAAAAATTGACCAAAATTTTCAGTGTTCACACGATAATTGATATGTTTTCTTACCAATGTTCGAGGAGATGGAGTAGCAGAGGAATATTTTTCGATCAGCAAAGAATTGATTTCCCAATTTGTTCCTGTAAATCTATTGATTTCAACTTCAAATCATCCTCGGAAAAAAAAAAGACGTCATTATTTTGATTGATGATTCAATTTATAACAAAATCCTGGATTTTTATTTTTATTTTAGATGAAAAATTTGCCTTTTCTATGCTCTATATGAGTTTTGACATTTCTAGATTGGTTGTTAACTTCCATTAATGTCAAGGCTTCAACATCGTTTGGGTTTGAATCTAAAAACTTTATATGAGAAGTGTTGTTTTCCTTATCTATGGTGGGTGTAAAAACAGGAGCAGCAACGAAGGTTTTTGACAAGAGTTGAAGAAAAGAGTAGTAGCAGTAATGGCTACATGGTTATGAGAAAAGAAGAAACTGAGTTTAGGGATTCCTACATGATCTCTTCTTAAATCATTAGGTTCGGATCATCGGTTTATTAGGGGACCGGGCTTATTGGCTTATGAGTCTTTGGATCGGAACGGTATATTTGTGACTCCGTATAGTTTATCTATAATTTATTTTAGAAAATTAATTAAATTTTGGTCAAATATGGTCAACATGAAGTCCAGGTACCAAACGTAAAGCTGGAAAAATGTTAGACAAAACACTAGCTCTGGACAAAATGTAAGTATCAAAAACCAAATAACCCAAAATCAGCAAAGGATCATTAAATTAAAGGTAGAATGTGAAACTCTTTCTCTTTTGGTGTTTATCTTTGTTGTTTAATTCATATGATTTTGTGTTGCTAGGTTTAAGTAATTTATTTGCATAATTACATATGTTTGATTGATGATCACGCTTCTACAATTGATAGATAACATGATTAGGTATCTCTTGTTAAAATTTGAGAATAATCCACCATAAATTCACCGTTGAATATTTGTATTAAAATGAATGATGATTTCTGAAATTTTGGACAGTTCCGTTTTGATCATAATTTTGGCTATCTTAGGTAACCTAGATGATACTAAAATGATTAGGTCAAAGAAAAAAAGTTGTTGACTTGTGATTTATATATCAGTGTGATTTGGATTGGGTTACTTTCAGATTCTTATGAATTTACCATAAATTAAAGGTAGAATGATAATATAAAATCATTTTCGTTTGATTAAGCTGTTAGTTTCCTGTGAATTATTGATATGTATTTTTTTATTGAGCAATGTATGTTCTCTTAAAATTTCAAGAAAATCAGGTAAATAAATCAACCTAAGATGTATGATGCAAAATGGATGTAGTTAACTTGTTTACATGAATGCTTGAAAGAAATTCATGTTGTTGTTTCTTGTGTTATTTGTAAAAAAAGATTTACAAAAGGAAATGAGTTCATATTTTTCTGTTAGATGGAATTCATTCTTATGCTAACGGCGGGTAATGATCCCCGAGAGTTAAATGTGTAATGATCCCCATGGGAACTTGTGTTTCCCGACCATCGATGTCGGTTTTCCATGCCATTAAACGATAGGTGAATGTACGAACCAAGGTTTTCGTACCATAAATGAAACAGGTAATGATCCTCAAGAGAAGATGGGTATGATCCCCATAGGAACTTTTGTTCCTGACCATCGTTAGAGGTTGTCCGTGCCGATAAACGATAGGTGGGTGTACGAACCAAGGTTTTTGTACCGTGAAATCATGGTTTCTCTGTGACTATATTAATACGTGAAATGGTGTGTTGAATCATTGATGAATGACTTATTGACATTTTTTTTTGGTATTGTAAACTCATGGTTTGTTGGTGTCAATATTAGTTTGTGAATGATGTGTTGAAATCTTGAATGAATGAATTTTTGATATATTATTGGTGTTATGAACTCATGTGTGAAGTCTAATTGGATGAATTGTTGATATATTATTCGTGTTATGAACTCATGTGTTAAAATTCAAATGGATGAATTGTTGAAAACGTTAATGGTAAATATTAGTCATGTTGTATACTCATGTTGTATGTTAATTGACTCATTGATATTGTTATGCATGTTTGAGATTGGTAATGCATTCTACTGAGCTGTCATCTCACCCCAATTGACATCCTTGCAGATTTCATGGCAGTTGGAAGTGGAACTAAGATGTTAGCTTGTTATTGATCGCATTGCTATTGTATTGCTTGAGATGTAGTTTAAAATAATATGTTTAGCTAAAAACGTTGTTAAGGATAATTAGTGGATTTATATACTTCAGTTCATGTTATATAGAGTTTCAACTATGTATTGTGTAAAAAAAAAATTAATTAGGAAAAATATATATGCAAAAGTCTCTTCCCGACCCGTAACGCTTCGAGTTCGGATCTCCGTATGGGTTTGAGCCTGGTCCGGAAGCCGGGGTGCTACACCCTAATAGTGTTAGACAACAGCATGCTAAAACTTGTATTGTGGATAAGAGTCAATCTGTTTTAGGCAATCATATCTCCGATGGTTTTTATGTTGATGCTTCATTAAATGATGAGTGGATCCTATCTATATATGGTTTAGGTATTATTAGGTGGCGTAACGGTATGATTTCCAACATTCGTATCCTCTCATGACTCACAACTAGTCCTGGAAGTGTAGAAGCTCTCCCAGAAAGAAGGTCATAGAATGAGGTGTTCTGCTTAATCTAGAAGGCTTTATTTTTCAAAATGACTGTAAAGATATTATATCTTTTCTTAAAGGCACAAACTCGAGCTACTCGTGGAGAACTAAACCAATATTGAAGGGCGTATAAAGATTATGTATACTTTTTACAATTTTGTTGTTTCATATGTAAATAGAGACCATAATACTCAAGAAGATAAGTTAGCTAGGTGGTCGAGGGATAAGCATATTGATTTTATAAATACTTACTCTCGTTTTATTTCATCAAAGATTCGTATTATTGAAGGTATTATAAAGGGTATGGACATATCTATGTATACTTTTTCTTAGTTTTTTAAAAAAAAATAAAATAATCCATGATCGGATGACTACTTGAGTTCCTAAGAACAAGGACCATACGATATACTATTTTAGAATTCAAAATGCAGGAGAGCCTGGGTGAAGGGGTGCAAGATCCACCGTGGGATAGAGTTATAATTTGACTATACAACAAACTGTTAACTTTTTTTTTTTAGTTTCATACGCCAAATTATTTGCAGTTTTTTTGTCTAATTCATACAACTAAGAGTATGTCGTGCAGTGGAGAATTTCACTCAAGATATTGATTGAGTTAGGCGTGAAAGGGGATTTTCTTTTACCCGTAATATGACCAAATTTGTTCAAGTCATTCATTTTGAAACGAATTATCAACACCCACTGGATGCTTTTCCAGCTTCAAAAATGAGATGGAAATGGAATTGAAGGTCTAGCTTTAATTCAAAAATAAATAAATAAAATCTCCAAAAAATGTTTATAACATTTTCTTTTCTCTCGAATAGTTATTGAAATTGCTTGTTAGTTATTGAAGAATAATTAATTAACTATTTCCTAAGTTAGCATTGATTATTTTGGGAAAGGAGTTTCCTAAACCGGTTATGATTCTTGGTGGCCAAGTTTGTGACCTATATAAATAGGTAATTAAGACTTGTAGAATTAGTGTGAAGAAAATCGTGAGGTAATACAATTGTAGAGAAAAAATAAAGTTATTTCTCGTATAGATTTTAGGATAAAATGCTAGGGTTTCGTTGTGAAAGCATATTGGTGAGGAACAAGAGACAAGGTTATAGTCTCGGGTAATTGTTGTGGTGTAACCAAGGGTTTGCTGGGATTCACACGACATTGTAATTGTTTTTCTTCATAGTGGATTTGAGTTGGTGCAACTCAAAGTGGACGTAGACAATATATACATGTTGTATGTATTGGTCAAACCACTATAAATCTTGTGTCTTGTGAGTTGATTTATCTTTCACGTGTTATTATTCTTGCTTGTGCTTGGTTTACTTATTATTCATCATAATATCTCAAGATCCTGTTATTCTGCGATTGTCAGTGATTCCATAAAAGTCCTGAAAACTGGTATCAGAGCTCAGGTTGGAGCTTTAGGGTTTATCGTAGTACGATTGGAGTGGGAGTTATGGGTGATAATAACAAAAGTACGGTATCTAGAGTTAAATTTTCAATGGGAAAAACTTTGTGTTTTTGAAGTCTCAGATGGAAGACTACCTATACGAGAAAGACCTTGTTGTTCCACTAGGAGGAGTTGCGAAAAAGGGAGCACTCAAAGACGATGAATGGTCAACACTTGACCGAAAGTGTGTAGTCGTGATCCGTAGATGTCTAACGGAGGAAGTCTACAATAACGTACAAGAGGTTACTAGTACGAAGGATCTTATGGATAAACTTGAAAAGTTGTATCAAAAGTCATCAGCCTCGGGGAAGATCATGTTGTGTGAACAACTATTCAATCTGAAGATACAAGAAGGCGAAGCGATTTCAACACATCTTGGGAAGTTTAAATCGATTATTTCTCAGCTTTCAAAAGTTAATATTACTTTTGATGATGAAGTTCAAGCTTTACTGCAAGGACAACCATTAGCAATTCCGCAGGGAGCGAGAAGTTGAAGCTTGATGATGTGCAACAACGGTTAATTTCTGAAAAGGATAGAAGAATAGAATAAGGTTACGGTTATAGTACGTCAAGCTCAGCCTTAAGTATGTAGGAAGAAGATATAGGCAGGAGTTCAAGTTGGAACAACAACAACAAATCTAGATGGAAGTCTAGGGGGAGATCTCAATCCCAGCCTTGAGGTGTTGTTGAGTGTTGGGCGTGTAAGAAAGTAGGACACTACAAGCGCGATTTTATGGAAAACAAAGGTGCTAATAATGGTGGAAACAAAGGTAATCAAGAAGAGGTCAACGTAGTTGCAGCTGCGGAACCGGTGAAGGTCCTTGTGGATAATAAGAATGTGACTATGGAAGGTTTTCTATTACTCTTTGAGAAAAAGCAAGATGAGTCTTGGATTATAGACTCGGTAGCTTCTTTCCATGCGACGGGTGATAAGAGTATTATGATCTCTTATAAAGAAGGATAGTATGGCCAAGTATTCTTCGGTGACGGTGAAGCATGCGAAATCATTGGTTTGGGTGATGTGATCTTGAAAGTCAACGGTTCAACATGGAAATGAAGGATGTACGACACGTTCTGAATTTGAAGAAAAACTTAGTGTATGTGGGCCAAGTTTGTGATGATGACTGTGAAGTTGTGCTTAAGAAACACAATTGGAAAGTGAAGAAAGGAGCTATGATATTATCTCGTGGAGTTAGAGTCGGTACTCTATACCGGACTTCAGATGGAACTACTTTAACAATGGCTAGTAGTGGTGAAGACATTAACTTATGGAATAAAAGATCGGGGTACATGAGTGAGAAGAACATGAAGATTCTGTGTTCTTGAGGCTCTACCAAAGGTGAAATCTGTTGATATGAGTTTTTGTGAAGACTGTATTCTTGGAAAGCAAAAACGGGTTAGTTTCAGCAGAGGAAGAAGAGACTTGAGAAGTGTGAAACTTGATTTGGTTCATAGCGATGTATGGGGCCCAATTGATGTTGCATCTCACAGCGGGTTCCATTATTATGTCACCTTTATTGATGATCTCTCAAGGAAGGTGTGGCTTTACTTCATAAAGAATAAGTTCGAGGTGCTTGAAGTGTTTAAGATGTGGAAAGCTACGCTTGAAACAGAAACTGATCTGAAGTTGAAGTGTTTAAGGTCAGACAACGGTGGTGAGTATGACAAAACAGAATTCTTACAGTTATGTGCTACGAATGGAATTCGTTTGGAGAGGACGGTTCCAAGGAAGCCACGGGATAATGGAGGATCAGAACGTATGAATTGGATGTTGAATGCACGCAAGGCGCATGAGGTTGCAGTCTGGCTTTCCCGAGACCTTCTGGGCACATGCAATGGAGACGGCTGCTTATCTAATCAATAGGACACCTAGTAGTCCATTATATATGAAGATACCAGAGGAGATTTGGACTGGAAAAAAGGTAAATATTTTCTATTGGAAAGTTTTTGGTTGTGTTGGTTATGTTCATCTTAGTCCCGGTGAGAGGTTAAGATAGGTGCTCAAGTAAAGAAGTGTATATTTCTTGGTTACGGAAATGACGCTTTTGGGTATAAACTTTGGGACTACGAGGGTCACAAAGTTATTAGAAGTAGAGATGTTAATTTTAATGAGAGTGAGATGTACAAGGACAATAATACAATACAAGTTCAAGATGTCAGGTCAAGCAACGTCGACAAGGAGTTGTATATCGATATTGATGATGTTTCTGGAAAAAGTGTGGTACAATAAGAACACGATGTTGCTAATGGAAGAGAAGTACAAGGTTAAGGAACTTCTGCTGCAGTGGGAGTTATTCCTATAGTTCCACAAGAAGTACGAAGATCGTCAAGAACTCCGAAACCAAATCTAAGGTATGCTTTGAATTATCTATTACTTATGGATGGAGGTGAACCTGAAGATATTAAAGAAGCACTAGCGGTTGATGATTCAAGAAAGTGGCAACTTGCTATGGAAGATGAGATGAATTCACTAGAGGAGAATGACACATGGGTGTTAGCAAAATTACCTAGAGGTAAGAAGGCGTAGCATAATAAGTGGGTTTATCGAATAAAATCTGAAGCAAATGGAGAAAATTTGCTACAAGGCGAGGTTGGTTGTAAAAGGTTTCCAGCAGAAACCTGGTATTGACTATAACGAGATATTTTCTCCAGTTGTGAAGATGATTACTATTCGGTTAATGTTAATCCTAGTGGCTTCTTAAGATCTCTACCTTGCGATTAATGTTAAGCTTAGTGGCTTCTAAAGATCTCTACCTTGAACAGTTTAATGTAAAAACAACTTTTCTTCATGATGACTTAGATGAAGAAATTTACAAGAAGCAGCCGGAAGGATTCATAGTAAAAGGAAAGTAATAGATGGTATGCAAGCTAAAGAAGATTTTGTATGGTTTAAAATAAGCCCTGAGACAGTGAGACAAGAAGTTTGATAACTTCATTCATAAAAGTTGTTACTCACGGTGTAATGCAGATCATTGTTGTTACTTCAAAAGGTATGGTTCTGACTACATTATATTATTACTGTATGTGGATGATATGTTGGTTGCCGCAACATCTCTACAAGAAGTTGAGAATTTGAAGAAAAAATTAACAAGAGAGTTTGCTATGAAAGATCTTGGTGAAGCAAAACATATTCTTGGTATGAGAATCATAAGGGATAGAGCTAATGGAACTCTTATGCTTAGTCAGGCTGAATATATTGAACGAGTGTTGAAAAGGTTCAATATGGAGAATGCTAAACCAGTTAGTTCTCCACTTGGAAGTCAAATTCGTATTTCAAGTATGCAATATGCGAAGACAGAGAAGAAAAGGAGTACATGGATAACATATTGTATTTTTCAGCTATTGGGAGTCTAAAGTATGATATGGTGTGCACGAGACCGGATATTGCACATGCAGTGGGAGTAGTGAGCAGATATGCAAGTAACCCAAGAAAACAACATTGGGAAGATGTGAAGTGGATTCTCAGGTATTTGAGAGGTAACACAAACGTACCATTGTGTTATGGAATAGGTGGTTCCATCTTGAGGGGTTATGTAGATGCAGACTTCGCAGGTGATGTAGAATGGGGTCAGCTGCAGTGTTGGTGACATTGTCTACTAAGAAAGCGGAGTACGTAGCGGTTACATAAGCGAGAAAGGAGATGATTTGGTTACTAGGATTATTAGTTGAGTTGGGAAAGGAACAACGAGTTAGTGTTCTGTTTAGCGACAGTCAAAGTGATATACATTTAGCCAAGAACTCAACGTATCATGCTAAGACAAAACATATAGATATTCATTACCATTTCATTTGGGATCTCTTAGAAGAAAGAGAGTTGAAGCTCGAGAAGATTCTTGGTCCGAAGAATCCGGCGAATATGTTTACCAAGGAAGTTACATCAGACAAGCTAAAGCTCTGTAAGGCTTTAGTTGGTCTATCAGAATGAGGATCCGGAAGGGAAGCCGCACTGACATGAAGATGTCTTAGCACCGTTAATCCAGAGTTGAAAAATCGAAGACAATCAATAAGTCTTCAAAGTGGGAGATTGTTAGTTATTGAAGACTAATTAATTAATTATGTGACGATCCAAATCATAAACCTGCTTAGATGATAGGATTACAACCTAATCGAAGAATCAATTCCAGATTAACGATTTTAAGAATCATAATAATGTGAACTAAAACCAACTTGAACCCAACACTCTGATATTTATAAGTGAAGAACTCTCAAATGATATTAATATGTTGTTTTACAATAAATAAGGAACATACATATACAAAGGATACCTAAATGTAACACAGTTCGGTAACTCTCTATAAAAACAGATATCTTCTCGTGCACCATTTCTTACGGTAACTGAAACTGAAGCGGGAACGAGTGAGCACATCATCCCAAAAGGGTGCTCAATGAAAATACATAACTCTCAGGTAATCACTAACATGCTTCATAGTTCTAAAAGAATATAAATTGAAATAAGCAAAAAGAAACGAATCATCCAGCTATTTATGCATCATGAAGCAAGTGTCACTCTAACCTTGCCAAACTCATTGAAGAAGACGACGCGAGAGAAACTCTAATCAATAATAATAACATCGTCCACACAGAGTGCCCATACAAACCACGATTCAGAATATTACCATCAAGATCAGAAAGTTAGACAAACAAGCATAATATGCACACGAGTGATTTCCCCAAAATAAAATAATATATATACTATACCGAAACGGGGAAGAAGCCGCCCTACTACGTAATATTTAAACGTGGAAGAAGCCGCTCTACTATATGTTAATTATATACTGTCGAAACGGGGAAGAAGCCGCCCTACTAAATAAATATTGAAACGGGGAAGAAGCCGCCCCAGTATTTAACTTAGTTATATACTATCGAAACGGGGAATAAGCCGCCCTATTAGGTAATATTAAAACAGGGAAGAAGCCACCGTACTTAACTTAGAAAGGAGATGTGGGGAAACACAGACACTCCCTGCGGGGAAATCATACAACGCATATTATACGCACATCAAGACACAAACAAACATTTACACAGATAGTAACACACAAACTTGCTGAAAATAACAAAGACTCATCATGTTCGCAGATAGAAATAATGTTCGATGATTACAAGAAGGTTACAGAGTTTCCACCTGACGAACCACACCTACATTGTCCCTTTAATCCGTTGGTTCATCTATATATGTCAACCATTATTATTAGTACTGGCCTAACTGTTATAAAGGAAAAGAATAAGATATGGCTAATAGACTCTTTGAAATGTGACCGACTGAGTCATTTAACTCGTCGCATTTCCTTTCTAGTTTATATTGTGACTTAGGGGATAATACTCAATATTGAACTAAAATTCAAGATAGCTGTATCTATATCAATTTCGTTTGAGCATCTGCATATTCATAAAATGATACGTTTATACTGCATGAATCTTACCGTCACCCTTTCAAATAATTTCCCTAACATTGTATCTACCTAATGTACAATTGGTCAACTGTTAGAAAATCCTCGCTTTTTCTCTCTCCTCTCTCCAAAATCATTTTTCCTTCTTTTCCTGAATATGGAGTAATTTCTTAGGATAAGCCTAGAAATTATCAGGATTATGAGTTAAGGGAGGGTAATGGGATCAAATAACTTGGATGTTGTGGTAATAATAAGAATCAGGATATGTTTTCTCTTAATTTTTGAAGTTCTTTTTTTTTTCTCTCTTTACTGTGGGAGTTTTGGTTCTGTTCCATCTTTCTATCTTTTTTCTCCTTGAATCTGTTGATTCATTTTCTTCCGACTTCTTTTGTTTCGGATTCTCTCTGATTCCTCTATTGGGTTGGATTTCTATTGCCTCTCCTCTTTTTTAATCTCTCTAGACCTATATCTCTTCTGTGCTCTCTTTAGTTGTTTGAGTATTTCTCTTTTGGCTCGATTTTCTTTCAACAGTAAGTTGTGGTTTGATCTTCTACTTTCTTCTTCTTCTCAGGTCTTTCTCTCTTTTTCTTTCATTTTTGCTGGTCCGATTTATGCTTCTCTCTTGGTCTTAACCTGAAATAGATCTAAAAATAAAATATTTTCCCTAAACTGTTTGATGGAAAAATTTAATCATTTTTGCTAAAAGTTTTCATATAAAAAAACCCTTCTTTACCCTCTTCTCTGGATGTTTCTCTTAGTTTAAAATGAATTTCAAAATGGTGACCATCTTGTTCTTCTTCCCATTTCCGGATCCAATCTTCAAAAGGATATTTACCCTTCTTCTGGTTATTAGTCCTCTTAATCTGTCTATTATTTTTTCCTTCCCTTGTTCTTTCTGATCTTGATCCGGAAAATGAAACTTTTGAGAGTATCTAAAAGCTGTTTCTCTTCTCTCGTTTAAGGTGTTTTTCTTTTCGTCTTAAATAGGCATGTTTAAAATTTTTTGTGAATAGGGATGGGGATTGTTTTGTCTTGACTAGTTTTCTTTTAGGTTTGTCTTCTTTAAAGACCTTGGTTATCTTATAATCTCTGTTAGGATTCTTTGGATTGGCTTCTTCTTTCTTGTCTGTTGGTCAGATTTGCTTAGGTTTTTTTAGGATTTTATTCTAATTCTAATTTTTGTTTTCTTATTTTGTTCATCTTCTTTTCAATTGTTGATAGGATTTTCACTTAGTCTTTCGCTGAATTTTTTGTGTGATTTAAAAATCTGCTGTGAAAAAAAAAAATCGATCACATGTCCCTAACCCTGACTCTGTTGATCCCAAACAGCCCCAAATAAGTCCTTCTTTACTAATTCCTTCTTTTTATATTTTATCCTACTGTTTCTTACTCTTAATCTTAAACATCTTTTATGAAATTTATTCGAAGGCATCAGTTCGTTCTCTCCAAGGAAAGTGTTCCGGCGGTATCGTTGTTGGCTACACAGGGGGCTTTTCCTCCACTTTGTCTCTTGAAATTACATTTTTGGATTCGTTTTTTATTTTCTATTTCAATTTCATATTTTCTTTAGATCCCTTCTCTAGCAGACAGTAAATAGCCATGAATAATTTGTAGTGTGGTACTTGGTCCTCTATATAGGATAGTTTAATTGCTTTTTAGTTTTCGGTTGGTTATCCAGGGAGCTCTTTTCCCTATCTCTACTGTGGTCCTTGTCATTTTTCACTGTTTGTTCCATGTTTATAAATTATTGACAATATTTCAAGTCCACTAATGTAGGTTTTAATTGAACATTAGGATCTCAGTATTGCTTTGAGAAAGTGTTTTCTTAATTGTTAGACAGTACAACACTAGTACTAGTCTCTAGTTTAAGTCTTTGGTTTTTGCAGAATCCATACTTTTTCCAAATTGCTCCGTTGTTAGGCCTTTGCTCCAAGTCTCTAGTTTTGTTATTGCTATTCTATTTTATCTGTAGCTTTGTCACCAGAGAAGTTGAGACTGGGAAATAATCTAGGCTTCTTAAACTGCTTTCATCTTGTACAGTTGTGCTAGTTTTTTAGTATCAGTCAGTTTTCAATTTGTGTTAATTTCAATATGTTTTATTTCAGTTTACTTTATTCTCCTATTTATATGTATTATGGCTGTGTAATGTTAGAGTGTAATTTAATCAATTTTTGTGTTTCTTCTTGGAATAGGAATCTGAAACTCTTGTGAAACAACATGATCCTGAAATCAATACTGGCGATGTTTTATATGATTGTATTTTTTCGAAGATGCAACCTTCACCATTTAAATCTTCGATTGCGGCAAAGACTAAACCGTCGTCCTCAATCATTAAGAAGAGATTTCTTTCCTGTATAGGCCGTTGTGACACTTTTATCAGACTTGTTCATGGTAGAAGGGCTCAGAAATCCACCTTGATAGTTTTATCGCAAGTTAAGACTCCGAAACTTCACAACTTGTTTGTGAATCAATACATGCTGCCAATATTAGAAGACTACTCATTGGGTACCGATGGAGATCGAATGCTTCCTAATTTAATGAAGAATTATAAAAGTTTGTGTTATCTTTGCAGTTTTAGTTTTAGGGTCTTCTATTGGACCTATCGCGTTGTGCTCTTTTCCTTCGTTAAGGTTTTATCCCTACGTGTTTTCCTTTTCAATGTTTTTAACGAGGCAACAAATATGTGTCCAACACCTCAGGGTGGTTTTATCTTTTTCTTATTTCTGTTTGTTATTTATTTTTCATGTAATATCTTTAAGTTTATTGTTGTAACCTTGGTTTTCTACGGTTTAATGAAATGCCTAATTCACAAGAAAAAAAGAAAGAAAAAAAAGAAAAATAATAATAATAATGTACAATTGATCCTTGACTAAGAAAATGATTCCATAAGGACTATACTCACCGCCAAAAATGATTGATTAATTAGACCAAGGATCTTACCCCAATATGATATACTACCATCATCACCATCATAAATTCATGCTCAGGCCATCTCCTTTCTCATAAACTCACTCTCTCTGACTCATCTTTTAACAGATTCTCCATCTCACATTTCACTAGATAAAAGAAACAAACAAGAAGAACCGAGTATATGTCCTAATACTAACTTATGATCATAGATATACATATACACTTGCCACTAACTTACTAATTAAATAATTACAAATCTAATATCTTAACACATGGTCACCTTAGGTGTCCATGCATAAAATGTTACTATTGTATTCCATTTTCTTATCATTATCTTTATGATTAAGTACTAACCTGAGTAATTAGCTTTGTATAATAACTGAATTAGTTCAACAACTATAACTATGGACGCTTCCTAAATGACGGCCTACTCCGACATTAACGCCAGCCAGCTGACGTTGCTAATCTTTCGTGTTAGCAGATGTGTCGCCTGGAAATAATTCGAGACCCGTCTATGAGCACCAGCGTACTGTCCAAGATAATATTTTACCAACAGGGATTAGTGTTTAAATTCAATTATTAGTGTTATTACTGGCGCAAATGTCATTTTACCGATACATAGCGGCTGAGCTGTTTCCGATCTTGACATTTTACCCATCTTATAAAAATTTATGTCCTCATAAATTCGAAGTGTTCCTCCTCTCAAATGAAATTCATATATATACTCATAAAAGAAAAACTTTCGTAGTTACAAAAGCACAAAAGTTCAACCTTAAGTCATATAAATTGATGTACGGATGAAAGGAAAGTAGATAATTTACTACTTTTGGTTCCAAGTATTAAATTATATTTCACAAGGTTATTGTCCTAAGTGTAAAGAAGAATCTACGAAACTTTCTACATAAAATTGAGATCTACCAGTTAAGTTCTTGTTTGATGCACAGGTCTATCTAAGCCCGTTGACACCTCTAGAGCACTATCTCTATGGATTATGCATACGTATCGACATTTAGTACACCAATTTTCACTTGGTCCACTGGCATGACTCAGTGATAGAGCGACTGACTTGCACCATGTTTGTTTACTCCTGACTCATCTGAGTCGTCTGGATCTGAATCATCTGGATCTGAGTGAAATCACCTGACTCATCTGGATCTGAGTCGATATGTTTGTTTTGAGTCAGATCTGACTCATCTGACTCGGAAATAAGTGAGTCAGTGGTTTGGTCCCATGAGTCAGAGGTATTTTGTTACCTGACTCAAATGAGTCCGAGTCAGGGGTTATGTCTGAGTCAGAGGTCGAGTCAGATCTGACTCAAAATGGAAAACAAACGGTCTGACTGCTGACTCGGTCCGAGTCAGGGGTTGACTCAGATTCAGACGCCGAGTCAGCCGCAAACAAACAAGTTCTTGTTTTTTTTTTTTTTTTGAAGCTTAAATCATATTGCCTAAACCAATTACAACAACTAAATCATGTATGACTAATCCATAAACCATAAATTACATGAGTTTGGATATCTATAATTTACCATACCCATAGACTAGGCAAGTGGGTAGGAAAGTATAACTGAGATGACGTGTCACACCAAAAAAGTGCGATTTTTTTAGGTTGAAGTTTTCGCGTTTTGGAATGGGGAAGGATTCTTCTTCTCCATCACAGAGATCAAATCAATGTCTTAGAGAGGAATCATCACTCAATAGCACAAGATTGAACTTCGAGTTTGATGAATTTCCGAGATTGCCTGCTCTTCCATCGAATGGAGCATCTGGTGATAAAAACCCAAACCCTAGTTTTTCAAATCAGAAATCTAATCAAGAGAATAGAGAGAAATCAACACCCATCTGCTTAGGTTTGACAGGTGATTTGGTTTCAAACCTTAGTTCTTCTACCGAATCTGGAATCGAAAATAAAAAAATAGGGCCTAGAATGAACTGGTCTTCTATGTTTCCATCTTCAAAATCTTCAATTGAAGACCGTTGTCTTGATTTTCAATCTTCAGTGGTGATGGAAGGGAACAAAGGGGTAGATCTTTCCTCGAAGAAATTTGAAGAACAGACCAAAAAGTGTGAACATCTGGTGATAGGGTTCTTTGTTGGTCCCAGATTATCATTTTCTTTGGTTCAAGATGCAGTCACCAAGTTATGGAAACTCAAATCAGAGGTAAGAATCTCAATTCATGGGGATAATGCTTTTGTATTCAATTTTGTGAATGAGGAAGATAGAAGAGTTTCTCTTGAACAAGGAGCGTTCTGTATTGATAAAAAATTGTTCTTTGTTAGACCTTGGTGCCCTCTAATTGAGTAGTCCATTTCGGAGATGAAGACAATTCCTATATGGATTTTGATCTACAATGTTCCTCTTCATTTCTGGAACAAACTAGGCTTAAGCTCTATTGCTAGTTTTATTGGAAACCCTTTCATGACGGATGAATGTACTAAGAAGAAAAATAGACTTAGATATGCTAGAGTGTGTGTTGAAATTAGTTTTGATTGCTCTTTTCCTAGTCTGGTTCCTCTGTGGATTGATGGAGTTCATGTTATGGACTTGCCTGTGCAATATAAATGGAAGCCTTCTAAGTGCATTAAGTGTTGCTCATTTGGACACAATGCTAGTTACTGCTCAGTAAAAGGGGTGAAGACGAAAGCTCACTGGACATCTAAGAAAATTCAACATCCTCCAAAGCCAATGGCAACGGAAAATGGTGGTGTGTTGGGTGTTCTAAATCCTGTTAGCAAGATAAGCACACCGGTTGGAGATAATATTGGTGTGGAGAATGAAAACAGAGATAATGATGGAGATTTGGATGTTACAAATTCTACTAGAATGTTAGTTAAGAAGATTCCGGATAGAGTTTGTGTGGGTAAAAGTGATGTCGACAATGAAGAAGTGCATACAGACTCTGAAGCTACTAATGCTCCTTTGGAGATTTTTAAGAAGAAAAAAAAGAGATCCAGGAAACACAAAGAAGCTCATTCGGTGGAGGAAATCCAAGAAGGTATTAAGGTGGATGTAAATGCTCAACACGTTATGGAAGGGGCAAGTACATCGTCTACTGACCCGTCAATTCCTCCTGGGTTTGAGAACGTCAACAGATTCCATGTTTTCGAAGAAGAGGAAGAGGTTGCCACTTCTCAATTAGCGGTGGAAGACTCGGAGATAAGCATATCGAAGCCATCATCTTCCGAGCAAAATCTAGAATCTTCCAAGAAATTGAGTTTAAAAGCCAAAAAAACAGGTATGTTCCCTACTGGTACTTTAAGTACGAAAAAGAAAAAGCTCCAAAATTCTGGAATCCCTAAAAAGATATCAACAACAAAGCTTTTGGAATTTGGCTCTTCATGGGGATTAGACCCCCCTCGAAAAATAGATCGTGAAGACATGTTTAAGGATCTTGTGAACAATCATGATGATTTAACCATAGAGGATGTTGAAGAATATCCTACTTGATAATATTCTTTGTGTTGGTTTGCAAGTTGCTTTTTGAATTTAGGGTATAACAAGATGAGTCTTCTTCTGTTGACCTTGTTTGTGTACTTAGATGTTCGTAGCCTTTTCTTAGTTTCAACTTCGTTTTTCTTTTGTTTTTGAGCTTTTGCGCATCGCTAGTTGTATCTGCTTGCACACGGCTTGTGTGCTCTTAATATATTCTCTTTGATCGATCAAAAAAAAAACTTACCATACCCATAAGACGTCTAATAAACATATAACCACAACCAATACACATACACGTAAATGATCATTTTAGTCACTAATCTTGTATATACCTCACTAACTAGACACTGTCAGCCAACTATGCGTCTTTCATATTTGTATCTCATACTAGGCTCACCAGAGTTATAAACAAACGACAATCTCGATTCAATAGCTGGTACTGTAAATCAACAAAACCCTCCTAGAAGAGAGACTCATCTGAATCAGTACTTTATAACAATCCAAAACAAGGAGATTTCCTAACACTTCTTGGTTGAAGCCTACACCAAAAGATTCGCACATATATCAATATGCACAACAAAGGTTTTCCTTATCATTATTTCAAGTATCAAATGAATTACAAACGATCAAAGACATACTATCTCTTATAAAAATTCCCAACAGAGTCATATCTATGTATTGATCTCCTGATGGCCCTATTCATTTGGGACCCCTGATACAATAATCATCAACTCCGTGGAGAGAATGGATGGGTCGATCCATACACCTACAATATACAACTACTTGGCCATCAAGCATCACCAAATAATACTGACCACGGTCATCAATACACTCGTGATCACTATATTTTGTTTTAACTACCCCTTCCTCTATCTATATTATTCTTACTAAATCCCATTCCTAGATCATCGCTGATTCCAAATCATTTCTCTGTAACCCATTTGTTTCTAGCTTATTTGTAAAAAGAGAACTCTATCATTTTCTCTCTCTATATTTATTTATTTATTTTTTCATTGAATGAACAAATTTACCAGTGGGATAAATTTTGATTCTACATCCATATATCAGGTTGAGATTAACTCTTTATAGAACTTTTTCTCTTTCTCATAACTTGGGCATCGAGTCTGATTAGATAAGAGCAAGTCTTATGGTGGAATCCAAACTATTCCAAGTGTGGAAAAATCATGGAATGTCAAATCTAGTGGTTTCCAAGTTGGGGTCTTCCACAGAAAATCCAAGCAAGGTTCCACGATTTTGTGGAAGGGTTCGTGGAATACATCTGAACGTCAATAAGAATAGCGTTAAACGCAATTAAGAATGGAGCTAAAAAAACGCAATTAAGAATTGCGTTTTTTTTTTGTTCGTAAATTTAAAATGAGTTGTTGAAATCTAACGGCTGAAAGAAAGCTTCATTCTTAATTGCGTTTTTTTAGCTCCATTCTTAATTATGTTTTTTTAGCTCCGTTAAGAATAGCGTTTCTACTATTTCACCATTACACTTGCGCTTCCATCCACAGTTCCAAGTGCTGAGGTGGCGTGGAAGATGGATGGATTCTACCATAAGACTTGCTCTAAATACACATTTAACTGGGAACGATGAGATCTAAAATATTCATAGAATATAAGTTTTCTAAATATCCATAGAAAATTTGGGTAACCTTAGATGATAACATTAGAATGAGGCATCCAAATGGGGTCAGATTGTCAAATTCTCATCGATCTACAACCTAATATAATTACAACTCATACTTACAAACGAGCGGAGACTAACTCATTTTAAATGAGTTAATATATATATTAGCCGCTAATAACTCGATTAATTAATATATGTTTTAATTAATAAGATTTAATCTAACCGTAATCAGTTTATGAATCTAGTACTACTAGATAGATCTCAAAATGTTAGGTAAAATTGACTACTCAAACGCGGAAATCGGATACCGGATGAGGAAGATATCGTACGCGGAATTTCGAGTCAGGAAAACGTTTGACATTGACCGATGACTTGACCTTTCACTAGGAACCAGAGTTTAATCATTGACCTCTGTTGACCAGACCATCCATTTTGACTGGACCTTCTTTTAGTAATTGGTTGTCCCATAGTAGTCTTGAAGTATTAAATAATAAAGCCACAACTAGAATTTGAATTTTCATTACGTTTTGAAGAGTTATCTTTGTGACCTGTTTCAGCTATTAGGTAACTATAGAGTAGTAGGAGGTGTTGGTTAGGAGAGAAAAGAGAGTTAAGAGGGATGAGTTAGGTGACCATGTGTTAAGATATCAGATTTATAATTAAGTACTGACGTAAGAGTTTCTCCAACGACGAAAAAAGTCTTCATCTGGTAGGATAGACATCCATATTTCCTAAAATCTTTCTCCAATTCTAACCTCTTCAACTAATATGGAGATGACATGGCATTTTTTTTTTTTGTAGACATCCTCTAGCTTAACCTCTTGTTTTAGAGGTTCACCAAGAGGATTTGTATCCATCCTGATCAGCATTTTTTATATTAAAAATAAAAATGATTTATTAGAATGATTTTTAATCAAAATCAAATATAGATTAACGAATTGTCCGAAAGACTTTTCTTCCCCTTTCTTGTATCCGATGCAAATCAATCCGGAACAATGGTTTTTTTTATTATCAGTAACTATTCTCTATTAGATTAACTGGATCTCCATCAATTACTAATAAATTAAGTTTAATGACTTTGAATTTTCAATGTTCTCTTATTTAACGATGCAGAGAATCAGACAGTAACATCACCAAGGATGAACCTATTCAATTGGTGAATCCGATAGCATTTGTTTAAGACCATTTTCGTATTCAATTTCAATACTCTGTCTAAGACCATTTTCGCAAAGCTCTAAAATGAATTTTTTTCGTAACAACTACAAGGGATGAGAGATATTGATTGCATCTGTAAGTTTTTTATTTTGCTGTGCTTGAACGGATTTTTTCATTATCGAATAAAATTAAGCAAAAAAAAAGAAGAAAAAAAGAAGACCACAGCTAGGCAAAGAAAGAGCGGAAATCCAAATGGGTTGGAGAAAGATTGTTTTTATTCCTTGTATTTAGGAAAAATGGATGGAATATGGGTTAAAGGATGTCTTCCCACAATGCCCCATATTAAACTGATCACATGACCGTTGGAGAAGCTCTAAGTAATTAGCTTTGTATAATAACTGAATTAGTTCAACAACTATAACTATGGACGCTTCCTAAGTGACGACCTACTCCGACATTAACGCCAGCCAGCTGACGTTGCTAATCTTTCGTGTTTAGCAAAGGTGTCACCTGGAAATAATTCGAGACACTTTTATGAGTACCAGCGTACTGTCCAAGATAATATTTTACCAACATTCAGGGATTAGTGTTTAAATTCAATTACTAATGTTA
Source organism: Papaver somniferum (assembly GCF_003573695.1). Lineage (NCBI taxonomy): Eukaryota > Viridiplantae > Streptophyta > Magnoliopsida > Ranunculales > Papaveraceae > Papaver > Papaver somniferum. The sequence goes on along the minus strand of NC_039367.1, from coordinate 99,019,928 downwards.
TTATCGGTGCAAGTGTCATTTTGCCGATACATAGCTGCTGAGCTGATTTCGATCCTGACAAATTATTTCCTAAGTTAGCAGTGATTATTTTGGAAAAGGGATTTCCTAAACCGGTTATGATTTTTGGTGGCCAAGTTTGTAACCTATATAAATATGTAATTAGGCCTTGTAGAATTAGTGTGAAGAAAATTGTGAGGGAATACAATTGTAGAGAGGAAAGAGAGTTTTTTTCTTGTATAGCTTTTAGTGTTAAAAGATAGGGTTTCGTTTTGAAAGCATATTGGTGAGGAACAAGAGACAAGGTTATCGTATCGGGTAATTGTTGCGTTGTAACCAAGGGTTTGCTGGGATTCACACGACGTTGTAATCGTTTTTCTTCATAATGGATTTGAGTTGGTGTGGCTCAAAGTAGACGTAGACAATATATACACGTTGTATGTATTGGTCGAACCACTATAAATATTGTGTCTTGTGAGTTGATTTATCTTTCTCGTGTTATTATTCTTGCTTGTGCTTGGTTTACTTATTATTCATCATAATATGTCAAGATCATGTTATTCCGTGGTTGTCAGTGATTCCATAAAAATCCTGACATTGCTTGCAGCAGTAGAGCACCCCAGCTACCTCCATTCCATCACTGCCTTTAATAATGGTCATACAACTCCAATAGACAAGTTGCAAGCGATAATTTTCGTTGTCACTGCTCAACATCTAGAACGAAAGAGTGGTTGATGTTATTTATGCCGAAGCTCTCTCTCCTCTCTCTCACTCCTTCTTTTTCTCCAACAAAACCATCAAAAACAATCCTTCTCTGATCAGATCTAGTCCATTTTTGGACTACATCTGAGCAGATTTCTTCATTACTCCTTGCTTTCTAGGTTAGTTAGTAGATTAGTTTAGTTTTTATTATGTTTTCTACTTATCTACATTGTTTTGGTGGTTTTATCTACTCTTTTGAGGTTTATCTTCGCTTTAATGGCGATTTTGGGTTGGGTTCTAAGATCAATAGTGATGCTTTCCAACGACGAAATCTCCATCTTTGTTGTCTTCGCGCGAAAAAATCTTCATCGGAATCTTCATCATCAACTTATCCGGCGACGAAATCTTCATCGGTGGTCTTTTTGACGACGAAAGCTTCATCAATATTTACAAGAGATTTGAGCAAATCATTCCTACGTTGGGAGTATTTCTTTCTAAAGAAGAGAAACAAACTAAATGGTTGGAATTTAATTCCTAGAAAAACCATCCTTCTTCCGATTTAATCGGATCTTATTCATACTTGTATTTGTCTTACTCCGACAATCCTTTTCTTTCTCTTGTCGGATTTTCGGTGTTGTACTCTTACGGTATGTTCTTGTTGTTACTTTGTATTCTCTTATTTTCGATCTTAAATTCATTGTAACTTTAAAAATCCCATTAATGAAAAGGTTGCTTGTTTATAAAAAAAAAAATAAAAAAAAATAGCTATAACGAAATAATTGTTTAGCCAGCATTGATGCTAATGTTCTTGTAGGCAGTTTTTTATTTCGTAGAATAACAATTTCCGTTCAGAAGGGTGTTGGAGCCCAGCTTGTTGCTAGGCTTCCGACTAGTTTCGTGTAAAATACTATTTTATTTAATGAATAAAGGTATTTATCACCAAGATAAAAAAAAAAGGGTTGAATAATAAAAGCAAGGCTATTGCTAGGCTTGTTGCTAGACTTTTGGTCATTCAAAAGGAGGTTGGAGCTCAGCTTGTTACTAGGCTTCCAACTAATTTCCTACCGGATGTTTGTCCTTCTGAGTTGTAATTCTTTATTTCAATTAAATTATATAAATAAATTAAAAAAATAGGGTTGAATAAAATGTCAAACGCAAAAATAAATTTGGGACATTAACGAAAAATTTCCATAATTGCTACGGGAACCGTAATTACTAGGGCGAAGGCCCAGATTATTTTTATTTTATATAAACCGAAATTAATTTCAAACTCCATTAATAAAAATGTTAATTTCGTATTTACGCCTAGTGCAGCCGTTTCCACGAACAAAATAGGGGAACCACTGCAACTTCTGTAAATTTCCCGCTTCCGTTGATTCCAATTTTCAAAAACATAAAATGTTTATGGGATCCTCACACTTTCTTCGATTTCTCCGGAAAAACACATTTCTCATTTCTTCACTCTCTTTCACCATTGTACTCAGCAAAATAATGTAATAATCATAAAAATCAAACTCTTTCTCCATTTCTCATAGTCATGGGCTCGAAGAAATCTGGATTATTAGAGAAATTCTGTTCTGTTTTATCTTTAAAAAGAAAAGTAATTTCTGTTTTTTGTATTGGTGTTGCAATTTCAGTCTTTATTTTTATTATTTTTTCTCGAATAACCCATTTACAGATTTTGATGGAACCATTATTAATAATTATTCAAATTCTTCATGGCCATTTTTATTTTCAACAACTGCCCATTCTTCAGAATTGCACAATTCAACTGAAACTACTGAATAGAAAACAAATTATATAGAATTGAATTTACAAAGTCCGCATGAATTAAATCTCACTGAGAAGGACGAAAACTCAATCTTTTTCGTTCATACAAGTGGTGATTTATCAGTTTCAGACAAAACCCATGAGAAAAATTCAAGTGTTTTTGTTTTAACTAATCAAAATATCAATATAGCTGGAGATGATGATACAGAAAAAAGGGTTTCAGAGAGAACCCATAGAATAATGTTTGTTGAGAAGGATAAATTTCCAAGATACGGTGATGTGGATGATTTAAGTAATTGTGATATTTTTGAGGGGAAATGGGTTAAGTTTGATGAAGAAAATACTACTTATTATCCAGTGAGTTCTTGTCCTTATATTGATAAAGATTTTGATTGTCATCTTAATGGAAGACCAGATTATGACTTCTTGAAATGGAGATGGAAACCTAGCTGTTGCAATATCCCAATGTAAAACATTTTTTCATGCATTTTGTAATTTTTTTTCCATAGGGTCTGCTTAGGGACTTGAACTAGTGACCTCAACTATGCAATTCAGGGAGGTATTGTTAAAAAATGATGATGAACTCTTTGATTGAGTTTTTCTTTTTGTGGAAGATTAAACGCAATTGATTCTCTAGAAAGAATGAGAGGAAAAAGATTGGTGTTTGTAGTAGTAGTGTAGGGGTAGGTGTAGTAGGTTTTAATTATCGAAAATAAAGCTTTTTTGAAAATTTCTTCCAAAAATATTGGCTTTATAAATTATTACACAAATATAGGTTTTATGGACTAATATAGGTAAATGTTAGTAATTATTTACGGTGATACCATTAAGGTCCTGACTTTTTGTGCATTGTCACGTTTAAGGTGCATAGTCACATTTAGGGTATATTCCAGTCAGCTGCCTCGTTGGATGAGTTAGCTGCCTCGTTGGATGAGATATTGTTTAAACGGTAAGAGGGAACTCATTCCGGAAGCCCCAGCCGTTACAAACTTCTAAAATTGCTTGGTTAATCAAGCAGATCAGTTGAAGAAAAAGGAGATCAAAATCTCAAGTAATTTGTGTAGAATTATCAAGTTTCTCTCGTTACGGCTAACCCGATTTGAGGTACGATTCTTTAATACTTGTTGTTTCGAAACTAGGGTTTACTGATTTGTATGGTTTGAATCTAGGGTTTAAAATATATTTTTTGGTGTTCGAAATCTAGGGTTTATTGAGGTACGGAGATGGATTTACTTTCAGTTTTGATTGGTGTTTGAAAACTAAGTCTGCTAACTGTTTGAGAAAATGTCCCTGTGAATTCTGTATTTGAAATTCCACTGTTACTTTAAAGTTCTGGAAAACTCATTTTGATGCACTGCAATTTATACTTGTGTCTTTTTCAATTTTCTGAAGTTGTTCTATGTATGTTAATTATGTTTGTAGCATTTTCACTCTTTTTCAGTGATTTCATTTTCAATATTTTTCTGTTTTTGTTTCAATTGATTTTGCCATTATTGTTGTTAATTGATCTTTTAGTTTTGCTTTTGATGATTTTAGTTTTTAAATGATTATAAAATTACTTTTCTGTTTGACTCATATGGTGATAAGTGATAGTACCAAGTTGGGTAATCGTTTGTTTCAATTGGATGGTCAGTTCATGGGTAATAGTGATGGGAGTTATATTTGAAACTGGACTACGTACTGGAGTACTACCATGCTTTAAGAAGGAGTGTAGTTTAAATTTACGACTGCCTAATTTCTTACAAAAATGAATAGCGTTGTTGTATGTCGACTATAATGCATTACGTTGTTTTATAACCAGAACTATTATTCTTCAGATCATTACTAACCCAAAACTATTGTCATAGGTGCCAAGTTATGGATATTCCTGAAGAGGTTCCAAGAAATCATAAAGATTCAATGCCATGGTGAAGGAAAGGTAAATAGTTGGAAAATTATTATGTTCTATTTGATTATGTGCTCGTACAATAATGAGTATAATGACTTCTGCATAAATTTTTATCAATGCTACGGTGATTTGGAGGACATATATCCACCCCCAAATATACAGGCATGGTTACGAAAAGATTACGAATTACTCTATAATGATAATGGTAGGTCATTAGTGAACTGTGGAGACTTATCTAGACTACTGGATCCATCTGGGTGGCCAGGTGATGAGGTAAGTAAATTGCATCATTTTGATATTGCCGGTGAAATTAAATAATGAGAAAAAATTTAGGGATGGGTGAACTTATCGCTTTAGGGTCCTCCTGCAAATTATTAACAAAACATTGTACCTGTTGCATAAGCCTAAGTACTTTACTGGGGCAAGTCATACCTGGACATACTTCGGAACGTATATGCAAGTATGGTTGTGTACAATAGTCACCTCGGGTAACATTTCTTACTTTTTGTATTAATGCATTATTACTTAACCTCGTTATTGTGGAACATAAAACTCTTGAGAACAAGAACGACAGAGCGATGGAAAAAATTAGACTTGGAAAAGCTCCAAAATATGATGACGCTCGTCTTCGAACTTGGGATGAGGTTTCTAAAGTATATGGTGTAGTTAATGTTAAGAAGACTCACTGGGTAGCTCTCAGCATTGAAATGGTAGAAAGGAAAATTACAATTTACGATTCCATGATACCACGTCCTCTGGTAAGAGTACCAACACTTACAAGGAATTTTGGCTTCTTCTTGAGTATTTGAGAGGTGTGACGGGTTCTGCTGAATGGAATTATGTATTTTGCAATAATGTTACTCAACAAAAAGAAGGGTAACTATATACATGAAATTCATGTTTGTTTATTTCCTTGTTTAGTTGTTATCTTTTTTTTTTCTTTTTAAATAAACATAAGTTTACTGGACAGACATTTCGAGTATATAGTTGTTGGTCCTCTTGTGGTGTCTTTGCCATCAAGTTTATTGAATACATGATTAGGGATATTGCTTTCCAGAAAATCGAACAAAGTAAAACTCCTCGATTTCGTTGTGAAATATCTTTGCAGTTGTTCAAGAAACAATTCATAGAGGTGAATGGCACAAGCACTGAATAATATCTCTTTTCTTTTACCTTAGATGGTCTCATCTAAGATAATGTGTTAATTGTTTGTGCAGGTTTCATGTGATTAGTGGTATGGAATGTTGGATCCTTGAGTAGTATTTTGGGTCAGTCTGCCTGGATAGGTATTGACCAGTTGTCTCCATGCAACACGCATACTGGTTATCAATTCTGTAAACTAAAACCGGTTCCAAAGAAAATTAGTTTCCATCTGTTTTAAATTGCTGAATTGCCTATAAAATTGCCAATTCTGTTTTCAATACTTAAGAAAGTTCTTCATTATTCTTTCATCAAAATTACTGATTTTATTCGAACATATATAAGTGAAGTTATTTTCTTTAAATTCGTGATATCATATTTTACAGTTTTTGATATACACATTCATCGGTATCAAATTGAAATAGCATTGCACTACACCAAATCAACGATGGGATTGTTCTTACATCCTATAACTTTACCAATACTAATGCTTCACCTGATTCACCGAAAAACTGAAAGTTAAACTTTAAAATTAAGTACAACACAAATCCACCATTGATCTTTTCATGAAATTGAAGGGGTTTTCAGTTTAACTGAGCTTAGGATAAGAAATTGCAAATGAACAGAAACATGTCCTAGAAAAAAATACCAACATAAACCCAAACTAAACCCCAGTCCAATAGATTGTTTAGAATTCTGAAAAAATAGGCAAAACTCTGTCACCAAGAAAAATATATTGTTTACCAGATCTTCATAGTCATTAATCTTATTAAAATCCTTAAAAATGAAGTTTCGCAAATCTTGAATTATTGAGAAAAAGTGAGAGAAGATAAACCCTAAGAAAAGAAAAACGGTGCATGAAAAGAAAGAGTAAGAAAAATCATGAAAAAGATCACCCTTTAACTCAAGAAGCTGGTTGCAGTTTAGGGTTTTGGTAGAGGCCGAGGATTAGAGAGCAGAACAGAGACAAAGAGAAAAAGAAAAAGTCAGGATGGAAAATTTTTAGGGTTTTGTATCGATTTTTATTTGGACAATAGATAAGGATAGTCATAGGGATTGAGAAAATTTATGAATGGCGGAGATTTGATCTTGGACTCTCATACGGATTGACATAAGTATGTGAGAAGCATGTGTGGACTACGTTGTGCTAAAACGAACAAGTGCAATGAGTTTTATGATCAACCTCCGGTGCGATGGTGAATCCGAATAATCAAAATGGATATGTGAAATAATGTGGAGTATCCGGTAAATAAAAAAAATTGAGTTCCAAAGATGAACTTATATGAATGAGATTTTGACATTATTAGAGATTGAACTTTCATCTAACTATTGCAATTATGACTGACTTCGATAACTTATCATGGTAAATAATAAAGCACGAGTTTTCGATGATGAACTTTCTTAAAACATGATTCTTACAGATATCAAACACTCGTCCATGACTGTATTTAGGATTATGAAAGTGTTGAAAGGATATTATTGAATTAAGTTGCATGTATCATCAAGAAGTAATTTTCAAATCACCACGGTCAATCATAATTCTTACTGGAAGTCTAAGGATTAGAAACTTGTGCAAGGAGTATCCAATAAGATAATAACAAGATTCTGACGTTAGAAATTAAACACTCTTCTAAAATTGTATTTTTGACCTACATCTAACTAAAGATTAATAAACTCAAATATAATATATAAGAACGAATTAGAACAATAAGTAATAATTTTGATATTTTTCATTGTCATTTGATTAAACAAAATTTCAAAATCCGTTGAAGGTAGATTTAGGGTTCATATAAAGATTTTGACTTAGTATAAAAGCTTAGTAAGGATAATATAATTGGTTTAGAGCTCTGGTAAAGATTTTGACTTAGTAAAATATACTTGATCACATCTTCGACTAATTAAAATCTATTTTGAAAGTCCAAATCTACTTATGTGGACCAAAATATACTTCATGATATTCATACTTGAATTCTGAATTTCAACTGAAACCTACTCGATTACATCTTCGACTAACTAGAATCTATGATGAAGGTCTAAATTTGTTAATATAGACATATACACTTTAAGATATATATGACCGAACTTATATTTGAACTCTAAATGTACCAAAATATACTTCATGACATCGATACTTGAATTCTGGATATGAAGATAAACCTACTCGATTACATCTTCAACTAACTAGAATCTATGACGAAGGTCTAAATTTGTTAATATAGACATATACATTCAAGATATATATATAACCAAACTTTATACTTGAACTCTAAATGTCAACCAAAATATACTTCATGACATCGATACTTGAATTCTGAATTTAAAGAGAAACCTACTCGATTACATCTTCGACTAACTAGAATCTATGACGAAGGTCTAAATTTGTTAATATAGACATATACACTTCAATATATATATATATATAACCGGACTTTATACTTGAACTCTAAATGTCAAACAAAATGTGTTTGATGGTATCTTAGATTAATCAGAATCTACGGATAAAGTCTAAATCTACTAATGTGGACCAAAATATACTTCATGATATTGATACTTGAAGTATGAGATTCAACCGAAACCTACTCGACTACATCTTCAACTTACTAGAATCTATGATGAAGGTCTAAATTTGTTAATATAGACCATATACACTTCAAGATATATATATATATATATATATATATAACCGAACTTTATACTTTAAATCTAAATGTCAACCAAAATGTATCTGATGGTATCTTCGATTAATCAGAATCTACAGATAAAGTCTAAAATCTACTATCAATGTGGACCAAAATATACTTCATGACATCTCCGATTAATCGAAACCTACTCGATTACATCTTCAACTAAGTGGAATCTATATTTTGTTAGATATAATTTTGTAACCATATATAAACCTGTTAAAATTATTCCTTATAAATGAGAATCTCTCCAAAAGATTTCTTCAAAATATATTGCTTGAATTTCACTGAATTATACGATAATAGCATTAGTAACTCAAGTTTTTCATCATAATGTCAAAAATTAACAGTAAAACAAGAAATCAAAATCATACATATGGAGAGAAAATAATATTTAAATTTGAAGAATAAAGCAATGGGAATTTAGTACTGAATCCTAGTGTTTTACTTTTGAACAACAACGGTGGATAATTCCCATATCATTTCGTTTTTGACTAGTTACTGATTTCAGGTGCAAATGGGAAAAAAATCACTTATCATATCTCTCCTTCCAAGGTCTTCAACAATCTCCATAACTACACCACCTAACAGCAAGAATAAGAAGCTTTTTTCGGTCGAAACTTGATCTCCAAATTATATTTGACAATTTAGATTTAATCACAGAGTTTTAATTAATCAATAAAAAGAAAAATTCTAAAGGGAGTCTTATGACGATGGATTTTGTTAAACGAAATAAAGGGAGGTTTTAATCAAAGTTAAAAGATAAATCTCCCGCGCGAGGAACCTTAACAACACTGGTTAGAAGAAGATAAAGATTCGAAAGCCTAATGTCTTTATTTCTTACTCAAAATAGTCGTGAAACGAATAAATTTTGGTAGTTTATCAGGGGTATGCAAAACAAATGTTTTTGATGGGGTATGATGATTAGTTTTGTGGATGCACAGATAAACGGGTACCGTTAGTATTTTGTGGGATACATATAGGAACTCCCAAACAAATTACGATGTGGTAATCAATTACCGGAAGGCATAAAGTGGTTGCAAGCGCGGCATAGAGCTGATAAGGGGTTCCCCTGATGAATCATATCAGTACCTGGTAAATTATAGTTACATGTTGTCGCAACTTAACGAGGGAACTTCTACCGAAATTATTATCGGAAAATGGGTCATTTGTCCAAATATTTTTAAATCACGGTTCAAGAGGACGAGTAAAAAATAGTTTGGGTGAAATGGCCAGAAAAAAAAATAGTAAGGATGAAACTGGTTTCATCCTAGCTTAAATTTAAAAAATAGCAAGGATGAAACTGGATACATCCTGTGTAAATTAAAAATAAGAAAAATATTTGAAAATGGGCACAATGAAACTGGTTACATCCTGCCTATTTTTACATTTTTGTCCATTTAAACAATATCAAAATCTAACTGTCCATTTTACCCAGGAATTGTTGATTTTGGTCTTTTTAACCAATTTTGTGAATTATTATCTCATTGTTAGTTCCATATACCTGCACTCAATTTTCTTTTTTAACTCTTACGAAGACCCATTACTAAAACCTTAAATAGAATAAAACCCGTGGATCAAAATCTCTTTAAACTCCAAAAAAACTGAAATCTAATTTAAGGAAAACAGAAATGCTTCCTTGAAGCATTTTATCAAACAATAAATGAGCAATAATGTTTTCTTTTCATTTAACAGAAAAAATCATAATTGATCAAAACAAGTAGTCCCAAAACGTGAAAGAAGATCCCCAAAGAAAGAAAGAAACAAAACAAAAAAATGAAAGACATTCGGGAACTGAGAAGATTAATTATAATTTTAGTCTTTACTTTTTCAAACCTAATCAAGCAATTAAAAAATTAGGAAAAGGGAAATAACTAAGCTGTTTGAATTTCCTGTGTACATACCGGAAATGAATTTGGCACAATGAAAGTGATCGGATAATGGTACTGGTAAGAAATTCGGAAGACAAATTGCCGAACAAACCCATGGACAAACAAAATTGAACTTGTTATCGAACACCTAACTTTGATGGTGTCGCCTTAGACAAACATCATATGATATGAAGAAGGAGAATAACACAAGAAGAATAAGATGAGGAGGGATGAGGTGATGAAGGGGTAGGCTGCTGTGATATACTTCTACGAGGAAGGAGAGGTCCAAAGGGAAAATGAAAAATTAAGAAACTTTTGTGGACCTTGGGGTAGAGGAAAAAGAGGTGCATAGAGATGTAAGGTTAAATAAATTAAGTAGGAATTACCAAAAGGTATTATTATGGTAGTCTTAGTTAATGGCAGGTCCACCCACTAAAGCCCAGTAATTAGAGGTCCATAATAAAAAGAAAAAGAGGAAATTTGATCAAATTTTTTATCCCCTGGTCCGGTACATGTGGGGATGTCATAATCCACTTTTAAAAATACCCAAACTACCCATTCCCTGATAGTACATATATATTTTTTTTTTTTAAAAATCACCATTTTTTCCAAATCTGAGTTCCGTCTCCTCCTCTTTTCTACTTCTGCTCAATTTTTGCTCCTTCTTTTGGATTACGAGCTAGAGTTTTTTTGAAGATCTCTTTGAAGATTTAAAGGTATGTTATGTAATATCTCTTTTTGCTGTTCTTGTTTGTTTTTTTTCAACTGAATCTGTGAAGATCGGGTCGTTTTGATTACGTTTTCACTTTATTGTTTCGTTTTTTGTTTGTTTTTTGCGTTTATTTTTGTTTTGGTTTGTTTTTTATGAATCTTGATCGTAATTATTCAATTTTTGGTTAGATTATGATGTTTTTAACATATTTGAACTTTCGATTTGATTATCTTGTTGTTTTCGCTTCTTTATTTATCAAAATCGTGCTTGTTTGTTGTTTCAGGGGTATTATCCAACAGTACATATGTTGCATACTGATACAAATTGCTTTTGATTCTGTTTTGTTCTTAGTTTATCACTTGTTGTTGTTTGATTCATAAGTATATATCTTCGATGCTGAAATAAGACTCTCTCGATTATGTTATTTTGATAGATTCTTTACATACAATTATTTTTTAGTTCATGAATCAGCAGTATATATGTGGCATACTGATACAAACTGTTTTTTTTTTGGTCTAATCGTTGTGGTGTTTGATTAAGATTTTGATCTCCATGTTTGATTTCTTGATTATTTACTAGATCTATATGAATAATCACGTTTTTGGTTCATTTCGTTATTAGATTTGATCATACTAGTTCCATTTTATTGTTTTTAGATTTGTTTTTTTGTATGAAACAACAGTACGTATATCCTGTATTGACAGAAACCTAGCTTATTTTGAATGAAGAAGAACAAGATGGTGCATCGTTATGATTTACGAGGAGAATATTTGTTTTCTGTTTCCAGGTATGCTTTCTAATCATCTTGTTTGATTATTTTGTTCGATTTTTCTTCTATTGATTTGTTTTTTTTGATTGTATTCTGATAATCAAATCGATTTGATTGACGCTTTTATGGTTTTTAGGTTTGTTAAAGTTGTTTTTCGTATATGAATTGACAGTACATATATGGCGTACTGATACAAAACTCTTCTAATTTTGTTTTATTTGAAGTTTTTCCAATTTTTTTGGTTCGATCCATGAGTATGTATGTATAATACTGATAGGAAGTGCTATTTGCTGTGTTTTTGCTCCTTTTTTAGTCTTACCCTTCAGTACTTATGTGAAATACTGTAATATGTCTTTCGAATCTCTTATTTTTCATACATCTGTCACTTGTTGTTGTCATACTGTTGATTTGTAGTTCATGAATCTTCAGTACATATATCGCATACTGATAGGAAGTGCTCCTTGTTATGTTTGATTCAGTACGTATATGAAATACTGAAATAGATGCTCTTTGTTGCGTTTGATTCAGTACTGGAATTGGATATGGAGATGATCTGGAGCTGCAGTTCAGAACTTATTGCAAGAAATGACAGATTTTGAATGATAGGAACAAGAGTTGTTGTTGGTTCAGATTTGCAAGCTTGTGATGGATTTCAAATAGTGATTGTAGTTGTAGTGGTAAAAAGGGGTCTTTTCAGACTTGTGAAGAAAACAATTTTTCTAGATTTAAATTAAACAGGCAAATAAATAAAATAGTTCAAACCTTTAGAGAAAATACCAAGACTAGGATTCCACCATTGACCAATTAAATAGTAAACTCTAAATAATATTCATGCAATTCTATCTTTAAAAATAATTCTAATATTTGCCTCAAATATATTTTTGAAGTAATAATTGTAATCACAAAGTATAAAACATCAAAAGTTTTTAAAACCCAGCATGCTTCATCAAAATAATTCACAACTATTCAATAAAAACTAATATTTCAAATTCAATTCCATGCAAATAATCAAATAATAATATTGCAATTAATAATAAAATTAGAATTATACCAATCAATATGGATCAATGGCTTCCTCCGTCGTCTCGGCTAATGGGGTTTAGCTCTTCATGGTAAAAACACACACAAAATAATCACTCATGGCTGAATAGGTGTTTTTATTGAAGAAATAAGATGAAACAGAAATTCGCAACGCTGTAGAAGTGTTACAGCGTCGCTGTTACAAAACATATGATGCTGTTTATATACGATAATAATGATATGCTGTAGAGAAACGACAGTTTGATTTCGCTGTAAGTACTGTGGAAAAACGACAGACTCTGCGAGTCCGTTCTTCCTTCTTCGTCTTCCTCCTCGAGCAGCAGCAGCAGCAGCAGGTATGATTTCTGTTCTTCGTTTCTCTGCGTTCCAAGTGACCCCAAAACTCTTAATTCCTTTTTCTATCACTTCCCCCCAGCCTTTATATACACAACAGGGTCCAAATAACTCGATTAAATCTGAGTTTATCTCCCTTTTTCATTTCCCTCGAGTCTCGGTCTTCTCTTCAACTACAGGTCACGAATATCTGCTATTTTTCCTCTTCCTTACGCGCTGAGTTACTCTTAACTTTCCATATTGATGTGTACGAATATTAGGAGAATATTGACTGCACTTTCACACGTAACTTCCTTGATTATTTTCTCCAGAAAAGCCGATAATAACTCAACGTCCTGTTTACTTCCAAACTCGGCTCCTAGCCAAATTTGATCCCGTCCAGCAACCTCACCAGGCCTGTTTAGTTAATTATAGCCCATTCGTAACAAATCCAGCAGTTGAATCTACTTCTAATTCGTCCATAAAATCGAACCCTAATATCAGTTCCGCTGCAAAGTCCTTTCCCGCCAAAATCTTGAGTTTGAAATGTGAAGAAGAGATGCCCCCTATCCAGCTCCGATGTCCCTTTAGAAGCTGCTTGGAAATGGGTCACCCCTTAGTAATTAGGTTACCCCTTATCCAAAATCGAGGGTTCGTATAGTAAGTTTTCTGGGACATTTTCCGCACTTTTTCGGGGTTCCTCCGGGGTATTTCTGAGGTGCTTCCGGTACTCTATCAACGGAGGTCCAAACGCCGCATTTTCAGCCAATTTCGCCGCAAAACCTTATTCTTCTAAAAACACCTACAAATAAATAAAATAACCAAATAAGTATAGAATCGAGCACTAACACTATATATAATTGAGATATATTAGACACATAAATGCGTCTATCAAATACCCCCAAACTTATTATTTGCTAGTCCCGAGCAAATCAAAACTACAAAAAAAAATCCTAACTCACTGTCGCAGGCATCGTCGATTGCATTTAGCGTATGCAATAAGCCTTTAAACCCCTAGGTGGCCCTAGTGGCCGAGTTATAGTCTCGGGAGGGCTTACTAGAGATATGCCCACAAAACCTTTACTCCTAATTGGTCACAAGTATCCAAAGAGCTATGAGGACATACATATTATCAACCTATCTCCAAGTAACTAGAATGCCAGAGAAATTACAGGTGTCAGCTCTAAAGCTAACTGAAGAAAAGGGGAGACACATCCACACGACTGCTAGATAAAGAGATATCCGCTATACATCTAGATAAACATTGTAAGATGCGTCCGCTGCTTTACAGCTGGATAAGATTAGGAGAGAGATAAAAATGAGAGGGACATCTGCTATACAGCTGGACTAATTACGTGTGATGAGTTAAACCAGTGATAGAAAGATGATCTTGTGCCAGATTGAAAGCAGACTAACAAAGCAACCAAAATGCATCTTTCTTCGACTCTCTCACAGAGCCCAGTAGAAACAACGCCTTCTTCGGTCTTCAACTGTTGATGATAAACTCTCGAACCTCATAGAACCTTGACAATTAACTCTTCTCTTCGATTTCTTGCTTGACTTATAAATTCTTCTTCCCTATGGCCTTATTGAACAAAAAGAACGTAATGATGTTTCATTATTATTATTTTTTTCATTTTTTTTTTTTTTTTGCTAAAATAAAAAAAAATTACAAGACAAAAATTTACATGGCCATGAGAGAAGGACTTTCAAAACTTGGATCTTCGCAACTTGTCATGTCTTGGTATCATGGATTCTAACAACTTATATCATTTGCTCTTATAACTTCAACTTTGATTTTTGAATTATTCTCTTCTATTGTTGCTTTTAAACCTAAAACGTCTTCACTTTCTTCATAGATTTTGATGTCGCTCCGCTTGTTGATGATGATAAGTTTCTACTGAGAGAGAGACGCAATCCAGTAACTAAGACTACATTGTGAGGTTGCTTTGTCTTTCTGGCATTTCCTGACCTACTTTCCTTTCCATCATGTATGGTTAGGTCCATCACGGTTACCCTCTAAAAAGAACAAGTTCTCTCCTGAATTTCAAGGATCTCAATGTATTTTTCTCTAATGTCTCAATAAGTTGTTATCTGTAGCATTCCAATTTCTATCTTTTCGGTGAGAAACAGTATGTAAACTTAGCTAACCGGATACCATGTGATGCTAGAAGTTTCAAAAGTGCAACACAAAAGTTTCTCCCATACCCCTAAACTTAAATCTAACATTGTCCTCAATGTTCTAAAGATGAAATTAAAAGCATGAACAAGGAGAAACTATAACCACTGGAGGGAAAAGAAATAAGGAAGGATATTACCGTATCACATGAACGCGGGAGCCTCCCAGTAAATGCTAAATTTATAGTCATTAGCTAGACATCAAATACCTCTAAAAGAATTTTCACCTTCCAAAGTCGTATACCAATAGTCGAAACAATTGTGGGTCCATAAGACCAAATAGAACTGCCACGAATAGGAGACAAATGCTCAAGATCAGAAAAATGAGCATATAGAGCACAACCTGATCTAAAGTTTCTCGCAAGACAACTGGATTTATCTGAGGTGCCCACTTGGGCTTCATATGAGTGTCTCGGCAGACAGATTCATCCGAAAAACGGGTCTCTAACATATGGATTTTCTCCTGGACAGTATCAGGCGGATCAGGTTGTGGAGTCTGAATAGACTCAAGCGATACCTCAGATGCACTAGGATTGAGTCCCAAGTTAGGGACTTCTACTGGGGATAATTGACAATCTCTACCCCCAAATTTAGGGTAATCACTGTTCTCCGTAAGACCTTTAACTATGGCTTGAATTTCCGGACCCGGAGAGTATTTAAAATACTATAGAGCTTCTTCTAGTTCACTACCCCCAAACTTAGAGTTTTGGGTGTCTCTATATAAACTAGTCACAATATTCCTAATTTCTAGACCATCCGGTTCCTGAAAAAGGTCAATTGCTTTCTCTGAGTTATAATCAGGTGGTTCATCCTCTAAATTCTTTTGAGGTATACTAGCTATAGGACTTATATGTTTCATATCCTCTATGGTCATCCCTAGAGTTTCCTTATTGTGTTGAAGCACAGTTATTGGCCTAATATCATGATCACTATCCAAATCGGAAGTTATAGGCAAAATATTAGATGGGCCTACAAATGCATAATTGGGGTCCAACTTAGGAGGATCTTTAGGCTCTTCGAAATAAGGGCTTAAGGTAGATTCGGTAGCTATTAATGGTTCAAACCTAGATTTCCATCTATCAGTATCTAACATAGGAATAGAATCCAACAGAGCATTTACTTGTTCAATGTTGCTATCATCGTCAAAATCCATGCTAAAACGGGCTAGACAACTCTCTAATGGATCTTCCGATTCGGTGTTTGGTACAGACTTCGGAACTAAGGTTCCTATCATGTTGACCTCTTCAATGCACGTGTCATCTAGCTCAGAATGTAGCTTATTGACATTAAAAATATTCAACTCAATAGTCATATTACCAAAAGATAGATTCATAATACCATTTCAACAGTTTATGATCGCATTAGACGTGGCTAAAACGGGCGACCTAAAATCACTGGTATTTGGTTCTCTGGGTCTTTATACTTAGGAGTAGTGGTATTCTGAATAATAGAACTCACATGACTAGCTATGAAGGCTTTCTTCTGGACACTGAGCTTACGCTTTCGCGTACACAAGTCCTTAAGGAACTTGGCATAAGAGGGAATCTGCCTAATTGCATCTAATAATGGAAGGTTGATATTAACCTGCTTAAAAACCTCCAATATATCATTAAAGTTGGACTCCCTCTTAGTCGGAACTAGCAGCTGGGAAAACGGGGCTCTGGGAACAAAGCCGGGCTTAACATGACCCTCATTGGTCTCTTTAGAGACTCTATCAGTCTCCTCATTTTCTGGCTCAGCAGGGTGAACTACAGCATGATCACTATCAGGCATGGAAACCTTGTTGTCAACTTTCTTTCCACTCCTTAGGGTTGTGACAACATTCACATGATTGTATGATTTCTCTCCTTTGGGGTTAGGATCAGTATGACTAGGGAACCTTCCATTTTCTCTCTCACTTATAAACTTAGTTATTTGTCCTACTTGAAGTTCTAACTTGGAAAGACTCTGGGAAGTATTCTTCAATTCCTGCCTAGTTTCTTGTTGAAAGCTCATGTGGTTCTTTGATAGCATGTCAGGGTAACTTACTAACATAGTGATAGCTTCCTCTAAGGTAGAGATCTTTTTCTCAGAAGTGTTCTGAAACTGGGTTTGACCTGGAGAATTTTTTAAACCAAAACCTGGGGGAGGCTGAGAATTGCTAGACTGGACTTGACTCTGTCCCTTAGACCAAGAGAAATTAGGATGGTTTCTCCAACCAGGGTTGTAGGTTTCTGAGTATGGGTCAAACTTCTTACGGTTCTCAAACCTAGCATTGTTGTAGACAGCATGGGCTTGTTCTTCACTAACTTGACCTTCCCAAAATGAATTATCGGTCTCTATTCCACAACTAGATACTTGAGAGGCTCTATTAGGTTCAACAAGGGACCTATTTTTAGACTGACCCATTTCCAAAGCTTCTAACCTTCTGAACAAAGCAGCAAACTTAGCATCTGACGCAAAATTCGTATCTACCATATTGGTGCTACTTCTATTGACCAAGAGTCTTTTAGGGGGTTCAACACAAGATTCCCACTGTTGGGATTTTTCAGCGATAGCTCCTAAGAAGGTAAAAGCATCATCAGCATTTTTACTAGTGAACTCACCAGCGCACATAGACTCAACCATGGATTTGGTCGAATAGTCTAAACCATCATAAATAATCTGTACGAGTTTCATATTATCAAATCCATGGTGAGGACACTGAGATAGGAGATCATTGAATCGCTCTAAAAACCTATAAAGAGACTCTCCCTCTTGTTGCACACTAGCACTAATTTTCTGCCTAACAGCTGCAGTTTTATGCTTAGGGTAGAATTTCATATAGAAAGCAGCAATAAGTTCCTTCCATGTTTCAATGGATTCATATGGTAGGTTGTTCATCCAGGTCTTGGCTTTATCTCTCAAGGAAAAAGGAAACATTTTAAGTTACAAGACTTCATCGGTAAGGTCCTTTATCCTAATTGTCCCACAGATTTCCTCAAAGTCCCTGATATGGAAATAAGGGTTCTCATCATCTTTTCCTAAGAATATAGGGATCATCTTAAGAATACTAGGTTTTATCTCAAAATTAGCCGTAGTGGCTGGCAATTTAATGCATGAAGCTCGGTTGGTCCTAGTTGGGAACATGTAATCTTTCAAAGTTTCCATCGTTGGCACAACTGGAGTACTAGGGGTACTTTTATCACTGAGAGATAAATTCTCAAAACTGAAGTTTCCAAAAACAGGGCTCTCCAAAGAAGAGTCTTCGAGCTCCCTGCTTAAATCAGAAGAACTACTAGGTTTTTCGCTAATCAATCGACCTAGAGTATCTCTTTTCCAAGCCCTATTAACAAAATCGGGCATACACTAAAAAGAATTCAAAGAGAAATAAAAATCCTAACAGGAAGGTTCTAGCAATCACACAACAGGATGACTCGACTTTACCACAGCAAAACTAAAGATTTCTAGCAAACAACAAGCATGATGGCTGCACTTAGATTGTTTCTAGACCAGCTTCTAATCCTTCGAAAGGGAATTCATTACAATTTAAGCAAACCCCTCTGGAATCAATCCGAGTTAAAGCAAGTTGAATCGAGGCGAGGGAAGCTCAGTGGAGCTTTGATACCCAAAACCTCACCGATCCAATGCGGCGCAGTCATGCATTCAACTCGCAGAAACCGTCAAGAACTTCGAGGTGTGCTTAAAAGAGTAACCAATATTTTTCGAATGATTGTCCTGTTAAGCTCGATACCCTATAGGTCTCTTTCTATTCCAAATTTTAGGCTTAGGTTCGCTTTAGGTTTCGTTTTCCTAAGGCGGGCAAGAAGGGAGCGGTGATGAAATCCGAACCCTTATCTTGTTTAGGCCAGGCCTTGCCCTTTACTAGGAATATAAAAACAGTCCGGTTCGTCCTCAAACAATTATCACCTTAAGGAATACAGTAGCCCGCTTGCAGGAGATTCGCGAGTGTTTCGATTGGACTTACCTCCCGTACCAGACGGGGGATGAACCGTTGAAGTTGACTCGGGCCACGACTCCTATGTCATGTACGAACTCGAGGGGCCGAGACGATATCGTAATCGCCGTCCTTCCATGCACACAGTTTGTATTTAAGGGTACCCTTCCGTAGGGTATAAAAATAAAAATAAAAATAAAAATGTCCAAAAATTAATGTCCAAAGTCCATAAAAAAAATACAAAAGAAAAGAAAGTCTAAAAAAAAATTACAAAAATAAAAATGTCTCTTTTTTTTTCTCTCTTTTTATCAAAAAAAATAAAATAAAATTCTTCTTCTTTTGCTCCTTTTGCTTTGCCTTTTACTCCAAGTCTTTAAATTTCCACCAAAAACTTTGGAAAAAATTTCTTTCGCTCCAACTTCAAGAATCTGAAAGAAAAAGACAAAAAACCAGAAACGTAAAGAAGAACAAATAAATAAAAAATAAATAAAATAATAATAATAAATCTAAAAAAAATGCTAACTAAACACAGGTCCGCGTCGGCGGCGCCAAAAATTTGATGGATTTCAAATAGTGATTGTAGTTGTAGTGGTAAAAAGGGGTCTTTTCAGACTTGTGAAGAAAACAATTTTTCTAGATTTAAATTAAACAGGAAAATAAATAAAATAGTTCAAACCTTTAGAGAAAATACCAAGACTAGGATTCCACCATTGACCAATTAAATAGTAAACTCTAAATAATATTCATGCAATTCTATCTTTAAAAATAATTCTAATATTTGCCTCAAATATATTTTTGAAGTAATAATTGTAATCACAAAGTATAAAACATCAAAATTTTTTAAAACCCAGCATGCTTCATCAAAATAATTCACAACTATTCAATAAAAACTAGTATTTCAAATTCAATTCCATGCAAATAATCAAATAATAATATTGCAATTAATAATAAAATTAGAATTATACCAATCAATATGGATCAATGGCTTCCTCCGTCGTCTCGGCTAATGGGGTTTAGCTCTTCATGGTAAAAACACACACAAAATAATCACTCATGGCTGAATAGGTGTTTTTATTGAAGAAATAAGATGAAACAGAAATTCGCAACACTGTAGAAGTGTTACAGCGTCGCTGTTACAAAACAGATGATGCTGTTTATATACGATAATAATGATATGCTGTAGAGAAACGACAGTTTGATTTCGCTGTAAGTACTGTGGAAAAACGACAGACTCCGCGAGTCCGTTCTTCCTTCTTCGTCTTCCTCCTCGAGCAGCAGCAGGTATGATTTCTGTTCTTCGTTTCTCTGCGTTCCAAGTGACCCCAAAACTCTTAATTCCCTTTTCTATCACTTCCCCCTAGCCTTTATATACACAACAGGGTCCAAATAACTCGATTAAATCTGAGTTTATCTTCCTTTTTCCTTTCCCTCGAGTCTCGGTCTTCTCTTCAACTACAGGTCACGAATATCTGCTATTTTTCCTCTTCCTTACGCGCTGAGTTACTCTTAACTTTCCATATTGATGTGTACGAATATTAGGAGAATATTGACTGCACTTTCACACGTAACTTCCTTGATTATTTTCTCCAGAAAAGCCGATAATAACTCAACGTCCTGTTTACTTCCAAACTCGGCTCCTAGCCAAATTTGATCCCGTCCAGCAACCTCACCAGGCCTGTTTAGTTAATTATAGCCCATTCGTAACAAATCCAGCAATTGAATCTACTTCTAATTCGTCCATAAAATCGAACCCTAATATCAGTTCCGCTGCAAAGTCCTTTCCCGCCAAAATCTTGAGTTTGAAATGTGAAGAAGAGATGCCCCCTATCCAGCTCCGGTGTCCCTTTAGAAGCTGCCTGGAAATGGGTCACCCCTTAGTTATTAGGTTACCCCTTATCCAAAATCGAGGGTTCGTATAGTGAGTTTTCTGGGACATTTTCCGCACTTTTTCGGGGTTCCTCCGGGGTATTTATGAGGTGCTTCCGGTACTCTATCAACGGAGGTCCAAACGCCGCATTTTCAGCCAATTTCGCCGCAAAACCTTATTCTTCTAAAAACACCTACAAATAAATAAAATAACCAAATAAGTATAGAATCGAGCACTAACACTATATACAATTGAGATATATTAGACACATAAATGCGTCTATCAGCTTGTGAAATTGGTGGTGGTCTTGATGAAGTTACAAATTGGTTGTGATGTGTGTTTGATAGAAGGTGTGCTGCAAATGGATTTAGAGGAACATAGAAGGTTGGGTTGCTGATGTAAACTGGAGATACATATGAGATAGAGGAGGAATTGTAGGTGGTGATTACTGTGAACAAAATCAGTGGATGAGATGTTCGTCTCAATGGGTTTATGAAGGTGGTAGTGCTGTTTAAATAAGGAAGAAGAACAAGTCTGTGTTGCAGCTGAATTGAAATGACAATGGTGTTGATGTAGCTGTTGCAGTTGTGGTTTAAGCTAAGAAGATTGTGATGCAGCAAGATAGAAGATTACTGAGAATATGGAGCTGAAGGCAGTGGTGAATGGTTGACTGCAGAGGTGCTGGTGCTGCAATAAAGTAAAGTGAATTGAGGAGTACTCAGATTCCTAAGTAGTGTAGCAAATATGTACTCAAATTTATAAACAGTGTAGCAGTTATGTACTCAAATCTATGGTCCTTTATATGTCTTAATTAAATTTGGACCTCCAGATAAATAAAATCCCGATTTGGTAGAAGTATGTTATTTCACACGTACTTAAACAGTGGGGTATATTAGTCATTTCCATGTTTTCAAATAACTTTGGACCTTAGAATAAGAGTAAAATCTAGTTGGACCCTGCTATAAATAACCTTATGGGCTTAGGACCAATCAAGAAATTTTCCTAAAAATAATAGTACCGGATTGATGACGTACATGGTGTGGTCCAAACGTTTGTTTGAAAGGTGAGGACCTTCCTAAGCCCACGTGGTGCTTATCTGGCATCTAAGGTCCGGACTCTAGGCCTGATTGTCCAGACCTTCCTGAACTTATGTGGCTCTTACGTGGTGACCCATATTTGGAATTTTTAAAAAGTCCAGACTTTAGCAAGAAAAAATCCAGACCTTTTTGACCTAATTTTTTTAAAATAAATTCCAATTATAGTGCTTTAGAGTAATCTCAAAAGGTCCAATTAGAGGTTCGGACTTTCGAACGTGGACCTTAACGATACAAAATATTTTGTTTATTTTTTATTAATTATTTTGCTAAAAAAAATTATGATTTGATTAAAAGTGCAAGAAAAGTTAGATACAACACAATCAACTTTTATAGACGTAGATACACAAAAATCAAAAGCTATACATCGGGAAAAAAAATCAATAAACACCTTTTTACAAAAAATAATTAGTTAATATTTTAACTATATACCTTTCATTTACATTACTAAGTATAGTTTTGATCCCATTCGCTTTACCTTCCTTACGCACGAAAGCACTAGTCTTAACCAATTTATTTATCCACGATAATATCTAAAAAAAATAACAAAAGAATAAAAGTCCACTAATTTTTAGGACAAAAATGTAATAAAATAATTTGTTAGGGATAAAAATGGTACAGAAATCATATTCGTGTATTAATTTACGTTTCCCATATTTTTGAAAGACACGTTAAAATGTGTCCTATTTTTGGCAATTAGGCCGGCAATGCCACAAAGAAACTGAGCCAATTTTGAACGAAACTTACTTAGAGAAGTACCCTACAAAGATGGAAGTACTGGAAAGCGTGTTACAACGGATGCATACACCTGTTTTATATCTAAATATCAATAAGCTCACAGACTATCGAAAGGATGCACACCCTTCGATTTATCGAAAAGAATATAATGCATCCGAAGAAAAGGTTGCAGCTGAAATGTCTCAGGATTGCAGTCATTGGTGTACCAGACACATGGAATGAGTTGCTTTATGCTTCTCTCTTAAAAGCAGGTATAAGTTCTTGGAAAATCTGACCAAGAACAACTCCACGGCAAATTTCGTAATAGTTTTGTTAACGATTGTCTGTCTACTTACCATGACTTGGTTAATGTACTGTTTACTGTTTAGTAGTATGACACTGTTGAAGTTCTTTGATCACTCCTCACCACATTTTACTCTGTTTGTTGCGACTCATTTAAGTATCTACTGAAAGCTAGGGAGTCATAGTTTATGAACGCTAAGTTTTTCTTCATCAACAAATAGAGATTCCATATCGATCAAAAGAAAGAAATTAATAGAGATTCTTCATTTTAATGTCATGGAGGACCAATGTTTTAGCGTTACTTCTGTCATGAAAACGCGGTCCTGAGGTAGTAGTAGCTGAGCAAGGAACCAACTCAAAGATACAGAATTGTAATGAAAATAAACTAGATAATTATGCTCACACTTCACCACACACAAGAAAATCATGGAGGAACAAACCACATTCAGTAATGGAAAGCAAACAAAAAGGAAGAAAAAAATAATGGAAACTGGAAAGACCCATAGCCGAATACCCATTGCCGAACTGTGACTTGCCGGTTCGCTATAAAATAGCCGAAATTGTAACTCCAGTGCACTTAGAAACGCACTGAAAGTAGATGAAAATGACTGGCTTAACCATAGCAAACTGAGGAATTTGGAGGAAGGAGTTAGCTATCCTCGCTCCAAATTCCGTGCTTCTCAAGACCCATGCATAGATTCCTGCCAGACAAACTCCATTCTCTTTGAGAAGGAAAAAATCTTGTACTTGGATGTGTAAATTTCAGATCCAATGAGATCTAAAAACATCAAGAGTGAGTACGTTTTGATTCTTAGAGGGGCTTATATAAAGTTAACAAGTGAAACTCAAATACTAGTCTGAGAATTATTGGTGCTGGACAACATTGACAATGTCTTTTTGCTTTAAGTCCCTCCTAACTCTATCGTTAATATAACTAATTCATTAGTTTATCGTCAGTGACCCACTATCTTATAGTTCTCTGAAACACCAATTACTCGACCAAGTGAAGCCGGTATCACCCGGCTCACATTACTGTATACTACAAGATGTTAGCTAGCTTTGGTTGAAGAAGGCTTCATATGTGCATGGATTGGAAGCATTTGAGGTTTCAGTAAATCGGCGAGTGTCTTAGGTCAAACTGTGTTTCCCAAGCTGAGCCAAACAGAGTTGCAATATCATAACTGTACTTACAAAGAGAGTGTCAGGCTGTCTCTATTTTTCTTTCTTCTCTTCATTTTTCTTTTGGATTGTTATGGTGATGGCAGTGATTTCCTCCTCAGAATCGCACCAATCTATAAACAGTTAAAAAAAATCCACTCATAATGACCTTAACTTTTTCAATGAAAAAACAAAACAACAACTACTTTGTCCACTCATTGGAATCTCAACTTTTTCCGTTTTCTTAGTGCAAGCATTATATGTTTTCATGGAAACATAATCAAATATACATATGGTGTTAAGAAAATATTATAGATATCAATTCTAAGATAAAACTAGTGTTTAATAATGGATTATGCGTGTTTGGAATCCAATTTGAGTAAAGATGACTAAGGTTTCAATTATTTGCATATCCTTTTGAGTAATTTTTCTTTTTTTTATATTGAATCTTTTGAGAAAGTTGAATCCGACATATAAAGTTTGGTCAAGTTCTATCTCATCGTCTTTAAGACCTTTCCTTTCCTTTCCTTTTACATTTTTAATGAGATTTAACAGTAACTCTTGATTATGTTTTTTTGTAATTAAGATTTCAAACTACACAAGACTATGAACATAGGTTCAGTTACCGAACTGTGTATAATGACTGTTCGGTTTGGAAAGTTAGCAAAAAAAACTGAAAACTATTTGATGTTCATTTAAACACCTAAGAAATTAATCATGATACAAACATATAAGTGCTTATGTAATCAATGAAGTTTTAGAAGTGCTTAAGAGAGTTATAGCAATGCTAAACATATTGAAATAATAAGTCTTTAAGCATCTGCTAAATATTATCGGGACAATTGGTACAATGGTTTGCCAACCGTAGGGATTATTCACGATTCAGGGTGCTACGGTTTGTGAACCGAGTTTTCCAACCCTACTAGACTACCGAACTTAGTTGGCCACAGTTCGTGAACCAGGATCGCCAACTGCTAGCCTTTAATCCAACTTATAAAATTCAGTTCATCACGGTACACCAACCGGGTTCGTGAATTGTTCCCAACTGAACTTGTGGTTTGCGAACTGGTTTGCCAACCTTTCTGTATTTCTATATCTCAGATATCTACGGTTTGTGATCTGGTTCGCCAATATACCCTGAGTAGAAATTTCAGTAAGTTCATATTTCTCACTTATGATGCTTGAAACATTCCCAAGTGATATAATCATTTACATAGGAAATTTTCAATTGATCTACAAATTAATTCATAGAACTAATATTATTAAGGACCTTTGAACATCTAATCGCTAAATCATATTTCGACATTTTTCACAAGATAAGCTTGGCTCGAAACATCTTCTTTGTGAATCTACTATGAGTCATACGACATAGTCTTAATAGATAGATTGATGGTATAGTGAGTAAAATAGAATAGTTCAGTCTTCACATACCTGATACAAAAGTTCTTCAAATGTCTTCGTCGATCTTCAGTCTTCAAGGGTAATCTCTAATACTCAAATATAATTCTAACCTATCCGAAACTTGACTTAGTAGACTAGAAATCAAGATATTATTGATCACGTGTGTGAGTTCAACCGAGCAATGCTTTAAAAAGAAATTCATCCTAGATATACGTTCTCGCAACCATCATGGTGTGGTAGATGAATCTTTTTCTCACAAAAGATGTACAAGGATTCAAGATTAATCCTTCAAGACAATAAAAAAAGATTGTCCAACAATGCTTGGTGAGAAAAATTTACCTCATCCCAACACTAACTAAAAAGTGTTGGAATGTACATCCTCAAGAAGTGTCCAATCGAATATGATGTTAGTCAACACAAGTAACCGGGAATCTGAAATCCTGTCAGAATCTCTTATTCAATATAGAGTTATTACACATACCATTTCGAGAATCTCTTATTCAATATAGAGAATACATTTTGTATTTTCTTAAGTGAGGTCAGTAACCTATCTTGCATAGTTACGTAACCAAGATAATCTTGATATTGAGTTAAATAATGTACTAATGTACTCATGTAAAATATTGTTTGAAGTTAATTGTTTGAGCCTGCTTCTTCAGAGGATTTTATCTTCTCCTACTAGACTTTTTCCATTTACACATGTTCATTCTGATGAACCATTTTCATTTTCTTTTGTCAAAATTCGGAATGAATAAAAGGTTACATATTCTCTGTGGAAGGAAATAAAATCTGCACATAAGAATCTTTTTGAATCTAGTCAGACTTATCTTGGAAATCACTCTATATAAGTCTGATACCTATGTTTGGTATGTGCTAAATTTATGGTCTAGTATAAGTATTTGACTCTTGAGTTTCAGAGTACATATAAGAATATGCATCCTCAAACCAGAACTCAAGCTAAGATTTAGAAGCTATGAGTAAGGTTGTCTCAGATGGTGATGATTCTATCAACCAATCTGAATATGAGGATTTGAGCGAAGTCAAATGTTTAGAAAAAGCTATATGATCTCATACTGGAGTCACATATCTTCTTGACCAAAACTGTTTGGATACTAAGATTGATATCTTTAATCTTAGATAAATTCTTTTCAGTACTGATCATCACAAAAAGGCGGCATTACTAAGATTTGTTATCCGTAACCAAAGAAAGCTGATTAAACTTGGAATAAGTAATAGGGTTGAACTCACCAAGTGTTTGTGTTAGAGCATTGCTCAGCAGAACTCGCCAAGCGTTTTTATCTCAAGCATATTTTTCAAGTTTAGGTGATCAAAACTATAAGTCTTGATTTCTAGTCTACTTATAGCTATGTCTTGAATTAGTATAGAATGTGTAGTTGAGATTTAGACTTCACGGAGTTCATCGATAGAAGACGAAGTTCTACTGAGGAGAGCTTGGAGGAACTTCATCAACTATAATTCTAATACTCAACTATAATTCTAACCTATCCGAAACTTGACTTAGTAGAGTAGAAATCGAGATATTTTTGATCACATGGCATTGACAATAAGCTTGAGATAGTAAAACTTGTGGGTTCAACCGAGCAATGCTTTAAAAATAATGTCATCCTAGATATAGGTTCTCGCAACCATCATGGTGTGGTAGATGAATCTTTTTCTCACAAAAGGTGTACAAGGATTCAAGATTAATCCTTCAAGACAATAAAAAAAGATTGTCCAGCAATGCTTGGTGAGAAAAATTTACCTCACCCCAACACTAACTAAAAAGTGCTGGAATGTACATCCTCAAGAAGTGTCCAATCGAATATGATGTTAGTCAACACAAGTAACCGGGAATCTGAAATCCTGTCAGAATCTCTTATTCAATATAGAGTTATTACACATACCATTTCGAGAATCTCTTATTCAATATAGAGAATACATTTTGTATTTTCTTAAGTGAGGTCAGTAACTTATCTTGCATAGTTACATAACCAAGATAATCTTGATATTGAGTTAAATAATGTACTCATGTACAATATTGTTTGAAGTTAATTGTTTGAGTCTGCTTCTTCAGAGGATTTTATCTTCTCCTACTAGACTTTTTCCATTTACACATGTTCATTCTGATGAACCATTTTCATTTTCTTTTGTCAAAATTCGGAATGAATAAAAGGTTACATATTCTCTGTGGAAGGAAATAAAATCTGCACATAAGAATCTTTTTGAATCTAGTCGTACTTATCTTGGAAATCACTCTATATAAGTCTGATACCTATGTTTGGTATGTGATAAATTTATGGTCTAGTATAAGTATTTGACTCTTGAGTTTCAGAGTATATACAAGAATATGCATCCTCAAACCAGAACTCAAGCTAAGATTTTAGAAGCTATGAGTAAGGTTATCTCAGATGGTGATGATTCTATCAACCAATCTGAATATGAAGATTTGAGGGAAGTCAAATGTTTTGAAAAAGCTATCTGATCTCGTACTGGAGTCACATATCTTCTTGACCAAAACTGTTTGGATACTAAGATTGATATCTTTAATCTTCGATAAATTCTTTTCAGTACTGTTAAAAATCATCACAAAAAGGAGGCATTACTAAGATTTGTTATCCGTAACCAAAGAAAGCTGATTAAACTTGGAATAAGTAATAGAGACTATGAACATAATGTAAACTGAAAGGTTATTGTTTTATCCAGTGAACATAATCAGAATACTGTAAATCGTCTGTTAGAGCATAGCTCGGTTGAACTCACCAAGTGTTTGTGTTAGAGCATTGCTCAGTAGAACTCGCAAGTGTTGCTATCTCAAGATTATTTGTCAAGTTTAGGTGATCAAAACTATAAGGCTTGATTTCTAGTCTACTTATAGCTATGTCTCGAATTAGTATAGAATGTGTAGTTGAGATTTAGACTTCACGGAGTTCATCAATAGAAGACGAAGTTCTACTGAGGAGAGCTTGGAGGAACTTAATCAACTATAATTCTAACCTATCCGAAACTTGACTTAGTAGACTAGAAATCGAGATATTTTTGATCACATGGCATTGACAACAAGCTTGAGATAGTAAAACTTGTTGGTTCAACCGAGCAGTGCTTTAAAAAGAAAGTCATCTCAGATATAGCTTCTCGCAACCATCATGGTGTGGTAGATGAATCTTTTTCTCACAAAAGGTATGTGAAAACTAAAACTTATCTATCATTCAGAAGTTTATTCTATTCTATCTCCTAATGAGACTAATTCGTATAGCTATATAGTCTTTTATATTGTACACATTTGATATTTCGAGCTGAGTTTAACTCGGTTATCTATTTCTCGAAATATGTTGGAAGCTTTTTTCTTTAGCTACGTTCATCAGATTCTTGACGAGTTTAGTTGGAAACAATTTATTTGTTGGAAACTAAATAATTAGTCAAAAGATGATCATGTGAAAATCGCCTTGAAACATCTTACATGATTTTTATGAGACAATCATTCGATGTCGACTCGGAATGTTTCGTATTGATCATTCAATCACTTTAAAAATTACTTATAAGCTAATAGTTTGTGTGAGACAGCTACTGTTGTCTTCTAAGGATGTTTCAATGATTGAAATGGGAGTTTAGAACAAATTAACCTTTGTCTGGATACAACACAATATGCATACTAGTAGGCAAACTGTTGGGGTATGATTCAGTTCCGGAAACCTTGTCTGCATACCAGTATGCGAACAGTTTTAACTGTTAAAGTCCGGGAACCAAGTTTGCATACCAGTATGCGAACGGTTCTACCTGAGTTAAGGTCAGGGACAACAATATGCATAGCGGTTTGCAAACTACTAGACAAGACCAAAGTTCGGAAGCTATAGTTTGCGTATACGTTTGCAAACTTAGTGGTTAAAGTTCTAAAATAGGTTAAGTATATTTTCATACCCATGAACAAATACATTTATGAACTAAGGAATGCAATCTTTGCAAACCGTGGCTTAACGTTCATGAATTGATTCTCATGAATCAATCCTATTTTGATTCAATTGATTCATATGTATTTATGTGAAATAGTGAACAATTGAACAACTCTATTTGAAACAGAATTAGATTCATTTGATTATCTTTCATGTTTGATTGATCATCATAGTTGATCTAGAAGTGTTAGATGAATGTGGTTAAGATAAAAGTGTTCATATGGCTAACTTCGGTTAACTGTTATTGAGCCAACTCAATATACACGTTTATGTACGATTACCCATATCTAACTGAAAGTATATTTCATTTGTGTGTAACAAGCTAAAAACATCCAACGGTGGAGAGATATTTCTTTGGTTTTAAGCAGACTTAGATTGAATCTTAAATCAGGTTTTCATCTAACGGTGAATATTAAATGCTTTGTTACCAAGATATCTTAGCTTTGATTGAAAGCAAATCTTGATTTGAAAGACTATATAAGGGAGAACTCTAGCAACTAGAAAAAATAATCCCGACACTTTCCTGTGTCCTAGTTGCGACTAGAGTCGATTATCCTTTAACCTAGGTTTTTCCAAAACCATTATAGGTTAACGACTTGAAGACTTAATTTGGGATTCATGAAACCAGACCCAACTATTTTCTCTGTAGTTGCTGATCCGATCTTACTCGTTGTATCGTATTGAGTACTATATTCTCTAAGATTATTTCGAGATTTATCTCCGATAGGTAAGATATAAAAAGTAATCACAAATCTCTTTGTCTCGTTCTTTGTGATTCCGTGATAAGTTCTTCTACTACCATATAGTTAAGTTATTGTGAGGTGATTGATATTTCTAGGCTGTTCTTCGGGAATATAAGACCGTATTATCAATTGGTTCATGTTCACCTTGATTTATCAAAAGACAGAACAAAAACTTCATAGGTACTTATGTGGGAGATAGAATTATCTATCAGAATAGACTTATTTATGGGAGACAGATTCTTTTATAACTCTTCGACTTTGGGTCGTAGCAACTCTTAGTTGTGGGTAAGATCATCTAAGGGAATTAAGTGCGTAGAGTCCTGCTGGGATTCAGAGGCGTAAGGAACGATACTGTACCTTAATCGGTGTGAGACTTGGTTAGGGATCAACCACATTCCAGTCCGAAGTTAACTTGTAGTAGGCTAGTATCTGTAGCGGCTTAATACGGTGTGGTGTTCAAATCTGGACTAGGTCCCGTGGTTTTTCAGCATTTACGGTTTCCTCATTAGCAAAACTTCTGGTGTCTGTGTTATTTCCCGCATTATATTTGTTTATATAAATGAAATATCACAGGTTGTGCGTAGTTCAATCAATTGGTAAATCCGACCTTTGGTTGTAGATATAAATTGATTGACACTTGGTCATTGGTCTTTGCTACCATCCAAGTTATTTCTCATATCAAGCGGGCTCACAGATTTCTATCTGTTCGATTGCAGATTATATTGAGAAATTGAGATATATCTTTGTTATATTTCTTGATTGAGCTCGCTTTATAAGCCGGTGCTCTCGGAATTATATTGGAGTTAGTCTATATAGATTTCCGAACGAATTATTGGGTGTGGTTGTTATACCCTCGCTTTTTCAGTTGGTATGTCAAGTTTGGTTATCATATTTTAGTATCAAAACTCATCTAGAGTCGCTTGGTTAAATACTAGAGTCAACTTCGTTTAGGTTAGACTAGAAAGTCTAGGAATATTGAGACATACAAGTGTTACTCCGAAGACCTGGAGAATGTGAAGAAGTAACGAACTACAATGACGACATCATCATTTCAATTGAGGTTAGTAATATTGACTTGAACTGTTTCATTCCTAACGTATCTTCCAAGTCGTGATATATTGAAAACATAACTGTGAAGCTGTACATACTATACATATTGTATAATACTCTAGTGATGTGACATGACCATAATAGTATGATCATAGTATTATGGAATTAGACTACGAAGTATAACGCTTATCTTTTGAACTTCGTAGATATGACATCGACATAATATTGTATATATTGTTATGATTATGTTAATGGGTTTGGTGAAGATGTCATCCTAGGAAACAATGTTTTACATTTTTTTTAAAGGAAGTACATTCATGAACTTGTTTCTTGAATCGAAAGGGAAATCATTAGGCTTATTGGCCCGGCTATTCATTGCAAATATTTGGATGACTGATGAGTGCTAAAAAGTGCATATTTCTATATATTTTTCTTGGCATTTAACTCATCTTTTGTGCATTAATTCTACATTTTATCCCATATTCTGTATTTTCATTGTTTTCAAGAATAAATATTTTTATTAATTAATTTTGCATTTTTAGGTAATAAATAAAGTTTGGATGAATAGCGGAGCGAAAAGAGCAGAAAAGTAGTGAAAACCCGGGAGGAATTACACAAGGAAGCCGTGAAGAATGTTGTGCACAAGACCAAAAGGCTAGAAGTGGGATTGAAGAGGAAGAATTGTTCTTAAAGAAGATATGGGCTTGGCATACCCAAGGCCCAAAACCCTCACCCAAACCCATTTCCAATATCCATAACCGCATTCATCTTCAGCCGTCAGATTGGATCATCTCAGCATCCTACGGTCGCTTCATCATAGTGCATCAAAATCTGAAGCTCCTGAAAAACACTATAGCACCTAACTCCATCTTGAGCCGTCAGTTTCGTTGTACTTTCGCATCCAACGGTCGCTCCTCGCTTCCTTCCATCTCGTCGTTAGATCGATCCATCATCTCCACATCCCACGGCTCATCCTCGCTGTTCATCCAATTTGCTACAACCGCCCAACACCCGAGCACTAAATATCTATACCCAAACCAAACAACCCCCTTCTCTCTTCGTTCATCTCCTTCTTCCCCTCTTCTGCAACAGCGACGCTGTCTCCATCACCACCACCATAACCCACAAATCACTCAACCACCACCACTCGAGCCATCATCACTTCTAACAACCAAGACCTACTTTTCTAGCCACTTATTACATCACCTCCTAATCGTTTCATCTCACAGGAACCCTAGGTTAGGAGTTGATGAAATAGGTGAGGTTAGAGGATAAATCGAAGGCATGGGTAGCATCAGCAGACGAGAAGGAAGCATGGGTGAGAGCTATCAGTCGTTTTCAGAGATTAGGTAAGGATTTTTTGTAAAACCCTAATTTCATAAATTGGGGATTTTTGGGGGAAAGTTAGTGTACGTCTAATTAGGGGCATGGGTGAAAGTTTTCGAGTAGTTTTCAATGTATTAGGTGATTTAATCTCACTTTTTGTCAGACCCTAATTTCACTGATTTGGGGATTTTGGAATTTTTTTTGTTGTAACTATAAAAGGGTGTTAGGGGTTGTGAAATTCGGCATCTCTGGGCTAGCCAGCGAGCAATATTTGCAGTTCAATATTAATTTCAAAATTCATTTTCAATTCATCCATGTTGAATCTCTCTTATGCATAAAGGTTGAATGTGAATTGTATGCTGTGTAATGTGGAGCATGTTTATACCTGTTAGTATCATGATTACAAGCATGTCCATGTTCTAATTCACTTGCTAGGGTTTAGAGGAAGCTCTTGATCATATGCTAGGAATGTTAATGTATTTGTATGTTCTTTTATTGAGCTGAATTTCCTTAGGATGAATGCTTAGCCATTTGGGATACCTGCTTGTGATCACCTGTGCTGTTAGAAGACAGCTGATACTAGGAGTGGAGCTAGGTCTTTGGACAAGAATTCAATCCACTAGAGAGATTGCCTTAAGCTAAACTAGCTAGAGGAGCTAAATGCCTGTGATTAGTTGTGCTGATTAAAGACAACTGATGCTAGGGGTAATTTGGTTAGGATAGTTAGTAGAATCCTCATTGTAGTCTTTCATGAAAGAACAAGACATACATTGCATCATAATTTCCTTAGCCTAGGGTCAAGTAGTGGAATCAAAAGCCTTAGTACCTTCTTTTGAATTCAGATAACTTTAGAAATTTAGAAAACTTTAGCAAATCCTCCAAGTCCCTGTGGACAAACCTCTATTTACATTTTATCTTCATCAAGACCCTGTATACTTGTAGGTAAAACATAGGTTGTAGTTTTTAGGTCTCATTCCTTGAGCTACCAAGTTTTTGGCGCCGCTGCCGGGGACTCGGTAGCGGTTTGCTTGTTTTCTGTTTTCTTTCTTGTTAATCTTGCTTGTTCCTGACCTGCAACTTCCTTGTTTGCTGCTACTGTTGCTGCTGCTGTGAATCTGCTGTTACTGATGCTGTGAAGCTGCTGTTGCTGCTGCTGTGAAGCTGCTGTTGCTGTTGTTGCTGCTCCCTCCTGCTTGCTGCTGCTGTGAAGCTGCTGGTGCAATTCTGCTGAGCTGTTGATTAAGGTTGCTAAGGAAGATCCAAGCCCAACTGGGCTAGTGCAACAAAAAGGGATAAAAAGCCCAAATTTGGGCTTCCCTCCAAAAATCAAGTAAGCCTAACCCATGAGCTAACCCAACTGGGCCTCATTAAATTTATTTGGGCTTGTATTTAAGTATTTATATTTGGTCTTGTAATAATTTTTATTTTTCTTTTTCTTTTTCTCTTTATTTTATGGGCTTGTAATTATTTGTTTGTTATTTTTTCTTTTCTTTTGTGGGCTTGCACTTTAATTTGGACTATAGGTTTATATCCCATCCATTGGGCTCCTTACCTTACAAAAACAATTCTGTTGGGCTTAGAGGCAACAAAATTCTGTTGGGCCGTGAGTTAAGATTTTTCTCACCAAAATTCTTCAAAGAACCCAAGAACCAAAAGCCTTTTAGTTGGTTGGGCTTTGTCCCAATTAATCCAAAAATTTTCTAAACCCATTTTAAACCAAAGTTTCTAACCCTTTCAAACCAAAAATTTGGGCTCTACATTTTATAAACCAAAACCCATTGTGAAACCAAAACCCAACAAAACCAAATTTTAGGTCGTGTTTTTTTCATTGACTGTGGGCTTGTTAGATGTTATTTCATCGATCAATGATCTTATTAGGATATGGTTGTGACCTTTAGAGACCAATCAAACCGACTAATTAGAGTCAATCCAATAGACCCAATTGACATACCCACATCTTCTGAGGAAAACACATCGGACCAACCTGAGATAATGGAAGAACCCCGTAGTCTCAAGGATTACATGTATCCCACAAGGACAAGTCAACCCTCGTGCATTGTTTTACCAGAAGCTACTGGTCATTATGAGCTAAAATCGAGCACAATACAAATGCTTCCCGTGTTTAGAGGAATTGAAAATGAAAACCCTTACCATCACGTGAGAGAATTCGAGGAGATTTGTGGAACTATACGTTTCACTCAGATGTCTGACGAAACCCTAAAATTGAGACTATTCCCTTTCTCTTTGAAGGAAAAGGCCAAGTCATGGCTGTATGCTTTACATCCACAGTCAATTAGGACATGGGACAACCTCACAAAAGAGTTTTTCAAAAAGTTCTTCCCTAATCACAAGACTGCGACAATTCGTCAAAGTCTGAACAGCTTTGTACAATTAGAAGGTGAAACCTTAGCTAGATATCTTGAGAGATTCAATGAATTGTTGCTTAAGTGTCCCCATCATGGTTTTGAAAAATGGAGACTTGTGCAAATTTTGTATGAAGGTTTAGATGTCTCCACCCGAACAATTGTAGAGTCTATGTGCAATGGACTCTTCACAGATAAAAGTGCTGATGACTCTTGGGCTTTCCTAATTGAAGTTGCTGAAAAAACTCAACAGTGGGAGTCCATTCGTGAACCTAGAA
The DNA here is from genome assembly GCF_003573695.1 of Papaver somniferum. Lineage (NCBI taxonomy): Eukaryota > Viridiplantae > Streptophyta > Magnoliopsida > Ranunculales > Papaveraceae > Papaver > Papaver somniferum. The sequence goes on along the minus strand of NC_039367.1, from coordinate 98,984,704 downwards.
AGACTACACCTGTAGATAAGGTCCATAGAATTGAGTCTGATTTTGAGGGAAATGCAAAAATGGCAGCACTAGCAAGAAGAATAGAAGCGTTAGAACTTCAGAAAAACGTAAAACCTTCTACCACTGCTTTCTGTGAACATGTCGAAATGGCTATCTGTGATATATGTAACGGTTCTGACCATCAGGTCAGTGATTGTCCGGAAATGCATGCATTCCAAGAATCTAGGCTGGAACAGGCACATGCTATGTTTCAAAAACAAGAGCATAACCCTTATTCACAGACCTACAACCCAGGATGGAGGAACCACCCCAATTTTTCATGGTCTAAAGGACCCATTCAAGGAGGACCATCTCAACCCACTCAAAGCTATCAAAACAATCAAGGCTATCAATACCCTAAAAATCCTCAACAGCAGTCGTACCCTCAATACACTGCTGACAAGAAATTGTCTAGCATCGAAGAGAGTATCAATCAGTTGACCCAACATCTGATGAAAAATGAGAAAGCAACTGATCAACGAGTCTCCGCTCTAGAACTACAGATGGGTCAAATTTGCGATGCACTGAATACAAGAGAAAAGGGTAAACTTCCTAGCCAGCCCCAACAAAATCCAAAGAGGATATTTCAAGCAGGCACATCATCTTGCAATGAAACCTCACCCGATCAAGTCCATTCCATCACCACTCTCCGAAGTGGTAAGATTGTTGAGAACAATGTAGGCATACCACAATCAAATGAATCTGAGCCAAACATATCATTGCCTGCACCACCAAAGAACACCTCCAACTTAGAAAAGGAGCCTGAGCACATTAGTGAAGCCGACAATCCCACTGTTGGGAATATCCCTCTAACTCCTAATGCTCATGTTGCTCCATATCCTCAGAGGTTAGTTCGCCAACAGATAAGCACCCACTACAATGAGATGTTAGAACTGTTCAAAAGAGTCAACATCAACATTCCTTTTCTTGAGGCAATTAAGCAAATCCCTGCATATGCCAAATTCCTCAAAGACTTGTGCACTCAAAAGCGCAAGATTAATGTGCACAAACGTGCTTTCTTAGCTGAACAGGTGAGTTCCATCATTCTGAACAAAACTCCACCTAAGTTTAGGGACCCAGGTTGTCCAACAATTTCTTGCACTATAGGAAACCACATGGTCAATAAAGCTTTATTAGATCTAGGTGCAAGTGTGAACCTCCTGCCATATTCTGTTTATGCGCAGTTAGGTCTTGGAGAATTGAAGCCAACACCCATAACTCTCCAATTGGCGGACCGATCCGTCAAAGTCCCTCGAGGTGTAATTGAGGATGTTTTGATTAAGGTTGATAAGTTCTACTTTCCTGTAGACTTTATTGTCTTAGACACTCAACCTGTACAAAACCCGGATAGTCACATTCCTGTCATTTTAGGACGTCCTTTCTTGGCGACGTCTAATGCGATCATCAATTGTCGTAATGGAGTGTTGAAGCTGTCTTTTGGAAACATGACTGTAGAGATGAATGTGTTTAATGTTAGTCAACAGCATGTGAATCTTGATGATGAGGATGTACATGAGGTCAATATGATTGAGAGTTTGATACAAGATTTATTGACTGGCATTATGTCGAAAGATCCCTTGCAAGCATGTTTGGAAGATGTTAACTTGGAGTTGTATGATGATGAATACATTGGTGAAGTCCAATCTTTGCTCGAATCTGTACCTCAAATGGACATCACTAAATGGCAGACTACAGTGGAACAACTCCCACTTTCTGAGAAGTCTGTTATATCTTCGGATGAGTCTCCTAAGGCCAAGCAGGAATTGAAACCATTACCTGATACTTTGAAGTATGCATTTCTAGGTCCTTCTGATACTTTACCTGTTATCATTTCTTCACGATTAAACATAGAACAGGAAAACAAGCTTTTAGGAGTACTTAAGGAGCAGAAAGAAGCCTTAGGATGGACCATCTCAGATCTCAAAGGGATAAGTCCCACCATTTGCATGCACCACATTAATCTTGAAGAGAATGCCAAACCATCTAGGGAAATGCAAAGGAGACTTAATCCTAACATGAGAGACGCTGTTAAGAGTGAGATCTTGAAGCTACTTGATGCGGGTATCATATATCCGATTTCAGATAGTAAATGGGTTAGTCCCATTCAAGTTGTGCCTAAGAAGTCAGGCATTACTGTAGTTCGGAACGAAAAGAATGAGTTATTCCCTTCACGTACAACCACAGGATGGCGAGTATGTATCGACTACAGGAAGTTGAACACAGTAACAAGAAAATATCACTTCCCCCTTCCCTTCATAGACCAAATGCTAGAACGTGTGTCTGGACACAGTCACTACTGTTTTCTAGATGGCTTTTCCGGTTATAACCAAATTCACATTGCACCGGAAGATCAGGAAAAAACTACATTTACGTGTCCATTTGGGACATTTGCTTTTAGACGTATGCCCTTCGGGCTGTGTAATGCACCTGCCACTTTTCAGCGTTGCATGATGAGCATTTTTTCAGACATGATAGATAGTTTTCTCGAGATCTTTATGGATGATTTCTCTGTGTTTGGTTCCTCTTTTGATGAATTTTTGGACCATCTGGTCCTTGTGTTGTCTAGATGTAAGCAAAATAATCTGATTTTAAACTGGGAAAAATGCCACTTCATGGTAAACTCCGGCATAGTTCTAGGACACATCGTTTCGGAAAAAGGAATTGAAGTAGATAAAGCTAAAGTCGACCTCATTCAACATTTACCACAACCCCACTCTGTGAAGGGGATTCGATCATTTTTAGGTCACGCTGTGCGATTCATCAAAAACTTTAGCCAAATCTCAAGACCTTTGTGTAATCTACTTGTCAAAGATGTTGTCTTTAACTTCGATGCTGCTTGTGTGAAGGCATGGGAAGAACTCAAGACTCTTCTCACCTCATCTCCTATTGTCCAACCACCCAACTGGGAACTACCGTTCGAACTCATGTGTGATGCCTCTGATTATGCCGTTGGCGCTGTTTTAGGACAGCGTGTTGATAGACTACCATATGTAATATACTATGCTAGTAAAACTCTTAATGATGCTCAACTCAACTATTCGACTACCGAGAAGGAGTTACTTGCCGTGGTATTTGCATTAGACAAGTTTAGATCTTATTTGATAGGATCTAAGATCATCATATACACTGACCATGCGGCTTTGAAGTATCTTCTTTCTAAGAAGGATGCTAAAGCTCGCCTTATTCGATGGATACTCTTATTACAGGAATTCGACATCGAAATCCGTGATAAGAAAGGTTGTGAGAATGTGGTTGATGATCACTTGTCCCGATTAATTAGTGAGTCTATTGATGAATCTGAGCTGATTATTGAATCATTCCCTGATGAACAATTGATGTCTGTGTCAAACCTTCCTTGGTTTGCCGACATTGTTAACTACCTTGCTACAGGTAGAATGCCCTCACATTGGTCGAGACAAGACCGCTCCAAGTTCTTGGCTGAAGTTAAACATTTCCTTTGGGACGACCCATATTTGTTTAAGTACTGCCGAGACCAAATCATTAGGAGATGTGTACCCGACATGGAACAGAAAGATGTGATATCTTTCTGTCATGACCAAGCATGTGGAGGGAATTTCAGTGCCAAGAAGACCGCTGCAAAGATCCTGCAGTGTGGGTTTTACTGGCCATCGCTGTTTAAAGACTGCCATGAGTATTGTATTGCTTGTGAGCGCTGTCAGAAACTAGGAAGTATCTCGAGGAGAAACATGATGCCGTTGAATCCGATTTTGATCGTTGAGCTATTTGATGTGTGGGGGATCGACTTTATGGGTCCATTTCCTATTTCTGAAGGAAAATTATACATCCTAGTTGTTGTTGATTACGTTTCGAAGTGGGTTGAAGCTGTTGCAACCAAGACGAATGACCACAAGGTGGTACTCTCATTTCTGAAGGAGAACATATTTTCACGTTTTGGTACCCCTAGAGCTATAATCAGTGACGGTGGTTCACATTTCTGTAACAAGTACTTTGAGTCTTTAGTACGCAAGTATGGCATAACCCACAAGGTTGCAACTCCGTACCACCCTCAGACAAACGGACAAGTAGAAGTTTCTAATAGGGAAATTAAGCACATTCTGGAGAAGACGGTCAACCCGTCAAGGAAAGATTGGTCATTGAGATTGAATGATGCTTTGTGGGCCTATAGAACAGCTTATAAGACACCAATTGGCATGTCCCCTTATCGTCTGGTGTATGGAAAGCCATGTCATCTTCCTGTGGAATTAGAACATCGAGCTTACTGGGCTATCAAGAAACTTAACTTTTCTCTCGACAAGGCGGGTGCACAACGGAAACTTCAAATCAATGAGTTAGAAGAATTAAGGAATGAGGCTTATGACAGTGCCAAGCTGTATAAGCAAAAGATGAAGTTGTTTCATGATAAGCGTATTCTGCGCAAGTCATTCACACCGGGTCAGAAAGTTTTGTTATACGACTCTCGGCTGCATCTTTTTCCAGGAAAATTGCGGTCCCGATGGACCGGCCCGTTCCTAGTACGCACGGTATTCCCTCATGGAGCTGTGGAACTTGAAGATGTCTCCAACAAGAACATTTTCAAAGTGAATGGGCAGCGATTGAAACCGTTCCTTGAACCACTTCCGCCTGACATTGAGGCAACCGATCTGGAGGATCCCGTCTATGCGTCCTGATTGGTCCACCCTTGTACATAAACCAGGTTGAACGTTCCATTTTATTTTATGTTTTTCCTTTTCTGTACAGTTCTTTCTTTTGCACTATTTAAACATTGAGGACACTGTTTAATTTAGGTTTAGGGGTGATAATCAGTATATACCCTTATAACATGCTATAATTGAAAACAAAACTCCCTCTTTTTGAAAAAATGAAAAATCAAAAAAAAAAAAAAAAAAAAAAAAAAAATCATAAAAATGGAGCTCATTTACCTTGAAATGTTGACTCTTGTGCAAATATGTAATTTTTAGGAGTCTTAGTCTAGATATTTAGGCACCCCTGATTCTAGCACAATTCACATAGTGATAAGAAACTTGCACGCGCACGATCTACCAATACATGTATAGCCTCATCCTTGAGGTGTTCTATCGGAAGTTTTAGTTGCCAATCACTTTAGAATACTGAACGAAACTTGACTAGCTTGTTCTTTGGTTGGTTGGGATAGAAGGTGGAGGTTACATTAAGAAAAACAACCATCGAATTTAACTGGGTGCATCAAAAAGGGCTACCTCTTGCAAAGTGTCATGTAATTTTTTGTTTCTTTTTCCTTATGTATCAAAAGTGTTTCCTTGTTCCAAAAAAAAAAAAAAAAAAAAAAAAAAAAAAAAACGATGTATATAAAAATCAAAAAAAAAAAAAATCAAAAAAATAAAAAAAAAAAAAATCAAGTATTCAAATTCCATTTGTGTCATGTAAAGAAAATAGTTCTCTCTTATCCAAAAATAAAGAGAGTCAATGTAAATAAGAGTCATGTAAAGAGTCATTTTGTTTTTATTGTAATAAGCAAGGAAGGGTGCAAGCCATTGATGTACAACGCGAGTAATTGTGAAATACCTCCAACTCATTCACAATTCTCGTAAAGTCCGGACAGCTAGCTAGATTTCGACCTCGGTTCTTAGCCTGAGAAACTATCTCTTGGTGATTAGTAGTCATAACATCCGATCTTTCTTTACACATGTGTAGATACACTTTACACTCTTATCACATGTCTTTATTTGTTATCAGTGCTAGGATTGTGCCTTTGATAGCTAGATTGACATCTCCATTTTGCTGTGAGCTTAAACTGTCTTGCACATGTCACATTTGATGGAATCTGAGCTTATATTTTGTCCTAGAACTTTGTAGGTACGTTCTAAGCAAACCTTCACGAGACTTCACTCGTCCACTAGGGACACTTAGTGGTTCAAAAGGCTTAGTGCATACGCTAAATGCATTCGAGAGACCAGCGACAGTGGTATAGTTAGGATTTCCTTAGTTTTGTTTTACTTGAGGACAAGTAAAATTCAGGTTTGGGGGTATTTGATGAGTGCTAAAAAGTGCATATTTCTATATATTTTTCTTGGCATTTAACTCATCTTTTGTGCATTAATTCTACATTTTATCCCATATTCTGTATTTTCATTGTTTTCAAGAATAAATATTTTTATTAATTAATTTTGCATTTTTAGGTAATAAATAAAGTTTGGATGAATAGCGGAGCGAAAAGAGCAGAAAAGTAGTGAAAAGCCGGGAGGAATTACACAAGGAAGCCGTGAAGAATGTTGTGCACAAGACCAAAAGGCTAGAAGTGGGCTTGAAGAGGAAGAATTGTTCTTAAAGAAGATATGGGCTTGGCATACCCAAGGCCCAAAACCCTCACCCAAACCCATTTCCAATATCCATACCCGCATTCATCTTCAGCCGTCAGATTGGATCATCTCAGCATCCTACGGTCGCTTCATCATAGTGCATCAAAATCTGAAGCTCCTGAAAAACACTATAGCACCTAACTCCATCTTGAGCCGTCAGTTTCGTTGTACTTTCGCATCCAACGGTCGCTCCTCGCTTCCTTCCATCTCGTCGTTAGATCGATCCATCATCTCCACATCCCACGGCTCATCCTCGTGTTCATCCAATTTGCTACAACCGCCCAACACCCGAGCACTAAATATCTATACCCAAACCAAACAACCCCCTTCTCTCTTCGTTCATCTCCTTCTTCCCCTCTTCTGCAACAGCGACGCTGTCTCCATCACCACCACCATAACCCACAAATCACTCAACCACCACCACTCGAGCCATCATCACTTCTAACAACCAAGACCTACTTTTCTAGCCACTTATTACATCACCTCCTAATCGTTTCATCTCACAGGAACCCTAGGTTAGGAGTTGATGAAATAGGTGAGGTTAGAGGATAAATCGAAGGCATGGGTAGCATCAGCAGACGAGAAGGAAGCATGGGTGAGAGCTATCAGTCGTTTTCAGAGATTAGGTAAGGATTTTTTGTAAAACCCTAATTTCATAAATTGGGGATTTTTGGGGGAAAGTTAGTGTACGTCTAATTAGGGGCATGGGTGAAAGTTTTCGAGTAGTTTTCAATGTATTAGGTGATTTAATCTCACTTTTTGTCAGACCCTAATTTCACTGATTTGGGGATTTTGGAATTTTTTTGTTGTAACTATAAAAGGGTGTTAGGGGTTGTGAAATTCGGCATCTCTGGGATAGCCAGTGAGCAATATTTGCAGTTCAATATTAATTTCAAAATTCATTTTCAATTCATCCATGTTGAATCTCTCTTATGCATAAAGGTTGAATGTGAATTGTATGTTGTGTAATGTGGAGCATGTTTATACCTGTTAGTATCATGATTACAAGCATGTCCATGTTCTAATTCACTTGCTAGGGTTTAGAGGAAGCTCTTGATCATATGCTAGGAATGTTAATGTATTTGTATGTTCTTTTATTGATCTGAATTTCCTTAGGATGAATGCTTAGCCATTTGGGCTACCTGCTTGTGATCACCTGTGCTGTTAGAAGACAGATGATACTAGGAGTGGAGTTAGGTCTTTGGACAAGAATTCAATCCACTAGAGAGATTGCCTTAAGCTAAACTAGCTAGAGGAGCTAAATGCCTGTGATTAGTTGTGCTGATTAAAGACAACTGATGCTAGGGGTAATTTGGTTAGGATAGTTAGTAGAATCCTCATTGTAGTCTTTCATGAAAGAACAAGACATACATTGCATCATAATTTCCTTAGCCTAGGGTCAAGTAGTGGAATCAAAAGCCTTAGTACCTTCTTTTGAATTCAGATAACTTTAGAAATTTAGAAAACTTTAGCAAATCCTCCAAGTCCATGTGGACAAACCTCTATTTACATTCTATCTTCATCAAGACCCTGTATACTTGTAGGTAAAACATAGGTTGTAGTTTTTAGGTCTCATTCCTTGAGCTACCAATGACCAATATGTGTGAGATGGTAGAACCGATATTAACTTAGGTTATGTATCTTGGTATAACTAATCACAATGCCTGACTTATGATTTGGCATGACCGGTTTTTGTTAATTGGTGTAACCGATCCTAAGTAATCACCATGTGATGGTATGATCAATACTTTTAATTGGTGTGACCGATCCTAGTAATTGGTGTGAGCGATCATGAGTGTGTGTGTGACCGATCCTTGTAATTGGTGTAACTAGTCCTGGTAACTGGTGTGACCGATCCTAGCGACTGGTGCCACCAATCACAAGTGTTTCCATAATTATGTATAACCGATCCTAGTGATTGGTAGAACCGATTGAACCTATGTATGTGATTTGGTATTTGATCAATCACATAGTAGTTTTGGAAAGCAGGAGAACCAAATCTAAACTTGTTTGAAAGTGTGGTATAACCGATTCCAAGAATGCAAATCCATGTAAATATGAAATAAGGATTTGCAGTGAAAACATGTCAACATACTTTGAACACGAGCAGTAACTCTTATCATTTATTGTTCAAAGTATGTTTGAAAGTGCTCAAGGTGATCCTGTGCCGAAATAAATTAAGAATCTTTTAATTGAGGTTTTTGGTATATGCTTTAATTATCAGCAATTAATGCATATATATAGAGAATACAAATTAGTAATGTGCATTTATTAATTGGAGATTTTCTACTGAGAGATTCGGAAATATTGGACAAGCATTTATTGGAATAAGGAAAACGAATTTTTCCATTCATTTAATATCTTGAGAATATTTTCGGTTTTGGAAATTCCTTGGTGTTCAAACATCCTTGGTATATAAATACCTAATTTTTCATTTGTAGCAAACTATACTAAGAGCCAGGAAAACTTCATTTCTTGTTGTTTCTGATGGAGCCGTCTATTTGGAGAGGAAATTATCCTAATTAGGTGAAATCACTTACGACTGCTCGTTTAAAGACTTTCGTGGGATCAAGAAGCTCTACGAGTACCGTTGGTGGGAAACTAGATAATTGTAGTGTTATTAGTTTTCGATTGATTTGATTGATTGACGGTTGTTAAAACTTTGATTGCACCTAGTTTGTTTATTCTTGAGAATATTCTCTTCTGATATAAGATTCACTCAAGCAAGATCCAAGTATCGACGGGATCTTTAGAACTGTTGTTAGATGTAAAGACATCTTGTGATAATCCATTGTTAACAAACTCTGTTTTGTGCGTGACTGATCACAAGATATTCAAGTGGCGTTGTGCAGGTTATTGAAGATTGAAGAAGATTTGAAGACAAAGAATATTTCTTATTGGTATTCGTATCTTGTGAATTGTGTGCACAAACGTTGATCGTCTGGGATCCAACTAGAATCAGATTTATTCGATTGATTAGTTGCGTGAGATAGGCATTCTCTATATTTATCTTTGAGATATATTTTGATTGAGTGCGAATCTAAACTTGACTACTTCGGTAGTTATTGGATAGATTGATCTAACCAGAAAAATGAGTTTATTATATTAAACATAAGAGCCTTTGTGAACGACTCATCTAAATCTTGTTGCAATATTTATTAGAGTTACTAAACAGATTCTTCCTTTGCTATTTGGAGTAAGATCCAAAGGACTTTCTATTCACGTGCGTGACTCTGGAAGTCGAAAGCGCAGGGATACTGAGGGAACTAAGTAGGTAGGGGTAGTTGTTAGAGCACTGCTCGGTCGAACTCGCAAGCGTTGCTATCTCAAGCTTGTTTGTCAAGTTTAGTTTCCAAAACTATAAGTCTTGATTTCTAGTCTACTTATAGCTAAGTCTCGGATTAGGATAGAAAGTGTAGTTGATCCTAGACTTCACGGCGTTCATCTATTGAAGACGAAGAACTACTAAGGGGAGATTGTGGAACTTTATCAACAAAAGGTATGTGGAGACTTGAACTCATCTATCACTCAAAAGTCTATCTACTCTATCGCCTATTTGAGACAAAAGTCGTATAGCTATATAGACTTCAATTATGCACATTTGTTTTTTCGAGCTGAGTTTAACTCGCTTACATATTTCTCGAAATATGTGTTGGTAAGCTTTCGCTTTAACCAAGTTCATCTTATATTCTTAATGAAAGTCAAAAGATGATCATGTGAAAATCGCATGGTAACATCTTACATGATTTGTGTGAGACAGTCATGTTATAGTTTTGAAAGTGGTAGTAAAAGTACGTTGCTCGAACTTGTAAGGATTTAAAAATAAAAATATATACAAAAAATATTAACACTGGTGCGAGAAACTGGGGCTTAGGATTCAGCCAAATTTATTTCTTAAATGGTTCAGAAATTAATTGTAGGCAATTATAATTCAAAACAAAATGAATATTAATTCTATTCTTTGCCAAAGTAGATTTTATAAAATATTACTTGTATTTCTTAAGCATGGCATATCAAAAATCCCTAGGACTAAGCATAAACCATCAAATGAAATCACAAATAATTAATTAAAATCTTAATTCAATTAAAATTGGTGCAAAAAGTAAATAAAGAATTAAATAAAATTACCACATGGATGAATTAAGGCTTCCTCCGTCGCCCCAGTGTTGGGGTTTAGCTCCTCATATTAATCATAATCTCAAAATACATGTATAAAGCTCAAAAGTTGATTAAAGGGAGTAAAACAATTGAGCAGAAAAATTGCAACAGAAATAACTGTTGCAAAGGCGCTGTTCAACTGTTACAAGAAGAACGATACAAATTTTATGCTGTTGCAAGACCCAAACTAAGACCCACTACCCTGCGTCGTAAACACTGTTGGAGAACGACTGTCTATGCAAGTCCGTTCTTCGTGTTCTTGGCCTTCATCAATGGCAGCAGCAGCAGAAACTCAACTCGTGATTTCTGCTTCCTGCGCTCTCCTCTCTTCTCCCAACTCTCGACCCCTCTTTTTAGCAACCAGGGAAACCTATTTATACTCAACAGGGCGAATAAATCATGCGCAATAACTCCAAAAATCCTGTCATCACTCGGCAGTGAAAGAAAATATTCTCGAGTATTTTATTTCGATTTTCTTCCCTTGCACGCGTCTGTAGATGTCGACACTATCCCAACATGGTCGTATAGTATCCTGAGAGAATATCTACCAAAACCTAGTGTTATCTTCTCCCATATCTTTCCTTTTATAATACGTAACTGCCAAAACAGAACCCATATTCCCGTCTCTCTGTTTAGCTCAGTCCGGCTATTCTAGCCCAAGTCATCGATCAAAACAGACGTACCAGGCCTGTTAATTCCATTCAAGACTAACCCAATGGTTTCCAGCTATTAAATCTCGTTAAAACAACCCAAGAATTCAAGTCAAAAATCTGTTCGCTGTGTGCAATTTTTCCCGCCAATTTGCATGATTTGAATTTTGAAGATGGTTCCCCCCTATCCTCTGATGGGGTGCCAATAGCAATTGGGGCTGAAATAAAATTATTGGGGTGGAAACATACAAAACTTGGGTGCCTTTAGTAATTTTTCTGAGACTTTTTTCGCCGGGGTTCCTCCGTACATTTCTCTGGGGTGTAAAACACCACTTTTTGAGCCCATTTCGCCGCAAGGGCATATTTCTTTAAAAACATCTACAAAATCACAAAATAACACAATAAGTACTTAATCGAGTCTAACAATACAGAATATTGAGAACAAAATAGACACATAAATGCGTCTATCAAGTCATTTGATGAAAACTCAGAATGTTTCGTGTTGATCATTCGATCACTTGAAAATTGCTTTGAAGTGTGATACAGCTATTGCCGTCTTCCGAGAATGTTTCAGTGGTTGAAATGAGAGTTTTGAACAATTGGATTTAAGCATAGTATGCGTACTTGCATATATGTAATCCATGTCCGGGAACCATAGTATGCATACCAGTACGCGTACTGGTTTGTTTGAGAAAGTCCAGGAACCTTGTACACATACCGGTACGTGTACTAGAGTAAGGTTCAGGTCCGAGAATTTCTGCTGAGTTTGGAGGTATGCGTACCCGTTCGTATACTGGAGAACCCAAACTTAGTCCGGTCACTAAGGTATGCGTACCCGTTTGGATACCTGAGTGGATAATGTTATAAAATCGGTTTGTTCATGAACTAATACATTTATATAATAAGGAATGCAATCTTTTGCAAACCGTGGCTATAATGTTCATGACTTGATTCGAGTGAATCAAAATCGATTTTTCTTCAATTGTGTCTTGTATACTTCTATGAGAATATAAACAATTGAACAACTCTAGAACTAGTTTCATTTGAGTCATTTGAACTAGTTATGGTTAAGATGAATATGGTTGATATAAAAGTGTTCATCTGGGTAACTTCGGTTAACTATTGTTGAGCCAACAAGGTCTACACGTTTAGGTACGATTACTCATATCTAAATAAATGTACATTTCATTTTTGTATAACAATCTAAGTTCGATCTAACGGTTGAAAGATATTAGCTTGAGTCTAATCAGGTTTCATCTAACGGTGAATATTGAATGCTTTGTTAAAAAGATAACATTGATTGCAAACCCTGATTTGAAGATTATATAAAGGATAACTCTAGCAACTGGGAAACCTAATCCCCACACCTCCTGTGTGATACTAGTTGCGACTAGAGTCGATTCTCCTTTAACCTTAGGTTTTTCACAAAACATTGTAGGTTAACGACTTGAATACTTCATTGGGATTGTGAAGCCAGACCCAACTATTTTCTCTGTAGTTGCGTGATCTGATCTTGCTGTTTTCTATCGTGATTGAGTACTATCTTCTCTAAGATTGGCTCGAGATTTAATCTCCGATAGGCAAGATAAAAAGTAGTCACAAACATCTCCGTCTTATCGTTTGTGATTCCACAATATCTTGTTTCGCTACCATCCGATTAAGATTATTGTGAGGTGATTGATATTTCTAGACTGTTCTTTGGGAATATAAGTCCGGAATATCAATTGGTTCTTGTTCACCTTGATTTATCAAAAGACGGAACAAAACTCATAGTTTTATCTGTGGGAGACAAATTTATCTATTCAATAGACTTTTCTATGTGAGACAGATTTGTTTAGAGTCTTCAACTTTGGGTCTTAGCAACTCTTAGTTGTGGGTGAGATCAGCTAAGGGAATCAAGTGCGTAGAATCCTACTGGGATTCAGAGATGTAAGGAGCGCAACTGTACCTTGATCAGTGTGGGATTGGTTAGGGCTCAATTACATTCCAGTCCGAAGTTAACTTGGAGTAGGCTAGTGTCTGTAGCGGCTTAATACAGTGTGGTTTTAAAATATGGACTAGGTCTCGGGGTTTTTCTGCATTTGTGGTTTCCTCGTTAACAAAATTTCTGGTGTCTGTGTTATTTCTTTTCCACATTATATTTGTTTATATAATTGAAATATCACAGGTTGTGCGTAAGTTCAATCAATTGTGAATCCAACCTTTGGTTGTTGATTAAATTGATTGACACTTGGATATTGGTTTTTGATACCCCAAGTTATTTTTTTATATTCAATCGGGCTCGCAAATTCCTATTTGTTTGATTTTGGATTGAATTGAGAAATTGAGATATAACTCTTTGATATACTTTTCTTAAGATTGAGTCTGAGTGTCCGGTTGATTCTCTTTAAAGTATATTGGAGTTAGTCCATACAGATTGCTAATCGAAGTATTGGGTGGTTGTTAGACCCCCGTTTTTTCAGTAGTATGCTTGGTCTCAACTATACGAAGTTGGTATTATATTTTGTATAGCAGCTAAATTCTGAAATTATTCAAAACTGGACTAGGTCCCGGGGTTTTTTATGCATTTGTAGTTTCCTCGTTAACAAAATCTTGTTGTGTCTTTTACTTTTATTTCTGCATTTAATTGTTTATTATAATAAAGTAAAATACACATATATGTTAACTACGCATTACTTGATAATTATCCTATAGAGTTTGGTTATTATCGAAACTATCATCAAGTAACACACTTTGTTGTAGTATTTTCTCGATCTTGTATCTATAGTCAATTGATAGACACATTTTTGTGTCTGAATTGTCCTCAATATGTGTATTGTTAGTGCTCGATTTTTGTAATAATTATGGTGTTTTATGTGTGTCTATGTATTTTTGGCCAATAAACATTTTTGGAAAAATCGGCTCGAAAAATTATGCGGAACACCCCCCGGAGGATATTTGTTATGCGGACTCTCAGATTGGATAAGGGGCACCCAATTACTAAGGGGCATCCCAGGGCGCCACCTGCTATTCGCACCCCAGGTCTCGGATAAGGGGCAGTTCATCTTCAACATTTCAAAAATAAATTTGGCGGGAAATTTGTGGCAGTAACTTGCAGAATTAGGGTTCGGCTTTTGGAGTGGATTCATGGAGACTCAATGACTGAAACTTCTTGGCACGAATTGATTAAGCTTAACATGCATTGTATGACCAATGTTTTGGATTAGAATTGGCTGGAATTTCAGATTGAACAACTCAGGGAGTTACGTGTTTCGAAAAACCTAATATTGCTGTTTTGGTTTTGGATGACTTCTACGGAGATTAAAACGCTGCAATTGATTGGAATGGGCCTGTTTCATCCTAACAGGACCGGTAAGTCCATTAGAACCGGTGAATTTGGACTATATCGTCGAGATGAAGAAAACAGAGGCGTGTGGTTTTTCTGAGAGATCTTCTTGGGATTTGGTGTGTTGGCGTATGTTTATAGAGTGATTTTGACCATCTGGTCATGTACACAACCAAATATTCCGTGTTGGAATAAAGATTGAAAGTTGCAGACACGTACACATGAAGAAAAGGAAACAAAAATATTCCGGAGATATTGTATTTACTGTGAGCATATTTTGGAGTGATGAGAAGTTATTTTTGTTCCTGTCGACTATATATGGAGTTCGGAGGAGTTGAAGTGGTGGACAGAGAGTTTGGGAAGGATTTGGAACATCACAGAGGCGAAATACGATCACCAGAGAAACCTGCTTCTGCTTCTGCTCATCTGAAGAACGCGAAGAACAGACCATCCAAGAAAGTCGTTTTTCAACAGTGGAAACGACACACAGGCGTGGGTCGAGAGCTACAGAATCAGCGACAGTACTGTTTTATCGTTCTTTGGTTTGCAACAATTATAAGTGTTACAGACCCGGTTTTGAATTATTTCCCCCTTTTCATCATTTGTAATTTGTAAACACCATTTGAGCAATGAAATCAATTTTTGAGCGTGTTTCCAACATGATAATGAGCTAAATCTCACACAACCAAGGCAATGAGGAAGCTATTCACGCATGAATAATGGGTAACTATTTCATTTTCTCTAATTTTTAATTACAATTCACTCAATCACTGCTTTTGCAGAGTTTTTAAATGTTTACATAATTTTCTTAATTACTTGTGATTCAATTTGATAGATTATACTTTGTTTAATCAATTGATAGTCTATGCTTGGGGAATACAATTAATATTTGAGAATATGTTTGATTATTTGTGAATTAAGAAATAAGAGACTTAAAAGATAATTATAGTTTTGGATTATTTGCCATAATTTATTCATGTGTGATAGTGGAATCAGTGTCTTGGTTAATCCTAATAATCTTGAATTAAGTTTTGTTTGTTTTTAAATTTTATTAAATCTAAAATCTTTTGATTTCACAAGTCTCAACGAACCTATTACTACTACAACAACTTGAAATCCCATCAATTATTGGCGTCGCTGACGCGGACTTGTCTTTAGGCTAGAGTTTTTAGATTTTTTTTTAGGTTTCTATTTGTTTTTCATTTTTATTTTATTTTTTCTTCTTTACGTTTTTGGGTTTTTTGTATTTTCCTTACAGATTTTGGATTTTGGAGCGAAAGAAAAATTTGCCAAAGTTTTTGGTGAATACTGATTTGGAGTAAAAGCAAGGCGAAAGGAGCGAAAGAAAAGAAGAATAAAAATTAACTAAAAAAAAGAGAGAGAGAGAGAGACATTTTTTTAGATTATCTTTTTCTTTTGTTCTTTATTTTTGTACTTTGGACTGTGGACTTTGGGACTTTTTTTTTTTAAAAAAAAAAAAAAACTCTACGGAAGGGTAGTTTAAATATCAATTGTTTGCAGAGAAGGACGGCGATTACGATATCGCCTTGGCCCCTCGGGTTCGTACATGACATAGGAGTAGTGGTCCGAGTCGACTTCAGCGGTTCATCCCCTGTCTGGTACGGGAGGTAAGTTTGTCGAAACACTCGCGAATCCCCTGTCAGCGAGTTACTGTATTCCTTCGTTTGCATATATGCTGAGGATTTGAAAACGGTTGCTTTAATTTCCTAGTAAAGGGAAAGGACTGTCCATACAAGACAAGGGTTCGGATTTCATCACCGTTCCCTTCTTGCCCGCCTTAGGAAAACGAAACCAAACACGAACCTAAGCCTAAAATTTGATTAGAACGAGACCTATAGGGTAACGAGCTTAATAGGAAAGTCATTCGAAAAATATTGGTTACTCTTTTAAGCATGCTTCAAAGTTCATGATGGTTTCTGCGAGTTGAATACGCCGCCTTGTAACGCCGGTGAGGCCTTGGGTATCAAAGATCCACTGAGCTTCCCTCGTCTCGATTAAACTTAGTTAAACTCGGATCGATTCCAGAGGGGTTTGCTTAAATTGTAACGAATTCCCTTTCGAAGGATTAGAAGCTGGTCTAGAAAGAATCTAAGTGAATCCATCATGCTTTTTGTTTGCTAGAAATCAGTAGGTTTGCTGTGGTGGAGTCAGCCTTGTTTATGTTTGCATAGAACTTCCCTTCCTTTTAAGATTTCTTTTTTTTTTCTTTTGTTTTTAGTGTATGCCCAAGGTTATTAAAGAGAGGGCTTGGAAAAGGAACACTCTAGGTCGTTTGATTAGTGATAAACCTAGTAGTTCTTCTTGTGAAGGCGGGGAGCTCGAAGACTCTTCTTTTGAGAGCCATGTCTTTGGAAATTTCAGTTTTGAAAACTTTACAATTAGTGAAGAAAGTACTCCTAGTCCTTTGGTAGTGCCAGAAATGGAAACTTTTAAAGCTTTATTAAACCCAACTAGGACCTCTCGTTCGTCTTGTATCAAGTTAGCTGAAACCGAGGAAAATTATGAACTCAAACCTGGGACATTACAGATGCTCCCAATATTTTTAGGAAAAGAGAATGAGAACCCCTATTTTTATGTTAGGGAATTTGAAGAAGTTTGTAGTACTTTGAAGATTAAAAACCTTAGTGATGATGCGTTAAAACTTAGGTTATTCCCCTTTTCCTTAAAAGATAAAGCCAAATCTTGGTTGTATAGTTTGGCTTCTGAGTCAATTGAAACCTATGACAAACTTACATCTGCCTTTATACAGAAGTTTTTCCCAAGGCACAAAACATCGTCTATTAGGACACAAATCTGTACTTTTGCTCAACAAAAGGGAGAATCTTTATATAGGTATTTAGAAAGGTTCAATGACTTAATATCTCAATGTCCTCATCATGGTTAGAGATGGTAGGTTAGTTCAGATCCATCTACGAGGGTTTAGATTATTCAACAACAACCATGGTTGAGTCCTTATGCACAGGTGGGTTGAGATATAAAACTGTTGATGAGGCGATGAAATTTTTGAATGAAATCGCCGATAAGACCCAACAATGGGAAAATAGTAGGGAACCCCAGAAACAATATTCTAAGTAGAGGAAATGTCAATAGGATAGAAGGATCTTATGAGTCAGATGCTAAAATAGCATCCATAGACAAAAGGTTAGAAGCCTTAGAATTAAGTCATTTCTAGTGGTAATAATGGTAGATAGAGCCTTTTGGGAAGGTCATAACGTTGAGGAGCAAGCCAATGCTCTTATAACACACTAGATTCGATAACCGTCAGAAGTTTGACCCATGTTCAGAAACAACCTTAACCTGGCTGGAAGAAACCATCCCAACCTTCTTGGTCTAAGGGCCCAGAATCAAGGTCAGTTAGTAACTCTCAGGTTCCCAGGTTTTGGCTATATAAGAATCCTTCAGCTCCGGCACAGTTTCAAACTTCGTATAAGAAGATTATGTTTAGAGAGTCTCTTGCTTTGTAATCGTAACACTGTGCGTTTCAGCCAATCTGTCGCTCAAGGTTTAGAAGAAAATAAGAGAATAGGTCAGGCTAATCTCCAGCTATTCCGAGTTGAAAACCGGTTAGTCAGATAAATGAGTCTTTAAGAGAAAGAGGTAAGTTTCCTAGTCAAACTCAACCCAACCCTAGAGGAATTAATGAAATAGGTGAAAGACCATCCGACATGTAAATGCTATTAAAACCCTTAGGAGTGGTAGAGTGATAGACAACAAGGTTTCCATGCCTGATAGTGAACATGTTGTAGTTCACCCTTCTGAACCAGAAACTGAGGAGACTGATAGAGTCTCTAAAGAGACCAATGAGGGTCATATTGAGCCCGACTTTGTTCCTAGAGCCCCATTAACCCATATGCTAGTTCCAACTAAGAGGGAGTCCAACTTTAATGATATATTGGAGGTTTTTAAGCAGGTTACTATCAACCTCCCATTGTTAGATGCGATTAAGCAGATTCCCGCTTATGCCAAGTTTCTTAAGGATATGTGTACGCGAAAGCGAAAACTTAGTGTCCAGAAGAAAGCCTTCCCAGCTAGTCATGTGAGTTCTATTATTCAGAATACCACTCCTAAGTATAAAGACCCAGGGTCCCCTACTATTTCTTGCACAATAGGTAAATACCGTGTCGAGAAAGCTTTGCTTGACTTAGGATCCAGTGTGAACTTACTTCCATACAATGTGTACCTTAAGATAGGACTTGGTGAGATGAAACCTACCCAGATGACACTTCAGTTAACTGATACGTCCGTTAAAATTCCTCATGGTGTGATCGAGGATGTTCTTATAGAGGTCGACAAGTTTATATATCCTGTGGATTTTGTTATCCTAGATACCCAACCTTTCCCTGACCCAGAGAACCAGATACCAGTGATTTTAGGTCGCCCGTTTTTAGCTACATCCAATGCGATCATCAATTGTCGAAACGGTATTATGAATTTATCTTTTGGTAATATGATTATTGAGCTGAACATTTTTAATATTAGTAAGCTACCCTCTGAACTAGATGACTCGAACATATAAGAGGTGAACATGATAGGAATATTAATCATTACCAAACACTTTACTAGAAGATCCATTAGAAAAATGCCTAGCTCACTTTGGGATTGATTTTGATGATGATAATGTGATTAATGAGGTGAATGCTCTATTAGATTCAACCCCTTTGTTAGACACTAGTAATGGATGGAAACCTAAGTTCGAACCACTACCAGTTTCTAAGTCTACCCTAGTTCCTTCTTTAGAAGAGCCTCCTAAGTTGGACCTTAAACCATTACCAGATACCCTGAAGTATGTGTTTTTAGGCCCATCTGAAACTTTACCTGTGATTATAGCATCCGACTTGGATAGTGATCAGGAAAGTAGGCTAGTAACCGTCCTTCAAAACAATAAGGAATCTTTAGGGTGGACCATAGCATACATTAAGGGTATAAATCCCACTGTTTGTATGCATCAGATCTATTTAGAGAGTGACACCAAATCTTCTAGGGAGATGCAACGTCGACTGAACCCTAATATGAAAGAAGTAGTTCGAACCGAGGTTCTTAAGCTGTTAGATGCAAGCATTATCTACCCCATTTCAGACAGTAAGTGGGTCAGCCCCATTCAGGTTGTTCCCAAGAAATCCGGTATTACTGTAGTCCAGAATGAGAATAAATGAGTTAATACCAACCCGAGTGACCACGGGTTGGCGTGTCTGTATTGACTATAGAAAATTGAACAAGGTCACTAGGAAGGACCACTTTCCCCTTTCCTTCATAGACCAAATGCTAGAGAGATTAGCTGGACGTATCCATTATTGCTTTTTAGATGGATACTGCGGTTATAATCAGGTTGTTATTTCCCCAGAAGACCAAGAAAAAACCACTTTTACTTGTCCCTTTGGTACCTTTGTGTATAGACGCATGTCTTTCGGGATATGCAATGCCCCTGCGACCTTTCAGCGTTGTATGTTGAGCATATTTTCTGACATGGTAGAACGGTTCTTAGAGGTCTTTATGGATGATTTTTCAGTGTTTGGTTCATCTTTCGATGAGTGCTTGCATCATTTGTCATTAGTTTTGACTAGGTGTAAGGAAAAGAATTTAGTGCTTAATTGGGAGAAATGTCACTTCATGGTTCGTTCAGGAATTGTTCTAGGGCATATCGTATCTTCGAAAGGTATAGAGGTAGATAGAGCCAAAGTTGACCTTATTAAAACTTTACAGGTCCCAAAAACCGTAAGAGATATTAGGTCATTCTTAGGGCATGCAGATTCTTATCGTCAATTCATTAAGGATTTTAGCTTGATTTCTAGACCTCTTTGCAATTTGCTTGCAAAAGACGTCAAGTTTGTCTTTGATGATGCTTGTTTAAAGGCTTTTGAGAAGCTTAAGAATTTATTCACTACCGCCCACATAGTCCAGGCACCCAACTGGAACTTACCCTTTGAGATCATGTGTGATGCTTCAGATTATGCTATTGGTGTTGTGCTAGGTTAGTGAGAAAATAAATTACTTCATGTGATTTACTATGCTAGAAAAACTCTGAATGATGCCCAGTTGAACTATACCACTATCGGGAAGGAACTATTAGCCATTGTGTTTGCCTTAGACAAGTTTAGACCCTTCTCTTAGGTTCTAAGATCGTAATATATACTGATCATGCTGCTTTAAAATATCTTCTGTCTAAAAAGGATACGAAACCTAGATTGATTAGGTGGATCCTTTTGTTGCAAGAGTTTTCTCCATACATTAGAGACAAAAAGGGTCCCAAAAATGTAGTAGCATACCACTTGTCTAGGCTAGTTGTTGATTCCACTGATGATTCCCTTCCTATAAGGGATAGCTTTCCTGATGAAAAACTGCTTTTTGTTAACCAATTACCTTGGTATGAAAATATAGTGAACTATATTGTTACTGGTCGAATGCCCCAACATTGGGGTAAACAAGATCGTTCTAGGTTTTTAGCCGAGGTGAAGCACTTCTTTTGGGATGATCCTTATTTTTTTAAGTATTGTCCAGACCAGATTATTAGAAGATGTATACCTGAGAGTGACCAGTCCAGTATTATTTCCTTTTGTCATGATCATGCTTGTGGGGATCACTTTAGTGCTAAGAGGACTGCTGCTAAGATATTGCAGTGTGGATTCTATTGGCGTTCGTTGTTTAAAGACTCCCACAGTTACTGTGTTACTTGTGAACGTTGCCAGAAATTAGGAACCATTTCCCGTAGGAACATGATGCCCTTGAACCCTACTTTAGTTGTTGAGGTCTTTGATGTGTGGGGTATTGACTTTATGGGTCCGTTTCCTAGTTCTTTTGGTAATTTATACATCCTTGTCGCTGTAGACTATGTCTCTAAGTGGATTGAGGAGGTTGCGTGTAAGACTAATGACCATAGGGTTGTGATTGAGTTCTTAAAAAATAATATACTTACACGTTTTGGTACACCGCGAGCTATAATTAGTGATTGAGGGTCGCACTTTTGTAATGGACCTTTTAGGCTTTTGATGAAGAAATATGGTATTACACATAAGGTAGCTACCCCATATCATCCACAGACTAGTGGTCAGGTTGAGGTTTCCAATAGGGAGATAAAGCGTATTATAGAAAACAGTTAATCCTAATCGGAAAGACTGGTCGTCTAGGCTTACCGTACTGCGTTTACGACCCCCATTGGAATGTCACCTTATCGAATTGTGTATGGCAAGGCATGTCACTTACCTGTTGAGTTAGAACATAGAGCATATTTCGTTGTTAAGCAGCTAAATTTTTCACTAGACAAGGCAGGAGCCCATAGGAAACTCCAGCTCAATAAGTTGGAAGAAATTCGTAGACATGCATACGATAATGCTAAGGAGTATAAGAACAAAAAGAAACTTGTGCATGATAAGAATATTTTAAGAAAGTCATTTTCTCCAGGTCAAAAATTTCTTCTGTATGATACCCGCTTGCATCTTTTCCCTGGGAAGTTACGTTCTCGGTGGACGGGTCCTTTTTATTGTTCGCATTGTCTTTCCTCATGGAGCTGTTGAGATCGAGACACCGGATGGTAGCAGTTCTTCGAAGGTTAACGGTCAGAGATTGAAACCCTTTTTAGAGCCCTTTCCTACAGGTGATGTTGAGGAGGTCCCTCTGGAGGACCCTGTTTACCCTTGATTGACCATCGAGGCGATTGTATGTTGTATATTAGTTTTTGATTTCTTTCTTCACCCAGGTACTATCTTTCCGACTTCTATCTTTACTGATTCCTCATGTTACCTTAATTTTTGGTATTGCTCTTTCATTAGAAACATTGAGGACAATGTTAGATTTAAGTTTGGGGGTGGGGAAGAAACTTTTTGTTAGCTTTTAGTTGCAATAAATAAACTCCAGAGCCTAGAAATTTATGCTTATTAAGGTTGGCACTAACCAATCTAAGTGGATGGGAACATCTTGGTTGTAGGATTTGAGGAACCAATCTGATTAGATGGAAACATCTAAAGAGTCTATTCATAAAAGCACAGAGCTCAGGTGTTAGAATTTAAAAAAAAAAATATGGTAGTTTCGCCATATCTCGTTGAATCATACTCCTTCTGTTTTTTATTTTTTAAGTGACTTGGTGGGGCACACGATAAAAATTGTTACCTTTGCTAAGGTGAATTAGGGTGATTGAGATACCAAAAAAAAAAAGAAAAAAAAGACCAGACCATCAGACCAACCGGAATAAATTCAATAAAGTCGACCACTGGTGCCCTTGTATATGCCAGTTGTGTTGACCTAGAGTTAGGTTTATCGACCACTGGTCCCATTGTATATGCCAGTTGTGTTGATATTAGTCAGGTCGGTATCTCAGTCCATTATAATAGGTTCATCTTGGCAGAGGCCTTCAGACAGATATGGGAAACACCGTTCACTTTAAACCATCTATTTTTCTCTTTATCCATCTTCTTAATCTTTCCATGTGATTGGTTGACTCCAGTTATGATGTCTAGAAACTGTCTGAGTAGAGCTATGTCACTTATATATGAATTTTAGTATGCTGAGTGCAAACTAGTGTACATCAATTGGAATTTCGCATCAGGGTACTTCCTCCTATAGTCAATGTTTGTATGCCAACCAAGGAGATTATTTAGTGCCTTCCAAGGTTCTTCGTAGATAATTAGGGTCTGGAGTAAAGGTTTTGTGGGTACACCTCTGGTAAACCCTTCGGAGACAACACTCCCCCGCTAGGGCCACCTAGAAGTTTAACGACTTGCTGTACGTGCTAAGTGTAGTCATTTTATTTTCCAAATTAGATTTGCTCGAGGACTAGCAAATAATAAGTTTGGGGGTGTTTGATAGACACATTTTTGTGTCTGAATTGTGCTCAATGTGTGTATTGTTAGTGCTCGATTTTTGTGCTAATTATGGTGTTTTATGTGTGTGTACGTATTTTTGGCCAGTTAACATTTTTGGAAAAATCGGCTCGAAAAATTATGCGGAACACCCCTCGGAGGATATTTGCTATACAAACTCTTAGATTGGATAAGGGGCACCCAGTTACTAAGGGGCATCCCAGGGCGCAACCTGCTATTCGCACCCCAGGTCTCGGTTAAGGGGCAATTCATCTTCAACATTTCAAAAATAAATTTGGCGGGAAATATGTGGCAGTAACTTGCAGAATTAGGGTTCGGCTTTTGGAGTGGATTAAAATTGGCTGGAATTTCAGATTGAACAACTCAGGGAGTTACGTGTTTCGAAAAACCCAATATTGTTGTTTTCGTTTTGAACGACTTCTACGGAGATTAAAACGTTGCAATTGATTGGACTGGGCCTGTTTCACCCTAACAGGACTGGTAAGTCCATTAGAACCGGTGAATTTGGACTATATCGTCGAGATGAAGAAAACAGAGGCGTGTGGTTTTTCCGAGAGATCTTCTTGGGATTTGGTGTGTTGGCGTACGTGTCTAGAGTGATTCTCACCATCTGGTCGTGTACACAACCAAATATTGCGTGTTGGAATAAAGATTTAAAGTTGCAGACACGTACACATGAAGAAAAGGAAACAAAAATATTCCGGAGATATTGTATTTACCGTGAGAATATTTTGGAGTGATGAGAAGTTATATATGTTCCTGTCGACTATATATGGAGTTCGGAGGAGTTGAAGTGGTGGGCGGAGAATTTGAGAAGGATTTGGAACATCACAGATACGAAATACGATCACCAGAGAAACCTGCTTCTGCTGTTGCTCATCTGAAGAACGCGAAGAACAGACCATCCAAGACAGTCGTTTTTCAACAGTGGAAACGACATACAGGCGTGGGTCGAGAGCTACAGAATCAACGACAGTACTGTTTTATCGTTCTTTGGTTTGCAACAATTATAAGCGTTACAAACCCGGTTTTGAATTATTTCTCCCTTTTCATCATTTGTAAACACCATTTGATCAATGAAATCAACTTTTGAGCTTGTTTCCAACATGATAATGAGTTAAATATCACACAACCAAGGCAATGGGGAAGCTATTCACGCATGAATAATGGGTAACTATTTCATTTTCTCTAATTTTTAATTTAATTCATTCAATCACTGCTTTTGCATAGTTTTTAAATGTTTACATAATTTTCTTAATTACTTGTGATTCAATTTGATAGATTATACTTTGTTTAATCAATTGATAGTCTATGCTTGGGGAATACAATTAATATTTGAGAATATGTTTGATTATTTGTGAATTAAGAAATAAGAGACTTAAAAGATAATTAGAGTTTTGGATTATTTGCCATAATTTATTCATGTGTGTTAGTGGAATCAGTGTCTTGGTTATTCCTAATAATCTTGAATTAAGTTTTGTTTGTTTTTAAATTTCATTAAATCTAAAATCTTTTGCTTTCACAAGTCTCAACAAACCTACCACTACTACAACAACTTGAAATCCCATCATCAATCACACAAGTTATCTTGTTGTTGTATTGGCTCGATCTCATATCCATAGACAATGACACGAAGTGTGAACCGAATTGTCTCATTGTCTCGATTTTGTCCATAGGCGATCACATTCGGTAGAGGACTTATAGGTTGAAACAAAAATATTGTGGTGTATTTGGGTACCCTCGTCTTTTCATCGTGTTTGGGAAATTAGTCATGATGTAGAGGATGAAAATACCGAAAAGTTTGAAGATATTGAAGATGATCTCTAAATGAAATGACTCTATGTTTAATCATATCTTGAGATAAACTGTTCAATAAACTAATCAGTTGTTAATTGACGTTAATGTTTATGTAAAGTTTATCTAAACTATCTATGAATGATAAATTTTTATGTTAAATATTTGTGTCATTCGTTTGATATTTATGACTGGATTGCTTGTTCTTATTTAAGATATCTTTGCTTCGCATTCAATTATGGGATTAACTTTAAAGTTTCAATCTCATATTGCTAATCTCTTATGATTTTGTGACTTTTTGATTTAACGTATTTCATATCTAACCTGTAAGGTTGCTTTATCAAATAATCATAAGTAGAATATATTGATTAACTGTAAAGTCACAATTATACTATTATCGATTTATGTTTCATAGGATATGTATTTAATATACATATCAGTTTCGGTTTTAGCTTTCTACTTCGTAACAGGTAATAGCTAGTATCTTTCGAACTTTTTCTGATAAAGATTGTCTTTTTGTTATTCTTTTACTTTGCAAGGAATAAAAAATAATAGGGGAGAGTTCTGTTTTGAACCGGCGCTTAAATATCATGTCTTTGTGGGGCATATGGTTGTGGAAACCAAGGGAGCAATTGTTTCTTATAATATCTTTCCTGACAAGTAACTAGATCGATTCCGATCTTAATTTGACGTGTCGAAGTGAGGTAACGATTATTTTTAGTTAATCGCTTCCTGATAAGAGACTAGTTATATAACCTAGTTCTACTTATCGAAGTAAGTTATAATTAATTCCTAATCGGTCCCTGATAATAAAAATAAGTTAATTCTTTTATTAATTTAGGCTTATCGAAATAAGGTACGATTGTTCAAGTCTAACCGGTACCTGATAAGAAAACTAGTAACCTAAACTATTTAGGCTTATCAAAATAGGCACAATTATTTTTGTATAATTGGATCCTGATAAGTAACTAATAATTCTGATATGTAATTCTTAAGAGGCTAAAATAAAATTACTTAGGTAGTTTCGGTTTTAGTATTGCTTATCAAAAGTGGTATGTTGTACCTTCTTGCTTAACTCTTATAGGTTATACCAATTTCTATGAACTTGAGGATCCTTTCAAAATACTTGTTGTATTTCCTCGTCTCTTTGTCATTTTTGTGACAAAAGGGAGGACAAATATATGGAGTATACAGTGACTTGAAATCATTAAAGAAGGATATATGCACCGAAAAGTATATATCTAAACGGAAAAGAGTAAAGAACTGTTTAAAGGGGAGTAACATATTATATTGTGTAGTATTACATACTACGAAAGTGAATAACAAATATGTTCAGATTGAATATATACATAGCTTTCCTTCGGAGGGAGTAAAGCTTTTTATTATTCAAATGCTTCAACAACCGCATTTATTTTTGAATTTCTGTAGGTTATTGTGTTGTTGAAACTTGGAATCAATCGTATGAATGAACAATGAGTTAAAAGACTGTTATGCAATGTGACATATTTTATCTTTTGTATTCTCCATATGTAAAGAGTTTTCTAACTAAAATTGACAAATGGGGAGATTGTTAGAGCATTGTTCGGTTGAACCCACGAAGAGTCGGTATGTTAAGTTTGGTTGCCATATTTTAACTCCAAAACTCGAAGATGCTTGACTAGATTACTAGAATCAACTTCTTTATGTTAGACTGGGAACATTAGAAATGCTGAGACAAGCTCATGTTACTCTGAAGAACCTGAAGACGTAGCGATATCATCATACGTCATCCTTCTGTTTGAGGTTAGTAATACCAACTTGACTTGTTTCCTTTTCTATATATGTTGCTTTCAAGTCGTTTATATTTAAAACATAACATACAATGTTATATTTATATATCTCTAGTATTGGTGACTTGACCAATATATTATGATCATTTTTTTTTGCTCAATCAAAAGTTTATTGATTAACTATTATCAGAACAGACTATTACAAAACTGCCCAATAAGGCTTTACACAAAAATGAAAGACAACATCAGTAAAACCTATAATAAGGTTGTAAGGGTGACTCTAAAGTAAATGAGCTACTATCTGTGTAGACAATGACACAACCAGCTCCCAATGTGCTCCCCTGTTTTGCAAGTGAGTTTGATGTAGTGTTTATTTCTCTGTCTGTATGTTCTATTTCATAACTCAACAGAAAATTGCATACTTTATTCCATCTTGATACAATAAATCAAGGCAATTTATTACTTTGAAAAGCTAAAACAACTGCTTTAGAGTCAGACCTGAAACATATTTGCAAATGGTTATTCTGCTCTGCCGATTCACATTGTTTCACCACTGCTAGTATCTCTGCAATGAAATTTGTTGCAATACCAACACCACCAGTTACTGCAATTAATAGTTTACCTTCAAAGTCCCTTGCAGCAAAACCATACCCTGCAGTTCCTGGGTTTCCTTTGGAAGCACCATCAAAGCGTATTGGAATTTTAGGAGATGTTGGCAAATAGAAGAAAATTTCCATTACCCTTGCTGTGTATGTTTTCCTGTATTTTATTCCAAAGTAACTTAAGATTTGCAGATCAAATCGGAAACACGAAGTATGTACGAGTTTTTTCATACAACTTTGGTATATTGGATTACGAAGTTAAACGTTTATCTTGAGCTTCATAATTACGACATAATACTATTTGGTAATTCGTCAATATTTTAGTGTCTTGAATTTTAGTTGATTCCTTATCTAGAAAACTATGTTCAATTACATGTGCTTAAGAACATAGACTTGCGATACTTGTTTCGTAGATGAAAGGAATCATAGGATTTGTTTTACGACCAATCCCTTAAACTAGGATCTATATTAGGATCCGTCCCAGGGATCTTTAGCAGGAATGATTCCTACTTGGGGATCTATTGCAGGACCTATCCCTAATAGGTTAACCAATTACAAACATATTTCTGATTTTTCTATTACTCTATAGTTTGCATATATATCGGAATTTGTTTTAGTTAACATGGAAAGTTCACAATATCAACATAGTATTTGAACATTTGGTAAAATCTTTTTTTTTAATGTTCAAGTATTTTTCTTGATCCTAAAACCAAAATATTTCATAATATCTTTTTGATATTCGGAATTTATATGCCTTTAGTTTCCCAGTAATTAAAGCATATCCCTGGATCATATATTAGTAAAGTATACTTGTCTGCTAGCTAATATTCAATTGTCATCCATGACAGATTTTGATATGTTAGTAGGATAACAGTTGGAATTTAGTGGAAACCGAAAATTGGTATTTATTGCATCTCTTTTATTATTTTCAGATTTGGAAATACCTTGGTGTCCAAAATAAATTAGTCTATAAATAGTTAAATTTGTTGTTCTTACAAACTTATCCCAGAACACACGCACTTCATTTTGTATTCAGTGTGGGAAGCCAACTAGTAGTACTACTTGTAAAAAAAATTTATTCCCTAGACTAGTGGTCCCTAAAATTTTTTTTTTTAAAAAAAAAAAGTGGTCCCTAGACTACATCCAAACTCTTTCAATTGAAGTGAATTTCAGCAATTACAGGGTCTGACCCCCGACCTCCACAGTGGGAGGGAGCATACCAACCACCACACCACTTAGTGATTGGTATAGTACTTGTAATACTCACTTGGAGATGAGTGTATCCTAAATATATGAAATTTCTTACGTCCGCTTCACTTAAAGACTTTTTTGGGATCAAGAAGCATCTAGAAGTACCGTTGGTGGGAAATTTAAATCGTATTGTTATTTTAGTTTTCGATTATTGATTTTATTGACTAACGGTAGTTGAACCTTGATAATAACTAGTTTGTTTATTTTGTGATCATTATCTTCTGATATGAGAACACTCGAACTAGATCAAGGATTGACAAAGTTCATATCTGTTTTTAGATCTGAAGATAGGCTTGTGTTCATCCATTGTTAACTGACTCTGTTCCGTGTGTGATAAATTACAAGGGAATCAAGTTGTTTGTGTAGGTACATTGAAGACTGAATGATTTGAATACAAGAAGATTTTCGGATTAGAATTCTGATCTTTGTGATTATAATACGTGCACATTGGACTGATTAGAATCCGACAAGATTATTTATTTTGATTGAAATCTTATACGTTAATCAAACAAAGGTTGGTCCCATTGGTTCGTTCCGAACATATACTGTGTACCAAGTGGACATCTTGTGGGTGTTATCTTCTTGACAATCTATGTTTATATTATATCACGCAAGGTTTGTCTTAATTATGTTGATATCGGAACCACTAGTTTTTCGACGACCATTTTTTGACAATATCACCTGATTCAAGTGTCCACAGCAAAACCCATCTTTCTACTGCCTCAATTCTTCTCAGCACCATCACCTGCACCTTTATCCCTAATTTTATCTTTCAAATCAACACTCACAACTCAAAACCCCTTCTTTGTCCCAGCTAACTTCCTCCACCAGTAACCAACACCAATTCCATTCCAAACTCTTATTCAACATACAACCCATCAGACCATGGATAGAAACATCATCTCATCTCCATAATTTCTTCTTCTCCATTTCATACAATGTTCAAGTTCCATTCTTGAACGGTATCAACTTGCTCATTTGTTTGCTGATTTCTTTGTCACTCTTTGATTCCAGCATAAACCTGTTTTCTTCTTATTCAACTGCAGCCCCTCAATCATTAGAACCCATCTCTTAAACATAAGATCCCTTTTCTCTCTTGTTCACAACAAACCCAAAATTCTCCAGTTAATTCTTTCATCTATCACCATCATCTCATCTCTCCTTCCTCAGCATCAGAATTATTAATCAATCACCATCACCATCACCATCAGCAAACCCCACTTCTTCATGTTTCAAACCCTAACTCTGAATCACCACCTCATCATCATTGCGTCCATTATGTTCCCATATCTTGTTCACGACTTAACCCAAGTTTCCCTTTACTCTGTAACATGCATCTTCCATGTCTCATCGGTGATGAATTGAACCCACTTTCTCGTTGTCACAGCAGCCATCTCTCTTCTTTAAATTTCAGGTAAATGACAGCAGAACTCCACTCCTCATAAGAAGGAAGAAAAAAGAAGGTTATTCTTCTTTGATTTCGAGTTAGTTAGGTCTTTAGAATTAGGTCATTTTGACATCCAATAAATATATAAGAGCTACCCTGAAGTGGCATCCCCTTGTCTTGGCTAGGCTCGTGGTTTCCCTGAGTAATTTCTTTGGTGTGTTTAACACTTCTCTTGACTTCAGATGGTCTTTTTGCCCGTTTGAGCGTATTTATTCTTCTTTTGCTCAAATTACTCCCAAACACCAAAAACTCAAAAGCAAACGTAAAATATATAATTCACAATAAAAATAACAAAGAAAGCGTTATCAATTAATAATAAATCAAGGTGTTTAAGACACCTATAACTAATCAAATTTTTTATCTAAATTTTATTATCAGATTCAATAATCAATAGAACATGTAGTAAGAATGAAGTAATGAATAACTATTATCAGTATGAACCGATATTTCCATGAACTAGAATCTTTAAGAAAAGCAGAAATTTTCATGACCATCTAAGAAAGAATTGAACTTAGAGGAGATATGTTTTTACTATCTTTTTTAATTTTCGCTTGTTATATTTATTATACTAGGATATGACCCGTGCCGTTTGGTTTGAAATGTTTGCTTCACTTGTTCGATTAGTTATATTATTGTAAATCATACTCCTTCGGAGTTCAATGTGTAATAAAACATTGTAATTGTGACGATTTCGTAATACTATGAATTTGTATCATGTATGTTACTTTATATCATTAGTTGTTAGTCTGATGGACCTAATGGTCGATCTATCAGCAATCAGATTGGCAATGAAACCTTTTTCCACCATTGTTTTTCTGTTTCTGAAGTTGTAGAATGTGATGGTCCTATTGCTATACCGGAAAATTATCACTTACCATTTTTCTACCCATTGCAATCATTCGATAATGTCTGTGAATGCAGTTGAATTATTTCCATTTACTGTAATTTTTGTAGTATTCTTACTTATAATTAAAATGAATCTCCAACAATATTATTATTAATTCAGTTAGAGTGCCAATTCATATACGTTAACCCAGAAAACTCAACTATATTCGTGTCTCCCAGTAAAGAAATCCCTTGGTTGCTCATCTTTTCCCGTCATTCGATTTTAGGCTCCCTTTGTCATTGCTTTAATAGTTCTATCAGTTTTTCCATTCGGGTTTGTCAGTGTAACCTTCAAAGAAAATTATTGCAGCATGCTAGATTCTATTGGTACTGAACAACTGTTAAACCTAAAACGTGGTCTAATTATGGTAGCCTTTTTAAATTCCTATTCTGTCGACGATTAACCTAGGAGGGAGGTAATGCATTTCCAGGATATTTTTTGGTCATCTTTTATGTTCTTAGTGCATGGAAATTTTCAATAAAATTTCATTAATCATAAATTTTGTAAGCGATACGTGAAAATCTGATTGATACCATCAGATTTCAACCAAAGATTGTGAAGTAACACATGCGAGGGTGATCTTTGATCATTCTATTTTAAAATCCTATACGAAGGATGTGTCAATCAAATCCTCATACGAGTATCATTTAAATTCACACCAAGGATGTGCCAATCAAATAACAGTAGTGCTAGAACTTTCCTTTTTGTCGTAATAGGAGGAGATTTAAAAAGTATTGGTAAAATGAAAATATGCAGTCTCGTACTAATTTCAAAAGCGATATGTATGTGTATTTACATGATATGTAAATTGGACGGAAAACAATGGATTTAGTAACGTACCGTAGTAGCCGTGGAAACTCAAAATGAGAGACAAAACAGATACCTGACATGAAGGTGGACACTATCTCGAGTCTTCAAGCATCAATTCGACTAAAATATGTAAAAGTTAAATCTACTTTAAATTGAATTGAAAAGAAGTATTAGCAAGATCGTTGATTATTTATAAAGAAATAGTATCTTCTATGAGAATAACCATTTTTTTTATGTCAACTGCGTGTATATAACCATTTTTGCTATCTCAAATTTAAGATAAGCAAATACTCTTTTTGTAAGCCATCCAGACATTTTAAATATGAAGAGATGTAATTTCAAGGTTCATATAATATAAATAAAAAGAATAAATAATCAGGAATCCCCAATCCATAGATACCAACATGTACATGACTTAGTCCAAATAAGAGGTTGAAACTCTCCGGCAGAAGTAGCAATACAGTTAAAAAAATATTTAAAAATTCAAAGGGCAATAACGGTGGAACCGGCGTTTTCTTCGTTAATTATTTTCCATGAAAATCTTCTTGATTTTGGCCGAAGAAGTCAAAGTTAATTTCGGCAATATAAAAAAAAAGATTCAATGATATGGACGGAAAACAATGGGATTTAGTAATGTATCGTAGTAGCCGTGGAAACTCACAATGAGAGGCAAAACAGATACCTGACATGAAGATGGACACTATCTCGATTCTTCAAGCATCAATTCGACTAAAATATGTAAAAGTTCAATCTACTTTAAATTGAATTGAAAAGAAATATTAGGAAGATGGTTGATTATATATAAAGAAATTAAGAGTATCTGCTAAAGAGAATAACCATTTTGTTTTATGTTAACTGCATGTATATAACCATTTTTCATTTTTGTTATCTCAAATTTAAGATACGCAAATGCTCTTTTTCTAAACCATCCAAACATTATAAATATGAAAAGATGTAATTTCAAGGTTCATATGATATCATTCTAACGAAAACAAATGGTTTGACCCATCTGACGGCTGTAAACGAGTGTTTTCAGACGATCGACGGCTCACACCATTGAGAAACTGCAAAAGACAAATCGTGGCTTATAATGCCTCCCTATTTTATGCTCTGATTCCAATGTCCCAGATTGGAGTTACTTACATGATTTCATTCTCTCTACTGTAAAGGTTTTTCTTTTTTTTTTCCTTAATTTTTCATTTGATTTAGTTTTTATTTGCTAGGTTTTGATTGCAAAGATTTTTTTTTCCTCATCTTCACTGATTTTTTTGCAATTTTACTGTTGAAATTTAACCAGTTTGTGAAAATTTGTAGTGATTGATGGTTGATCTTGGTTGCAGAACATGGAGACGCAGTACATCCACATTTGGTGACATTGGCGAATTTTTCTTTACATGATCTATTCTTTATATTTGTTCTTGGTATCCTTGATAATGTACACAAGGTAGCATTAGTGATTTTTTCTTCGTATGATCTATTCCTTATATTGGTTCTTGGTATCCCCTGATAGTTTATAACTGTGAGTAATGTGCTGAAATTGAAGTAGAGATTAAGGTACAATTATCCAACTTCCATATTTTTTTAATGATTCTTGGTCTATTTTAATTTAGGAGTATGACTTTAAATTGAAATTTCAGGACTACATGAATCTGTTTATGTAGAATAAGCTATGGGAGTAAGTTGCAAACCAACTGTTTGACAGTACATCCCAATGACCGATGTTCTAACTCTATATTTCTATGAGCTTGCTATGAATTTTCCTCTAACTTGGTTCAGGGTTCATACCTTATCTGATTCCGAAAGGATCTTTATAGATTTTGCTCGGTGATAAATTTTATACAATTCTATTTTGATATGGGATTAATATCCTCTGTTTTATTTGTGAGTTTCGGTTTCAAATTGGGTGTATCATTCTCCATGTTCATATGCATACCGATGTATTTAACTAATAAAAATGTATGAGATTAGAATCTTTAGCGTATAAGGTTCGTCATAAGATACAGACTCTTTGTACGATCTATTCCTTATATTGGTTCTTGGTATCCCCTGATAGTGTACACAAGGTAGCATTAATGATTTTTTCTTCGTATGATCTATTCCTACGATCATTAATGTATACAAGGTAGCATTAGTGATTCCACCGGGAGGCTTGAAACAACTTAAAGGTAATCATCCAATTTTACTTTTATGTTCAGTTGAATTTGCAATTTATACACTTTGATGCCCAGTAACATTAGCATAAACAGTTCACCGATCGCTATCCCCTAGACCATTTGGTTGTGGAATAATTAAAAGAATGTTTTTAATTTTTTTCTTGGTGTTGTCTCTATTCTTACCAGATATACCTTGTTTTTGGTATACAACTTTAATTGATTGGATTTACAATTGTGCACTGTAAGATATAGTTATGCTAAAATCTTAGTAATGTGATCTTACTACCATTAGCTATAATTTCTTTTCCTTTTCAACTTCATTGCTGACTATTTCTTGGTCAAGTACTCCACTTTGTCATACATATGAGAAATTTGAAATTCTGACCTAAGAGTTGTTCTGTATTTATTTGATCAAAGTGATCTAGGAAACTAAGGAAACATTTTTGCAACATTTTAGAATTGCACAGGCCTTTGAAAAAGATGTCTACCCTTGGAGCAAGGGGGAAATCCAACTGATCAACTTTTAGGATGCATCTTAGGAAAATTAAGGCAATAATATTGAGAGAAACAACTGGTGGTGGTGAAGGTGGACCTGGTGAATAATGGTGACAAGAAGAGGCGTATCTTTACTCCAAAGATTATTTTTGATTAAAATCACCTTGTGTCACTCCATACCACCCACTGTTACAGAGGCAAGGCTTCTCAATAGCTAGAGTAAGAGGATTTTGAAAAGATAAACATTCAAGGCTAGGCCAAACAAAAAAGTCAGTCTACTTTTGTCAATTTATGATGCCAAAAGCTGAAATTGATCAGACATAGTAATTTTTTTGTATTAAAGAGTTTTTCTTACCAGATCATATGTAAAAATGTAAAGTTTTTGTTTGCTTACAAATTTCATTGAACTCGGAAGATCATCATAATGCACATCTATTTTAGCAGATCAGGACACCAAAACCCACACAGAGAATAACATTTTCCTTAAAATATCTACTAAGTGCTTCAAAAGTTCACTAATAAATCATTGATTACCATTTCAGAAAAGGAGAAAAAGTTTGTGGATGAAATTTTTGCTGAAGTAGTATGAAGAAGGAAGAGCAAGGATTATTAAGGCTACTCCATACCCGTATATCACATACTACCCAATGTTGAAGAATCGGCTAAACAGACTGTAATGTGTTTGCTGAAGCGAATAACAATAATTATATACTTACTATTGGCACTCAAATATTGGAATTATTGCACATGTTTCAATCCGGGGTTGAGGCATAATATATAGAGGAAGAATGCAACTAAAATTCCTTTCTGTCCAGTAGATTTCACCGCGTCTTGATACATCGCATTGTCATGGGCACCTATCTGAAAATGCAATATGTTTTTATTTATTTATTTTTAATCTGAGCGCATTGCATTGTTTTATATT
This sequence comes from Papaver somniferum, assembly GCF_003573695.1. NCBI lineage: Eukaryota > Viridiplantae > Streptophyta > Magnoliopsida > Ranunculales > Papaveraceae > Papaver > Papaver somniferum. The sequence goes on along the minus strand of NC_039367.1, from coordinate 98,949,252 downwards.
CGGTCATCTGGGTCATTTTGTTTTTAAATTTAATGATCATATTATTAACTTTGTGCAAGAAGATTCAGACCAGTTGGAGTTGTTTCTAGGGAAGTATTATTAACTTCCCTAGAAACATATTATTAAATTTGTGCAAAAAGTATTATTAACTTCCCTAGAAACATATTTTGTATAAAGTTAATAGAAATAATCACATTATTAAATCTGTACAAAAAGATTAGAATTTACTAGGGAAGTATTATCAAAAAACTTAAACTTATATAGTGCTAGCTCAAAGCTGATTTGTGTTCTAATATAAACTCCATGCATCTTTAACCAATAGAGCTTTGTTGCTTTAAATTTCTAAAGTCTTCATTTCCAATAGATTGCAAAGCCTCGACTAAGATATTCAAATTAGGAAATTTCATATACCTTCTTCTTTGATGTTCTTTTTTCTAATTAAAGTTAATTACCTTGACTTATTTGTTTATTCCTAGCTAATTTGTTGCCTTCTTTCCAGTTTGATGATTTTATAGAATACCATCAACGTTAGCAGGCATCAACATTGGAGCTCAAGCTAGCTCAAGTTAGCAGCAGTCAGTACTCTTTATTATTTATGAGTTATTAATACATTTAAGAGGTGAGAAGATGGAGTTCGAGGGCATCTTACGGGGGAAAGTCTGGATCCGAAATTTTATTTATGCCAAATCTTTCACTGTATAGTAAAAGAACAAGATTGTGTTGGTAACTTGCAAGGAATGACATGATGTTTGCAGATTCATCTTTCTCATCATTTCTCACCGTTAAGGAAGATTCAAGGAAGCCGTAGGATTCGATGTTTTACATTTTCTATATGTTTTAAAACTGATGCAGATTGATATGAAAAAAGGATTCCCCGATGCAGATTAACCCTTTAAAAAGGTTTTGAAGTTTTTTTTTTTGCTAATAAAACGACCGAACGTTTTAAACGATGAGTCGATGAACGAATTGAGATTGTAATATAAAAAAGTGTAGGTTATGCGTTCTTTTTACTCAAATTAGGAATTTCTAGGTTATTTCAATTAATTGCACTTTTTTGCTGCCAATCCTACATTCATCCGTTGGTACTAGGGAATTAAACTCTTTGAACTTTTTGATGCCATAGTACATCTTTACCTGAAATCTAAAAGTATATAACCACCCCAAATCAATTTAAAGCCCAGGTCTTGATGACACGGGTCATATTGTAGTCTAAAGACAAGAACGAAAATATAAGAAAGAAACAATTAAAAAAAACTCAGAAACCTTTCTCTTAAAATATCAAAGCACGGCACGGGTCATATTTTAGTCATTCTTACAAAAACAAATGGTTTTTGTCCCATCCAACGGTTGTGGAAGAGCGTATTATTGCGATCCATGGCCAACATTTGCTCTCAAAATTGAAAAACAAATCGTGGCTGAGAAACAACCCAAGCTTAATGCTCACATCCAGCCGCTCAGATCATCGTCTTCGTCGGTTATGAAATCATTATAATCCAAATTAAATTAGCACCGATTAGGGGCATAAATGTGCACTCCTCTAATCTTCCGTTTCAATTTATCTCTTCTCATGTCTTTTTTTTTTTGATCAGATCTCTTCTCATGTCTCTCCTCTCATCTGTTCTAACGGAAAAAAAAAATTCTTTAAAGACACAGTAATAATTCCTCATACGTTACGTGCAAAAGTATCCCTTTCAAAAAAAAAATCCCGTTACATAAACCGTAGACGAGGTCATGTTTCAGTCGCATTTTCTCTCGCTCAGTGATACCCTAGGTAAATACCAGTTATTTTTGATTTGATTCGTTCAGTGATAGTTTCGTTTTTCAATTTTAGTTCCTAATAAGGTTACTGTTGTATTGTAGGATACGATTGTTTAATTCAGAAAATCATCAGAGTTCCAAAAATCTTAGATAATTCTATTTCAATGGACTGTGTTTATTACTCTATTGGTGGTTATCTGAATTGGGGTTCTCCTAATTTTCGGCTCTGAATAATCAAGCATTCCTCATTTTGTCATTTTCTTAATTCATCATATTGTTTTGGTAATTCTTTTATGACTATGTTCGTGGTTATCTGAAATTGGATTCTCCTAATTTTCGGTTTTGAATACAAGCATTCCTGATATTGTCTATTGTTTTTTAAGACTAATAAAGTCATGTTTTACATTCATCATATCGTTGTGTTCATGAGAATTTACTTTTGCTCTGTAATTAATTCTAATTTTGTGCAGTCCATTCTATTTAATTTTTTTCAAATAGGTTCCCAGATTGACATCAACCCTTCCAAATGTCCCTCAACCACCTATAAAACTTTCTCGAAGAAGGAAGAAAATGGATGACCGGCGTTCAAAATGAACTGCAGGACGTCTTCATGCTCCGATGATAATATACGCACACGAAATTGTATCTGAATATTGGGTCATCCGTCACTTATTTGTTGTGTATTTTCAGATATTCAGAAAATGTTGTTAGTATAATCAGAATTTACTTGATTCATTTTTATGCTTTTATTGGTACATGGTTCTTATATTTGTATTTTGGTAAACCACAATTGCCAAAGCATTGTAGGGATAAATGTTGTTGTTTACGTGTTCGACAAAATGTTTCATCCAAAAATCATTTTTACTCTTCAAAAATCGTTATCTGCTGCTTAGTGACATGTATCATTGTTTTTGTATCTCTATTTTCAAAGTTTGTATATATATGATTTTAGTTGATATCCTTTGATGGTTAAAGAAGCCACCAAAAAGATAGGTATGTGTTGTATGTGCATACCTTCTGTTCAAGGAATTCTAATATGCGTTAAATTGTTTGTGTTTTTGTTTTGTTTATTGAAAGTAGATCCATATCATGCCACTCTGTATGGCGTCCCGGTTTAGATGGCATGCTTGGTACAAAAAGTAGGTTTATCTGCCACACAAGAGAGCTTCGTGGGGTTACAGGCCTTCGAAGAAGGTCAATCAAACGTCATTAATTAACAAAACAAGGTATCTACATATCCATCAGTCTTTACATATTATAGGTTGTGCAATGTAGGGTATCTTGAATATGGTTGTGACTAACCTTTTATGCAATTATTACAGGGAAATTAACCTTATTTTTACACCGATGCTACTAGGTGTACCCCAATGTAGACATATATTCACAGATGTTGAATAGACACGTGAAAGGTTAGTATGTACCTTTTTCTCCTATTCACCATATCTAATATGGATTGTATTTTTTTGTAACATGTAATTTGATTTTATATGAATTACTTTAGAGAAATACTTTGAGAAATAACCATGATAGCTTATATATTGATGGGTAGTGCCTTCCTTTTTCTCCATTCTTATCTCATATAATGTTGTTTTGCATAAAATGTAGTATTTAACTACTACATTCCTAGCTGAGTAGCTTGCTAAATTTTTAGGACAAGAAAATATACGATTGTTGAAACCAAAACAGAAAGGAATGACCTTTCTAAAATGTGTGATTTAGGTCCAGAGGATTTTATATACTTCCTTTTGTTTCAATACCAAATTTCTATCGCACATTGTTCACGGGGGAGTCAAATACTGACCCCAATGCTTTATGTAGGTACCTTCTTCACTTTGAGGCGACAGACCATACCTGCAGCACCATATTTGATGCGATGGATAGTGAAATCCAGCGGATTTTCTTTGCCACTGCCTTGGACGTAGTTAGGATGTGAGAGGTATACCATTGCATCCTTGAGTTAGTTAAAACAAATTCCATACCATGCACACTGAAGTCCCAAAGTACCCAAATTTTGTGCTGACGCAGGAAGAGGAAAAATGTAAGGTAGTTGCAGTTTTTTAATGTTGAAATGGAGTACCAAATAAGCTTAACTGCATTTAGCGCCAAGAAGCAAAGCACTCCCAGTTACACGGTTACAAGTTTGCCTTTCCCAGCGGCAGCCCCAACAACCCCTCCCTCAAGTCATAACTGCCATAGATCAATTTGACCTGACACGAATGATGAAAAACCAAGCAAAAAGACCCCACTAGAGCATAATAAATCTGCCTCCACTGTGATTTTCAATGGTGGTGAATGAATGGCGAGACTTTTGGCGACAGTAGGCGCATCATGAATCATATGAATAACATAGATGTGTTGTTGCTCTTTTTATTTGTTATCCTCAAGTTTTTCTGTTTCTGCAGTTTATGTTTCTATATGTTAGCAGTTGTAGTTTGGGCCTACAAAAAACTAAAGAACTGTTGTTTCTCCAGGTTCTTCAACAATCAAGAATCTGTAATCCTACATCTATAAGACATTCTCTTAACTTTGCAGGCTAGAACTTTCAAGATCAAAGTACTGTATCTACAAGATGTTCCATGAATCCCACTTTCTTATTTTAACTTTGAGCCTCATGATTTCAGATCAAAGTGTTCAATTAATGAAGCAAAACATATCAATGTTATATTGATGACTTAGAGAACGACGTACGGGCAAAAGATTGTAGTTTTATGTTAGTTGCCCATTCAATGTAGCTTTACTAAAAATGATCCCCTTATGCCCTTCTATGCAAAGATTACTGGGGATGGTGAGGCTGGATTTACTCTTACAACAGTTTGATTGTAAAAATATTATAACTATCAAGGAATTCTCATGTGTACAACAGTTTGATTGTAAAAGTACTATAGCCAACAAATTCCAATTTTTAATGCCCATCTTAGTAAGCACCATCTACCAACAACAAGAGAAAAAGAGAGTCTGCCAACAACAAGAAAAAAAGAGAGTAGGTGTTTTAACTATGCACAACACAAGCAAAACTTCAACGGTCAGTTATTACTGACAACACTTAATATCCCGGGCCGTTACGGCACGGGTCATATTCTAGTAATATAAAGAAAATAAATATATAATCAGGAATCCCCAATCCATAGATACCAACATGTACATGACTTAGTCCAAATAAGAGGCTGAAACTCTCCGGCAGAAGTAGCAATACAGTTAAAAAAATGTTTAAAAAATCTAAGGGAAATAACGATGGAACAAGCGTTTTCTTCGTTAATTATTTTCCATGAAAAATCTTATTGATTTTGGCCGAAGAAGTCAAAGTTAATTTGGACAACATAAAAAAAATAAAAGATTCAATGATATGGGTATTAGGAAACCTAATATAAGAGTAAAAATGAATAGAGAACAATCATTTTTGAATATCTTTTAACTGAAAACAAAGAAACAAAATCCATACTTTGACTATGAAAGGGATTAAGTTAAAAGGGAATTTAATTTAGAATAAGAGAAACGGTTTCACATTAAATGAGAAAAGTAACTCCCGAATAAATGACATTGGGAGGGTGAAGAGGAAATTAAAAAACTTATTAAATATGTGGCACACTCTATGTCACTCTTTGTATGCTAAAAATATAGATTGAAAATCTTAAATTGCTCGATCTCAACCCTTCTTTATATGCTAAAAATGTAGATTGGAAAACTTAAATCTAGACCGTCTTTTATGTGTCCCAAATATAGATAACCGTCCATATGCAAAAACACCATAGATAGATAGATATCTTAAAAAGTAGATTTACCTTAAATATGAATTCTTAATTGTCATCAGTGAGTGATTTATTCATGGACTCTCTTCCCTGCTAAATCATAAGCTTAATCTTCGATGTTTGCAATGAAATACTGCTTCAATCCTTGGGACAAGTAAATTGCCTTACAATGGTGAGCATAAATGTCTCACTTTAGTCCAAAGCATGTTAAAGCATGTTCTCAATCACAGCTAGAACTATGTCAGATGATTAAAATTTCTCAACTAATATCTACCATCCATATCTTGTTTGAATACTACAAGCCAGCTTCTTATATCTTGATGAGCATATCTTATATCTTGAGTCACACTATGAACTGATCTATTGCTGATGATTGCATCTGATGTTATAACATTTGAAATTGAAAATGTAGAAATAATTTTTAATACAACACTAGCTAGCTTGTCATTTTATTCATGCATGATCATCTACTCTAGCTAACTACCCTTGTAACATCTGTTAAAATAACATCACTCTAGCTGACTCACTTTTCCCCTCCCCAAACACTACATGCAGCATTACCTTTTAAAGTTGAGATGGTTTTTCACTTACTTCATTTCTTTATTTCTTACAATCAGTTACGATATTCACTAATTAAAATAATAGATATTCACTACAAGCGATTAACCCAATTTGGTAGTGCATCTGGTGATGGAAATTCAAAGGATGATAACCTGTTTGACGGTATGAATATTGATAGCTCAGTTCAGGTGCAAAGGGGAGTTTCTCATAGCAACTCAGTGCCTGTTCATACTGATTCATCAAAGGCAACATCGTATAGTGATGCGTTTTTAAATTCAGAATCGAGATGAAAAAATTGCTTCCAGGAATGGGGTATGAAAGAGTTAGAATTGGAATTCGAGGGGACGACTGCATCTTCTCTAACTGATGTAGAAGTGGACGATGGGATTCCATCTATCAATCTGGATATTGATACTCAAATGCGAATTATCCAACCGTGGAAGTAATTTCTAATCGGTAAAGTTGTGGGGAAAACAGTAGGCTATAAATATTTGTCATTAAAGTTAATGAATTGTGGAATTTGTCACGTAAGTTCAACATTCTTGACCTAGGTTGTGATTTTTGCTTGTTTAAGTTTGAAAATCCAGCTGATTATAGGTATGTTCTTCTTGAAGGTCCTTGGTTTATTGGTGGACATCATCTTTCTATGAGAAGATGGTACCCAAATTTTAAACCTTTTGAAGCATCAGTTAACACAACTGTTGATTGGGCCAGATTGCTTGAATTACCTCTTGAATACTTTGATAAGGCTGTTCTTGAGAAAGTAGGTGAAAAAATTGGTAGATTGATTAAAGTTGACAATACTACTGAACTGGTTTTAAGAGGAAAATTTGTTAGGGTGTGTGTGGAGGTTTCCACAGATAAACCATTAGTGCCTTTTGTTAGGATAAATACTGTTAAACAAAAAATAGAGTATGAGGGAGTCAATTTGATCTGTTTTCACTGTGGAAAAATGTCACATAAGAAAGAAAATTGTCCTTTGCTTGTTACAGAGTCCAATAATGCTGCTAATTCATATCATGCTACAAATACAGTTAAGGTGCCAATTAATGTTTCTAAACCTGTTCGTGATACAGGTACAACAAGATTTGCAAATGCATAAGAAAGTTTTGGTCCATGGATGTTGGTGGAAAAGAAGAAGAATAATATTAGAGGGGCTGGTGCTCGTGCGGCTACCCAGAAGGTGCAGGATAATAGTAGGGGGTGTCAAACATATTTTCCTCTCTTGTTGAACAGAATTCTTTTGACCATATTGACCACAGAGTTGCTCATGAAAGAACAATTAATGTTCAGAATAGTAACAGTCATAAGTTTAATGGTACCATTCATGGTGGGAATGATGATGGGTTTGCAAAGCAGTTACAAACTAAGGAGGTGAATGCTAATAATAGTGGTTCTGCTAATAAAGGGTTAGTGCAAGCATCATCCGGAGGAGTTTTAACCGTAAGAATATCAACACCACTAACAAGGATAGTGGGAGGGGTATTAATTATGGGAAAGTTAATGATCAGATGGCTATAAGTAAAGGTAAAGGAATAATGCAAACATCAGCAAGTGCTAGCTACAACCAGGAAAATGGAGTCCAACAATCATCAGTTTCAAATGTTTTCACAAGCTTGTCCAAGGCCATTGGAGGTCCAGTGGGGGTTGATATGTGTCTAAAACACCTTGATTTACTATCAATTAGTTATGCTTTCTTTGCTATTTTTCTTGTAAATTAATGTGTATTATGCTTTGTTTTTCTTTTAAAGGTATATTGGAGTCATGCGACAAGAAAGAAGGCAAAATGAGTCTCAATTCATTGCCTAGAGACATTGAGTGTCGATCGAATCAAAGCACAACAAGAACACAAGGCTATATTACGTAAGCAGAAAATCGCTGAAGCACTTAACTGTCTCTACTCGGGGCTTCCTAGGAGCTACTGTTCATAACTGTTAAATGCACCCAGATCTCTGCTAAGGGCCACATACCTCTCATTTACTAAAACCTACAGAACCAGGTAGAGATTTTATTCTTGATTCAATTTCAGTCCACGAGCTCTGCACCTGTTCCAACTGCCGAAAAACAATGAGCTTGATGGGTCACATCATATTTTGAGTTTAAGCTACGAAAGTTATGGGTATGAGTTGTTAAGGGTTGAGGTAGGTTTATTACCGAGAAAACAGGTTCTGTTGGTGATAGCTGTCATTCGAATTCAGAGATGAAAGGAGGAAATTAACAGGATTTTCAGAGTCCATGAAGAACAATGAGAAGTGGGTTGTCTTAGAGCTCAAGTTGGCAGAAACATGAAGGATTTGGTTAATGTATTGTGCCAAGGAATGTCAGTGAAGAACTTGAGTTACCACCATTGATGGTAAGACTTATCTTGTGTATGAAAGCGATGACTGACGCGTATCTGACATAGTGTAAACACTCAGGCCTCCATCCATGATCGGTAAAGTGACAAGACGCTGTTGAACCAAACCAAAACCTGCACCGCCACCAACCACAATACGCCGCAAGTACTGTAATAGGTGAGTATCAAACTTGGAAGTTGCATCATGTAAAGCTAATGGACTGGTGGTACGAAGAGTAAAATAGAGTTTGGAAACGCTGGCACAATATCGTAATAACAATAGTTCACTTTGCGGATCCTGTAGCTTCTGAATCTTGTTCATAAGCTGTATAGTTTTGTCAACGCGTCCCAAAATCATGTCACTACAAAATTTCAGGTCCAAACTGACAGGTCCACCGAGAAGCTTGACACCAACTGATGACTTTACAATATTGGTAGGAAATATACCATCTATAAGTCTTCTAGGATCTAATGAAAGCCAGAAAATTTCAGTTTTGGTGATGTTTAGGTGTAATCCCCTATTAGGCCCCTCAGCTTGGATAATCTTCAATGTTTTAGCCACTTCCAACGTATCACCTGCAATGCTACCATCGTCTAAATACCAGGCATGCATATCGAGTGTACATTCCTGGGCAATCTTAGTGACAAGAGGGTGTAGTGCAAGAGAGAATAGAAAGGGACCAAGTGATCACCCGGTTGAACACCCACAACAGATAAAAGTACAGATTGGTTATAGTACAATCTGGACGGCTTTGAGTAACAGAACTCAACCCACCTGGAAATGCTAGGGCAGTGGGTGCGAACCTCTTTAATTAATGTAGACCTGTCGACTAGATTGAACGCATTAGTGAAATCAATCAACATCATATGAGTAGTATGGTTACCTTTCAATTCCAATAACCTATTGGCTGCATGCATGATGCCTTCACTGCCGCAGGGGACACCAATTCCAAATTCATGAGTACCCAAGTAAGCAGATATATCCTTGCACGCAGCTGTGGCAGCCAATTTCGAGCACAGTCTATGCCATATTGTACCAGCTGCAATTGGACGTAACCTCCCACTTGGTTTTAACAACGGGGGTCAATGGAGCGCTAGCTAAAAACTGAGCCCAAGAACTGTAGGACATGAACCAGCAAGCCATAGGTTCACTATGCCTGTAATGGAATGCATTAGGTCGTCAGACACTGTCGCAGCGGAGCCACTCAAAGCATCTAAGAGATTCCGAGCTCTTAGTCCGTCACTCCCGCAAGCCGTGCCTTTGGGGAAGCTTTTAACAACTTCCAAAACTGATTTATCATCGACAGAGAAGGCATCTTTTATTATTATCATTATTTTAAAATGAAAAAAAAAACAGCACTTTACACAAGAATGGTGGGAGCCTAGCAACAAACTGAGCCCCAATACCTTTTTAAATATCTATACAAATTCTTTAAAAAAGGGAACCACCGAACTTGTGATTAACTTCGTGACTTGCAAGGCAGTTCTTCAATCTCTTCAGAAATACAATTATATCTTCATCCAATTCGCCTAAGGTAGTGAAGGCCAATACACCAAAACCGTACGCATGTGATGTGCATTTGTCTAAGTACTTGTTACATTTGCGTGTAATACCAGCAGAAACGGTATGGCCCGGTACGAAATTGCGAGTAGCAACACTAGTGAAAGGAGACACACCAGTAATATCGAAGCAAACATCTTGTTTGTTCTCCTAGTTGTGCACAAGAATGTCAGTGGTTTCAGACCGGATTCGTTGTCAGACTAAAATCCCAAAGATACATGTTTCCTAGCAGTGACCCTAGCCTTATAACAAATATCAGCAAAAACGTCCCTAACCAGGTCAAATTATGCAATATGGCGTCATCGGAGACTCGAACCTGAGACCTCCGGGAGCGCATCAAACCTTTAACGAGCGGGGATGTCCAGCTGAGCTAGCTACCGTTTTTTTGAATATTTAGTTCTCATATATATATAACTGGTGAAGCTTTAAGAATAAAGATATAATTTACGGTTTGTTCATTTTCTATATGTGCTTTGATTTGGGGGTGTTGTTCAACCAATTTTTGATTTATCTCATTGTTTTTGTTAGAGCATAGCTCGGTTGAACCCACCAAGCGTTGGTATGTCAAGTTTGGTTGTCATATTTTAGTGAATCAAAACTCATTTAAAGAGTCGCTTGATTATATATTATAGTCAACTTCGTATAGGTTAGCTTGAAAGTATTAGGATATGAGACATTACAAGTATTACGTGAAGACTTCAAGAATGTGAAGAAGTAAAGAGCTACAACGACGACATCATCCTTCCACTTGAGGTTAGTAATATTTGACTTGAACTGTTTCATTCCCTAACGTATCTTTCAAGTCGTGCATATTGAAAACATAACTGCGAAGCTATGAATGATTATACTCTACTTAGACGTAGTATTAAGGAATACAATACGAAGTATAACGCTTATCTTTTGAACTTCGTATATAAGACATCGACATAATCGTATGAATGATATTGTGATTATGTATGGGTATGAGGTGAAGATTTCTTCATAGGAAACAATGTGTTTACATTTGTTTAAAGGAAGTACAATTCATAAACTTGTTTTATGAATCGAAAGGGAAATCGCTAGGCTTATTGGTATTGTTATTCATTGCAAATCTTTTTGAATTATCAATATGTGTGTTTAGTATAACCGCTCATGACTTTCTTATGTTCTTGGTAAAACTATTCACAAGGCTTGACTTTTTTATTGGTATGACTTTTACTAGTGAAACCAATCTTAAGTAATCACCTGAGATGGTATGATCGATTTGTGGTAATTTGCATGACCAACTCTAGGAAAACGGGAACCGATCCTAGTAAGAGGTGCAACCGATCACAAAAGGTGAATCGATCCTTGTAAGAAGTGCAACGAGTTTCTAGTTACTGGGAACCGATCCTATGAACATGTGCAACACGTTTTTAGACATTGGAAACCAATCCTATGGACATGTGCACCAAATACAAGTTAGATACCATATATGTGGGAACCGATCCTAGTACCTAGTCAACCAAGTTTTGGTAACTAGTGTGACTAATTCTAGTACCCACATGGAGGTAGAACCGAAACTTGTTTTGGTAGAACCGCGAAAACCATGTTTGGTGATTTGATAGGATAATCAATCACGTAGTTCTTGGAAGTCAGATGAACCAATTCTAAACTTGTTTGGAAGTGTGGAAAATCGGTTCCAAGATTGTAAGTATGAAAAAGGACTTACAAAGTAAAGATGTCGACATACTTTGAACATGTGTAGTAACGCTTATCTTTTATCGTTCAAAGATATTCCTTAATAGCTAAAGGAGAATCCCGGATCGAAAATAAATTGAGAATCTTTTAATTAAAGTTTTTAATTTCATATTTGGAAAATAAAAATTAGTAATGTGCATTTACTATTTGGAGATTTTCTAAGAGATTTCGGTCAATATTTGGACAGTGCATTTCCAAGAACTATGAAAACCGAATTTGGTAATATATTGCATATCTTGAGAATATTTTCGGTTTTGGAAATTCCTTGGTCTATAAATATTGAAGTTTGCATTCCGAGAAAACTAATCCTCAGAGCCAGCAAAACTACCTAGTTGTGTTGTTACTGGTGGAGCCGCCTATTCGGAGAGGAAAGTAACCTAATTAGGCGAAATCTCTTACGCCCGCTTGGTTTAAAGACTTCTTTGGGATTGAGAAGCTATATTAGTACCGTTGGTGGGAAACTAGATAATTGCAGTTTATCTTTTGTTTTCGATTGATTTGATTGAATTACGGTTGTTGAACTTTGATTGCACCTAGTTTGTTTATGCTTGGGAATCTTCTCTTCTGATATAAGATTCACTTAAACTAGATCGAAGTTTCGACGGGGATCTTTAGACTGTTTGTAGATCTAAAGACGTCTTGTGATAATCCATTGTTAACAGACTCAGTTATGTGTGTGATTGATCACAAGATATTCAAGTTGATTGTGTGCAAGTGTTTATTGAGGATCTAAGAAGATTTGAAGACGGAGAAGATTTCTGATTTGGGTTCATAATCTTTGGTGTGAACAATACTTGTTTCGGGTAAAGAGGATCCAACTATAATCGGTTTATCTTTGTGATTGATTGGATTGATTAGTTGAGTAGATCGGCATCAATACAGTTCTTTGTGATTAAAAGTATTGATTGTAAAATCTTGACAATTACTTTGGTAATTGTTATTGGATAGATCTAAGTACCCGACAAAGGAGTTTATTGAGATAAACGGAAGAGCCTTTTGTCGAACTCATATCACTTGGTTGAAAAGAGTTGTTACCGAACAGATTTTCTGTTCCTTTACTATTTGGAATACGAACCAAAGGAATTGTTCCAAGTGTATGACTTACTGCAAGTTGGAGGCGCAGGGATACAGACGGAACTAGGTGAACTATATGTTTGGTTTCTTGGTCTCAACTATACGAAGTTGGTTTGATTTTATATAGCGGCTTAATCCTGAGAGTATTCAATTATGGACAAGTTCCCGTGGTTTTTCTGTATTTGCGGTTTCCTCGTTAACAAAATCTTGCTGTGTCATTTAATTTTATTATCGGTAATTATAATTGTTATTATTATAATTTAAAGTAAATTACACAAACGTTAACTCCTATTTTACTTGATAGCAATCCTATTGTGTTTGGTTAAGTCCGAACCTTTTATCAAGTAAACATACTTCGTTTTTGTATTGTCTCGATCTCATATCCATAGACGATCATACGAAGTGTGAACCGATTAGTTGTATTATCTCGACTAGGTCCATAGACAATCACTTTTGGAGAAAGGACTTGTAGGTGGAAAAGTTTTAGATTAAGGTATATTTGGGTACCCTCGTATTTTCAATTGTATCAGAGAAGGCAAACACGAAAAAATCTAACAATTTGTGTTTGATGCTATCCAACCTATAAGAAATTGAATCTATGTATGATTCAGTTAACGTTATGCAAGAGTATGAATACTCGAAAGTTGAAGATGTTACTATTTCATTGACCCATGATCCTGGTGTTACGAATTTTAAGTGTACATCTAAGTCATTATCTGATGGAAAAGAAGATGCTGATAAAGAGTTGGTAAATCTCCTAAGCTTATCAAATCTCTATCTTCAAAGGTGCTAATATTAAAGACAGAGTCAAATCTTCTTAAGAATGAGATCAAGATAAAGATGCTCAACTGAATATTCTAGCCAAAGAGAATATGGATCTTACTGTCAAATTAGAAGTTCTTAAATCTCTTACTCAAGATAAAGAGACACATCCTATGACTCTGACTAATGATTCTGTTATAATTTCTTATGATGAGGAAACCAAAGGTCCTTGCTCGACTTTGAGAGATTGTGATAACAAAACTTGTTTGATCACATCTAAAAAAGATCATGGTGATGGTAGTTTGATTAACTACATCAAGTCAGAAGAGGATGAGAAATCAGCTTCTACATCTACTGATGATCAGAAGAAATCTTGTCCAAAGGAAACTTTGAACCGATTTCGTGAACGCGATATTAAGGAACACAACTTTCAGTCACTTGACAGGAAACTTATTCTTCTTCAATATACGGTAGTAAAAATATTGAAAGAAGTTTCTTGTCTTAAAAAACTGAAAGACCATTCCTCAGTAGAAAGACAGATTATACCACTACCCGTTAAGATCAACTCAAAATAATCTGAGGAAAGAGTTGATAATCGCTTCTGGAAAAAGGTTCCTCCTCACCCATATCGAAACCATTTGTGCTTTGATGAAGAACGACTCTAGAAGAAAGGGAAAGTGAGAATCTATGCCAAAGAAAATAATCAGGAATTTCCGATAATTGTTTCAGACAATCTTACTGATGTGCATCATAAGGAAATCCTTAGAATGAGAAAATCTTATGAAAATATCATTGATAGAATTAAGAGAGATTTAACTATCCATGAAAATTCTCACATCAGTACATCTTCTCCTAATGATCATATATCGAGAGGTAGAAAAGATCATTCTTGGAGAAAATATTTTGGGCAGAAATTCCCAAGGAGAAACATGAACTATGGTTCTGATACTCGTTGTAAGCTAGAAAAAGCTTACTCCGATACAACTTAGTTGTATCGAAATTGTACACTCTCATCCTCCTCCGTGCTCTTAATTATGGATGAGAGAAGCACAATAAAATAAAGAGCACATCTTTGTGTGATTTTTTATCAAAAAAACCCGTGATATTTTATGGATACTGCAAATCCATGTCTGTCTAAGAAAATTGTTCATGTTTATCATGATCTTTCAAAAATAGGTTTTATTTAGAATTTTCGAATTTTAATAAACCTTCTAGCATGAGAAGTTCGGACAAAGGAAATAGAATATATTCTTGTAGTATTTTCGAAATTTCTTGATATTTTCGGTCCAAAGGTTGTCTCTTCTTAAAGAGAAACTATCTCTTGCTTGTATTCTGAAACCCTGATGAATCCCTATTTAAATAACCGAACATGTCTCCAGTAACTCACAGTGTCTCAAAAGCTAATAAGGAGGAAGCTCAAAAGGTTAAGGATTGACAAGGAATCAATACATAAAGGAAGAAAAAAATCATATCAAAAATCATGTCTGATTATGATTCTGATAGTTCTGTTGGATCACAAGATGAGTCATGTCTGTTGGTGTACAATTTACAAGATCCAACCAAAACCAAGTGGATTGATTCTGATAGTATGATTGACTATATCCAAGGTTTTGAAGAACTAAGAACCAATCTCGTAATGACGGTTCAAAATCAAGATTGTCTCAAGGATAAAATTGAGGAGACAAAAGCTGATTTGTTGATATGAAGGTTCAGGTTGAAAGACTTAAAAAACAGGAAGTGGTTGCAGACAAGTCTCTTGAGACATGCTTTAAAAGTTTGATCACTGAAGAAACCTCATTGAACAACAAGATCACCACTAGAGATTAAGTTATTTGTTGTAATACTTAATCAAAGAAAATAGACATCAGTTTTTTATTTCTTTCAATAATTGTGTAAGGACTATTATGAATAAAAAATATTATTATGAATAAAATTATTAGTTTATAATTTTTCTTGTAATAGTTTTCGATTACATAGCCTGTTCTTGAATGCTTTATATTATTGCTATGTATGTTTATGAGATGTTTGATTTCGGTTTTCATAACCTTGATATTCAATCTCATATTATGTGAAACCTTATGGTTTGGGTGACTTTTTGATTTAGCGGGATTAAGTTCTAGCCCATGTTGGTAGGCTTTATCAAAGGATCATGAGGGGTTCTGATTGAAACAATATGTAAAAAAGTCACAATATGTTGAATCGTTTGTGAAAAGGCGAGGGTACCCAAATATACCTCAAGCTAAAAAATTTCCTACATATAAGTAATTTCTTCGAAAGTGATTGTCTATGGACTTAGTCGAGACAATACAACTAACCGGTTCACACTTCGTGTGATCGTTTATGGATACGAGATCGAGACAATACAACAACGAAGTATGTTTACTTGATACAAAGGTTCGGACTTAACCAAACACAATAGGATTTCTTATCAAGTAAATATGAATTAAAGTTTGTGTAATTTACTTTAATTATAATAAAACAATTATAATGCGGAAAATAAAAGTAAATGAGACAACAAGATTTTGTTAACGAGGAAACCGCAAATGCAGAAAAATCCCGGGACCTAGTCCAGAATTGAATACTCTCAGGATTAAGCCACTACATAAACTTATACTTAACTTCTTATAGTTGAGACCAAGTAACTAACCCTATAGTTCACTTAGTTCCGTCTGTATTCCCACGCCTCCGACTTATGAATAAGTCACGTACTTGGAACAATCCCTTTGGTTCGTATTCCAAACAGTGAAGGAACAAGAAATCTGTTTGGTATCAACTCTATTCAACCAAGTGATATGAGTCGGACAAAGGCTTTTCCGTTTATCTTAACATAAACTCCTTCGTCGGGTCTAAATCTATCTTATGTTCAATCACCCAAAGGTAACCGATTAAGATTAAGCCAACAACACCTTTAATCCGAAGAACCGTGTTGATGCCGATCTACTCAATTAATCAATCCAATCTACCACAAGGATAAACCGATTATTAATTGGATCCTCTTTTACCCAAACAAGTATTGTGAACACCAAATATTATCAAACCCAAGTCAGATCTTCAATATCTTCTTTTTCAGCAAATCATCTTAAATCTTCAATAAAAACCTGCACACAATCAGTTGAATCTCTTGTGATCAATCATGCACAGAACAGAGTCTGTTAACAATGGATTATCACAAGATCGTCTTTAGAACTAACAACAGTCTAAAGATCCCTGTCGAAACTCTGAACTAGTTTGAGTGAATCTTATATCAGAAGAGAAGATTCTCAAGAATAAACAAACTAGGTGCAATCAAATTTCAACCACCATTAGTCAATAAAATCAATCGAAAACAAAGATAAACCGCAATTATCTAGTTTCCCACCAACGGATCGTGCTAGAGCTTCTCAATCCCAAAGAAGACTTTAAAACGAGCGGCTGTAAGAGATTTCACCTAATTAGATTACTCTGCTCTCCGATAGGCGGCTACACTAGTAACAAAGACAAAAGAGGAAGTTCGTTGTTACGAAGGATTAGTTTGCTAGAAAGGCAAACTTCGTGTATTTATAGAAAGGAAGTTTGGACACCAACGAATTTCCAAAACCGAAAATATTCTCAAGATATTAATTAAAGCACAAATTCAGTTTCCATAATTCCTGGAAATGCTCTGTCCAAAAATAACAATTGAAATCTCTCGGAAAATCTAACTAGTAAATGCACATTACTAATTATGTAATTTCCCTACAAAGTGAAATTAATAACCTTAATTAAAATATTCTTAACTTGCTTATGTTTCGATCCTGGGATTCTCTTCCCTTAGCCGTTAAGGAATATCTTTGAACAATTATAGAAATAAACATTCACAGCATGTGTTCAAAGTTTGTCGACATCTTTACTTTGTAAGTTCTCTTTCACACTTACAACCTTGAAACCGATTTGCCACACTTCCAAACAAGTTTAGAATTGGTTCATTTGACTTTCAAGAACTATGTGATTGATCAAACCAAAATTCAATCACAATAATGGGTTTACGGTTTTACCAAAACAAGTTTCGGTTCTACCTCCATGTGAGTACTACGCATATTCACACTAGCTTCCCAAAGATTCGGTTGACTAGGTACTAGGATCGGTTCCCCACATATATATCGTATCTAACTTATATGTGTTGCACATGTCCATAGGATCAGTTCCCCTTTTTGCTATAAACCTTGATGCACCCCATACAAGGATCGGTTACCCTTGATATACTGCACCCCTTCCAAGGATCGGTTCCCTTTCCCTTACTAGGATCTGTTCCCTTTCCCTTAAAAGGATCGGTTCCCTTTCCCTTACTAGGATATGTTCCCTTTCCCCAAGGAAGACATAATCCGATCATACCACAGGTGATTACTTAAGATTGGTTTTACTAATAAAAGTTATACCAATACAAAAGTCATGACTTTGTGAATAGTTCTACCAAGAACACAACAAATTGTGAGCGGTTATATTCTATCACACATATTGGTTGTTCATAAGATATGCAATGAATAACAAAACCAATAACTCCTGGCAATTTCCTTTTCGGTTCACAAACAAGTTTATGAACTTACTTCCTTAGAACATATGTAAACATTGTTCCCTAGGATGAAATCCTCACCTCATACCCATACATAATCACAATAGCATTCAAATGATTATGGCGATGTATTATCTAAAAAGTTTAATGGTTAAGCAATAAACCTCGTATTGTATTCCTTAATACTATGTCTATCTAGAGTTCATATATGCTTCGCAGTTATGTTTTCAATATGCACGACTTGAAAGATACGTTAGGGAATGAAATAGTTCAAGTCAAATATCACTAACCTCAAGTGGAAGGATGATTGTTGTCGTTGTAGCTCCTTTCTTCTTCATATCTTCAAGACTTTGCAATACTTGTAATGTCTCATATCCTAATGCTTTCAAGCTAACCTATACGAAGTTTAACTCTAGTTCATAATCAAGCGACTCTTAACATGAGTTTTGATTCACTAAAATATGACAACCAAACTTGACATACCAAACGCTTGGTGAGTTCAACCGAGTAATGCTCTAACAGTTTGGTTTAGCATAAAAGCATATGTGTTCGGGGGTTTTCAACTTTTGTTATGCATAAGTTAAAACCGGTTTTCAACCTTTCTCTGGTAAAGGTTGGTTGTTGTTTTTCTTTTGTCTTGAAAGAGGATGAAAACATAGTGATATTTTGGTATCAATTCTCCCTGGGAAGATGTAAACATTTATTGGAGAAGAGGATGCGAAATTTGAGGTAACGCCTTTGTTAGTTAACCGTTTTCATGTTTAAGAAAAGCCTTATTTTAAAATTTCGATGCAATTGATGTTTTATTCCATTATTTGTGTATGGATGTGTGTGTGTGATTCAATTCTTTCTGGTTAAGAAAAACTATTGTTATCTTGCTTTATTGTTTGGTATCGATTGTTTAGGCTTACAAAATTTCGGTGCAATTGCGGTACTTTAATGTCTATGTTGTTTCAATTGCTTCCGGTTGAGGTTAATAATTATGCAAGTTGATTTACTTGGTTTGTATGAATTTTTTATGGCTTAACAAAAGAGTTTCCAGGATGAATTTTTTAGTCCAATTCGATCCCAGATAAGAGAAACTAAGTTAATTCTGATCTTAGTTAGACTTATCAAAGTGGAGGTTTAGGTTATTCAAGTCTAATCGAATGCCTTAACAAGAAATGCTAGTTAACTAACCTAGTACTTGTCTTGTTTAAAATTGAAAGGTCTATGTTATTATGAGAATAACTAGAGCCTGATGACAAAAATAGAGTTCATTATGATCTTTATTTTGGTCTTATCGAACAAGCGATTGTATTTGTACAATCGGTTTAGCAAAGGAACTAAGGTGCTTAGTCGATTTTTGGTTTGCTAAACTATTAGGGAAAATTACTTCGGGCAATTATTTTCTTGGTAACATATCAAAACAAAATTAGTCTGTAGTTTCAGTTTTGATATTGGTTATCATAAATGGTGTGTGGAACCCTCGTGCTTAACTCTTATAGGTTTTGCAAGTCTTGTGAATTTGTAAGATCCTTTCGGTTTGCGTTTTATTTGCTCGTACCTTTGTCATTTTGTGACAAAAAGGGGGAGAAATATACGGAGTAAAAAAGTGATACTTATATTAATTTGTATTGATTTGGTATCACTAAGGGAAAGGACAATGGTGCTTAAACGTTATATCTAACGAAAAGAGTAAATCATAGACTTACGGGGGGGGTACAAAGACGTGTGGATTGAAAATCTACCTATCTTACCTTTAGGGGGAGTATTAGATTTGTTATTATAATGTCAACAGCAGCATTTAAAGGATTGAATGTATACAGATTATTGTGGTGTTGAATTTGGGAACCAAGCGTATGTGTAATGAATTCTTGTAATTTTTTTATCCATATGATGTAAGAGTTTTGTCACTAAAATTGACAAAGGGGAAGATTGTTAGAGCATAGCTCGGTTGAACCCACCAAGCATTGGTATGTCAAGTTTGGTTGTCATATTTTAGTGAATCAAAACTCATGTTAAGAGTCGCTTGATTATATACTAGAGTCAACTTTGAAAAAGTGGGGGTCTAACAACCACACCCAATATTTTGTTTGGCAATCTGTATGGAACAAACTTCAATATAATCCCAAGATTAAAAAGTCAATTGAGAAATAATATTAAATAGATTTATCTCTTACTCAACACAAACAATAGTTAAACAGAAGCAAGTCCGTAAACCTGATTTTAGTGTGAAGTTCTTGAACAAAAATCTTTTGTGTTAATCACAACCTATTCAATATCCACCGTGTATTAACCTCTTTAAGATACAATCACTAAAGGAATATTTCAACACGGTGTCCACTTGAAACAGGGTTAGTCCAGACTGGTCTACCAATGTGAAAATAACAAAATCAATTGTTCAAGATCAATCAAGTCTTATCCAACAGACCAGGTCGGATTTAACTATGATTGATTAACGTATAACCTGTAATATTTCAATTATATAAATAGAATATAATGCGGAAAAGAAATAACACAGACACAAGAATTTTGTTAACAAGGAAACCGCAAATGCAGAAACACCCCGGGACCTAGTCCAGAATAAACTCACACTGATTATAAGCTGTTACACTAATTTCCTACTACCTATTCAGACTAGATGTAATACCTGCTTCAGCACTAATAGAACTCCTAGCACAACACCGATTGTCTTTAGGAATTCTTCGCGTAAATTTTCTAGCAGAACCCAAGGCTCTCTTTAGAAGATATAACAACACGATTGATACGATTCAATATTTTTTTTGCACAAAATACCGGTTTGATTTCCCTTTAGATGTGAATCAAGGTTTTGGAAATCTTGTGTTTATTTTGATAAAAAAATCACTAAGTAAAAGTAATATCAAAATAAACTTGTAGATTAGGGATTATTATACTCTTCAATAACGGAAGAGAGACCTAATTATTCTACAACAAGAATAACCAGAATAAATCTAGAGATATATTGTTTAAAACTTCTTAAGGATTTTTACGAGATGCCTTAATCGAATTTTTCTTTCTAGCTTCCGATTTCGACTAACAAGTGTTAGTGTATGACCGGAAACTTAAATCTATCAAAACCTAGGGTTTATGATCAACAACTCTTGAATGGTTTTATATCAGAAGAGAACACCTTAGAATAGACAAGAGGTGAAAAACCTAGATTACAAGTTGTATAATCAATCACGAAGATTAAATCCAACTAGGCTTTGTGATCCCCAATACAAAGACTTTTATCTCATTCTTGTTCACAAAGAACAAAAGACATGGAAAATAACCTTATGAGATTACACCAATTTTCCAAAGGGGATAAAAAACGTGTAGCACTCACGAACCCTTTATTTATAGTGAAAGGTAGCTTTGAAAGCTAAGCATAGCTATTTTCATTTTTCAAGACTCTCCTAATTTTGGGAGTCTTTCCTAAGTTACAACTCTTGCCAAAATAATTAAATAAATAATTAATTTAGCAAATATTGTATTTATGTGAATAATCACAAAATTAAATTAGGAAGAAATCACCAACATTTTAATATGGTAATCAAAGATGTTTGGAGTAATAGTTAACTTGCCTAGATAAGGAAACATCACCAACTTGACTAAAAAACACTTCTAGTCACGTAATTGGGCTCAAGTCCGTGAACCGTTACAAGCAGTCCATGGACTGTTTCCTACTAACGAACTGTAAAATTTTCAGCAACACTTAAAACTGTTACTTTAATAAATCACTCATAACTTCATCGTTATAACTCGGAATTGAATGATTCTTGGCTCGTTGAATTTGTAATCTCATTCACTATAATATGAGAACCTTTTCAGGGATAAAGGTTATTGTCACAAAAGTCGTGGCTCAAATAACCTCGAGTATATATACATAAATGTACATTAACCGTCATAGGAATTGTTCCATAGAGTGAGCATTTGTTTTGATAGATTAGAAAGGTAGAATTGAAAAAGAATACAAATAAAATCAATTACCACACACCTTTGTTGATGAAGTCCTTTTTGATGTCTTCTTGTAATCTTCAGTCTTCAGAGTAGTTCTTCTTAGAGGTAATCTACTCCGAAACTATCTTTAGTATACTAAATCAAGAATGCATTTTGGCAACTAAAATTGAAAACTAACTTGACATACCAACGCTAGTGGATTCAACCGAGCAATGCTCTGACAATCTCCCCCTTTGTCAATTTTGGTGACAAAACCATTTTACATATGGATTGTACTTGTTAAAAGCATTATAGCTCCAAAATCCAACATGCTTGATTTACTTGGTTCTTCAACTATGCAAATGTGTTCATCCTGTACATGTTGAAGATCCATCATAGTATTATTACACAGGATCAAAGTTCAATTGTATCACAACTTTGACAATAATACTACGGTGATATGTATCAATCCCCCTTAGTCAATACTTCATCTCAAAAATGAAAACCACTCCCCCTAACATAATGATACGTAAACCATATGTATATCTAGTGTGAACTACAAAATAATTCACCCCATTTTTGTCAATATAAATTGGCAAAGGTACGAAAACTTGTGGGATCCTAATGAAATTTTCATAAAGGAACCTCTTGACCAAAAGAAAAACATATCAA
Organism: Papaver somniferum; assembly: GCF_003573695.1. Lineage (NCBI taxonomy): Eukaryota > Viridiplantae > Streptophyta > Magnoliopsida > Ranunculales > Papaveraceae > Papaver > Papaver somniferum. Next base: position 98,926,612 of record NC_039367.1, on the reverse strand, counting down.
CATTCTTTTAGATGATATCACAGAGTCGAAACTTAGTGACTTCATCAAGGATTTTATTAAGATACAAGTTAACCCCTACATGTTCCATAACCGCTTCTCCCCTCAAAGATATAGCAATTAAGAACAAGTTCATTTAAGAACGCTCCCCCATAAACTGTCATTCCCTAAAGAACAACAAGAGTGACCTTCCTCCAGAGAGAAGGATTTATATGTTCTATTTTAGAAATCCCACAAGGAGATACGAGCTAAGAACAAATCATTGAAAGTCTCTCATGAGATCGTGTTACTAAAAACAATAGAACTATCTCATGGAAACGGTATATAATAAGTAATCATGAAGGTCAAGTATTGTGATCATCTTTTCTAAGATACAATCTTGTATAAACAAGAATAGATATGCTCAGAAGGAAGAATAACCTTTTCCATAAGGATTTACACCAAGAATGATTACCATAAGAGTATGCAAAAGATTCTTTGACAATAAAAACCAACATCCAATGCCTTTGATTATTGCTTCTAACCTGTTATATTTAAGAATTTCAATCACAAATCAATTTAGGTAATTAAGAATTATACACGTGGTATTTAGCCATATTCATCTTAACCATAACTAGTTCAAATGACTCAAATGAAACTAGTTAGAGAGTTATTCAATTGCTTAGATCTCATAGAAGTATAAGACACAATCGAAGCAAAAATGATTTGATTCACTTGAATAAATTCATTAACTTTATAGCCACGGTTTGCAAATATGCATTCCTTAGTTTATATAAGTTTAAGTTCACGAATAATCGTTTTTAGAAAATAACCAACCTAAGTACGCGGACTGGTACGCGGACTTAAGTACCCGGAATGAGTTTGTTTTCAGTTCACAAACTCCAACAGATTTTCACGGGACGTGAACTTCCGATGGTGCGGGTACTGGTACGCGGACTTTAGTTCTGGTTTTCCTGAGCAGCAAAGTACGCATATACTTTGGTTCAAGGAATAAGGATTTACACACATATGTGTTACCACACAATGTTTATATCCTTCCAAGGTTATATATTATAAACTCTCATTTCAATCATTGAAACATTGTTAGAGGACGTTATATGATTGTTATTCACAAACCATTTTTCGTCAAAGCCATTTTCAAGTAATTGAAACTTAATATGACTTTCATCATTAGTAAAGATGAACTTGGCCAAAGCGAAATTTACCAACATATAATTCGAGAAATATGTAAGCGAGTTAAACTCAGCTCGAAGCAATAAATTGTTCCACAGCAATCCTAACCGCATTTACAAGGGCTTCTTGGTGAGGATGCACTTCTAACACAATCAGGTTGTGTTGAGGTGAACAAAATCTTTCTCACCACAGGTATTCGAAACAAAATCATGCATGGAATCTAGGAATTTAAAAACTTCCTTGAGACTTTCAATAATTGTTCCATACCTTTTTAAGATGTTATCCCTTGTCGATCTCTTGTCTGGGAAATCCTTCTTAATAGTACTCGTTGCTTTATTGATCTTCTTTGGTACCCATTTATGAACAGCTTTTGGAGCAACGCATTTCTTTTTCTCCCCAATGTAATTATGAAACTTCTTGGGGGGGAATACTAGAAGAACTGATATTATGGGACTCAGTTTTCTCCAGTTTGGAACATCAGATCTTGTCTTCTTAAAAGAATTGGATCTGGATTTATCTCGTTTAAGAAATCTGCAATTCCTTCGCAAGTGACCTGGTTTTCCATAATAAAACAATGTTTAGTATAATGGAAAAAGTCATGTTTAGTGTTACCTGAATGTGTATGTGCTTGCTTTGGAGCTTGACAGAATTTCCACTTTTTGTCATCGACAGTTGGTAGAGATACTTCACTTTTGTCAACCGTGGAAAGTTTTGGTTTAGAAGAATCTTTAGCTTTGACAAATTTTACCTCTTTGGAAATACCAAGAGCGTCTATTCCTTCATAGCCCAATCCTCGTGTATCATGATGAATTATATATGCTCCCAATATCGAGGTTAATTTTTCTGAGCTGCTATTTCTAGATAAACTCTCTTTTAAGATCGAGTTTTCTTCTTCCAACCTTTTGACCTTTTCGAGCGCAATAACTAGATCATTCTTGGATTATTCACATTGAGCTTTGAGATCTTCTCGTTCCGAATCAAATAACAAGTTCATCTCAATGTTCTCCAAGTTATCTAGTTTTGATTGAAGAGTAATTTCCCGATCTCGACTTTCGGCAATTTCTTCTTTAAGCATTCGTATTTTGTTGAGATATTCTCTTGCACCAGTAGAATCAAGTTGTTCTTGCAAGTATTTATTCCGACTACGAAGTCTGTCATATTTAACTTTCTCACTAAAAATGGTGCTTTCAGCTTCCGAGAGTTTCTGATGACAATCCTTAAGAAGATTATTAGCAACTGGATCTACATGGAACACTTCTTCGTCAGAATCAGTATCCGAAAGAATTTTTCCAGAAGCTAGCGCAACCTCCCATGTGTAATCTTGGTGATCATAATCTTCGGGTACATCATCAAGAGTAGACAAGGCTGCTACATATGCCGATTATCTACGGCTCCAGCTAGGACATACTGAAGAAAGGTGCCCAAAACCACGACAGTTATAACATTGTACATCATCATTAGGAGATGTTGTAACTTTAGGAAAAAAAATTCCTGTCTCTCAAGAGTTTTCTAAATTGTTGTGGAGTAACATCCTTAGTATCTGGCAAACCAGATTTATCCTTAGAGGATTCAGAATTATTTGCAGCTTTAAGAGAAATCACCACTTTTCTAAACGCGTGTTCATTATCAAAGATCTTTAACTTTCCAACAAGAGTATTTCTGGAGAGTGTAGAAAGATCGTTTGCTTCTTCAATAGCATGTTTCTTAGACTCGTATCTTGATGGTAGAGACCTGAGAATTTTGCACACAATAACTTTCTCTGGAATAGATCTTCCTAATGAATATGAGGCATTAACTATTTGAGAAAGTCTTTGTTTAAACTCATCAATGGTTTCATCATCAGACATGCGAAGGTTTTCCCATTCAGATGTTAGGTTTTGAAGCCTTGCTTCTTTCTCTGCGGCATTCCTTTCGAATACGGTTTCTAAGATATCCCAAGCATCTTTAGACTTATTGAAAGTAGTCACATGATGCTGGAGATCTAGAGTAATGGCATGGATGATAGTATTTAATCCTTCCGAGTTTTACTGGGCAGCAAGAATCTCAAGATCATCATAATCACCAATATCCTTCGCAACAGTTACACCATCTATTGTAACTAATGAAGGATTATAGCCATTAACAATTCGAACCCATGATTGAAAATCTCGTGCTTGTATAAAAGCACGCAAGCTATTTTCCACCATAAATAGTTCATGCCATCGAAGGATGGTGGTACGTTTATAGAGATAGCACTTCTGTCCATAAAATCAGATTGCTACAAACACAGACTTATAAGGTCTTAGTGTGTTTGCCTGCTCTGATACCAATTGAAAAAGTGTGGGTATAATAACCACACCCAATATTTTGTTTGGCAATCTGTATGGAACAAACTTCAATATAATCCCAAGAGTAAAAACTCAATTGAGAAATAATATTAAAGAGATTTATCTCTTATTCAACACAATCAATAGTTAAACGGAAGCAAGTCCGTAAACCTGATTTTAGTGTGAAGCTCTTGAACCAAAATCTTTTGTGTTAATCACAACCTATTCAATATCCACAGTGTATAAACCTCTTTAAGATACAATCACTGAAGGAATATTTCAACACGGTGTCCACTTGAAACAGGGTTAGTCCAGACTGGTCTAACAATATGAAAATAACAAAATCAATTGTTCAAGATCAATCAAGTCTTATCCAACAGACAAGGTCGGATTTAACAACTATGATTGATTAACTACAACCTGTATTATTTCAATAATATAAATAGAATATAATGCGGAAAAGAAATCACACAGACACCATAATTTTGTTAACGAGGAAACTGCAAATGCAGAAAAACCCCTGGACCCAGTCCAGAATAAACACACACTGATTATAAGCTGTTACATCAATTTCCTACTACCTATTCGGACTAGATGTAATACCTGCTTCAGCACTAATAGAAATCCTAGCACAACACCGGTTGTCTTTAGGAATTTTTCTCGTAAATCTTCTAGTAGAACCCAAGGCTCTCTTTAGAAGATACAACAACACAATTGATACGATTCGATATTTTGTTTGCACAAAATACCGGTTTGATTTCCCTTTAGATGTGAATCAAGGTTTTGGAAATCTTATGTTTATTTTGATAAAAACAATCACTACGTAAAACTAATATCAAAACAAACTTGTAGATTAGGGATTATTATACTCTTAAATAATGGAATAGAAACCTAATTATTTTACAACAAGAAGAATAAATCTAGAGATATCTTGTTTAAAACTTCTTAAGGATTTTTACGAGATGCCTTAATCGAAGTTTTCTTTCTAGCTTCCGATTACGACTAACAAGTGTTAGTATACGATTGGAAACTGAAATCTATCAAAACCTAGGGTTTATGATCAACAACTCTTGAATAGTTTTATATCAAAAGAGAAAACCTTAGAATAGACAAGAGGTGAAAAACCTAGACTACAAGTTGTATAATCAATCACGAAGATTAAATCCAACTAGGCTTTGTGATCCCCAATACAAAGACTTTTATCTCACTCTTGTTCACAAAGAACAAAAGACATGGAAAACAACCTTATGATCTTACACCAATTTTCCAAAGGGGATAAAAAACATGTAGCACTCACGAACCCTTTATTTATAGTGAAAGGTAGCTTGAAAGTTAAGCATAGCTATTTTCCTTTTTCAAGACTCTCCTAATTTTGGGAGTCTTTCCTAAGTTACAACTCTTGCCAAAGTAATTAAATAAATAATTAATTTAGCAAATATTGTATTTATGTGAATAAATCACAAATTAAATTAGGAAGGAATCACAAACACTTTAATATGGTAATCAAAGATGTTTGGAGTAATAGCTAACTTACGTAGATAAAGAAACATCACCAACTTGACTAAAAAACACTTCTAGTCACGTAATTGGGCTCAAGTCCATGAACCGTTACAAGCAGTCCATGGATTGTTTCCTACTAACGAACTGTAACAGTTTCAGCAACACTTAAAAATGTTACTTTAATAAATCACTCATAAATTCATTGTTATAATTCGTAATTGAGTTATTCTTGGCTCGTTGAATTCGTAAGCTCATTCAGTATAACATGAGAACATTTCCAGGGATAAAGGTTATTGTCACAAAGTCATGGCTCAAATAACCTCGAGTATATATACATAAATGTACATTAACCATCATAGGAATTGTTCCATAGAGTGAGCATTTGTTTTGATAGATTAGAAAGTTATAATTGAACAAGAATCCAAATGAAATCAATAACCACATACCTATGTTGATGAAGTCCTTGTTGATGTCTTCTTGTAATCTTCATTCTTCATCCTTAAGAGTAGTTTTTCTTAGACCTAATCTAGTCCGAAACTATATTTAATATACTAAATCAAGAATGCATTTTGGCAACTAAAATTGACAACTAACTTGACATACCAACGCTAGTGGGTTCAACCGAGCAATTCTCTAACAAACTTCGTATAGGTTAGCTTGAAAGTATTAGAATATGAGACATTACAAGTATTACATCATCCTTCCACTTGAGTTTAGTAATATTTGACTTGAACTGTTTCATTACCTAACGTATCTTTCAAGTCGTGCATATTGAAAACATAACTGCGAAGCCATGAATGATTATACTCTAGTTAGACGTAGTATTAAGGAATACAATACGAAGTACAACGCTTATCTTTTGAACTTCGTATATAAGACATCGACATAATCGTATGAATGCTATTGTGATTATGTATGGGTATGAGGTGAAGATTTTATCCTAGGAAACAATGTTTTTACATTTGTTTAAAGGAAGTACAATTCATAAACTTGTTTTATTAATCGAAAGGTAAATCGCTAGGCTTATTGGTATTGTATCTTATTGCAAATCATTTTGAATTACCAATATGTTTGTTTAGTATAACCTCTCATGACTTGCTTATGTTCTTGGTAAAACTATTTGCAAGGCCTGAATTTTGTATTGGTATGACTTTGATTAGTGAAACCAATCTTAAGTAATCACCTAAGATGGTATGATCGATTTATTGTAATTTGTATGACCAACTCTAGGCATAGGGGAACCGATACTAGTAAGAAGTGCAACCGATCACAAAAGGGGAATTGATCCTTGTAAGAGGTGCAACAAGTTTCTAGTTACTGGGAACCGATCCTATGAACATGTGCAACACGTTTTTAGACATTGGGAACCAATCCTATGGACATGTGCACCAAATACAAGTTAGATACTATATATATGCGGGAACCGATCCTAGTACCTAGTCAACCAAGTTTTGGTAACTAGTGTGACTAATTTTAGTACCCACATGGAGGTAGAACCGAAACTTGTTTTGGTATAACCATAAAACCCATGTTTGGTGATTTGATAGGATAATCAATCACGTAGTTCTTGGAAATTCAGATGAACCAATTCTAAACTTGTTTGGAAGTGTGGAAAATCGGTTCCAAGATTGTAAGTATGAAAAAGGACTTACAATGTAAAGATATCGACATACTTTGAACATGTGCACTAACGCTTATCTTTTATTGTTCAAAGATATTCCTTAATAGCTAAAGGAGAATCCCGGATCGAAAATAAATTGAGAATCTTTTAGTTAAGGTTTTTAATTATATATTTGGAAAATAAAAATTAGTAATGTGCATTTACTAGTTGGAGATTTTCTAAGAGATTTCGGTCAATATTCGGACAATGAATTTCCAGGAATTATGGAAACCGAATTTTGTAATATATTGCATATCTTGAGAATATTTTTGGTTTTGGTAGTTCCTTGGTGTCCAAACTTCCTTGTTCTATAACTATTGAAGTTTGCATTTCGAGCAAACTAATCCTCAGAGCCAGCAAAACTACCTAGTTGTGTTGTTACTGGTGGAGACGCCTATTCGGAGAGGAAAGTAACCTAATTAGGAAAAATCTCTTACGGTCGCTTGGTTTAAAGACTTCTTTGGTATTGAGAAGCTATATTAGTACCGTTGGTGGGAAACTAGATAATTGCAGTTTATCTTTTGTTTTCGATTGATTTGGTTGACTAACAGTTGTTGAACTTTGATTTCACCTAGTTTGTTTAGGCTTGAGAATCTTCTCTTTTGATATAAGATTCACTCAAATTAGATCGAAGTTTCGACGGGGATCTTTAGATTGTTTATAGATCTAAAGACGTCTTGTGATAATCCATTGTTAACAGACTCCGTTCTGTGTGTTATTGATCATAAGAGATTCAAGTTGATTGTGTGCAGGTGTTTATTGAAGATCTAAGAAGATTTGAAGACGAAGAAGATTTATGATTTGGGTTCATAATCTTTGGTGTGCATAATACTTGTTTCGGGTAAAGAGGACCCAATTATAATCGGTTTATCTTTGTGATAGATTTGATTGATTAGTTGAGTAGATTGACATCAATACAATTATTTATGATTAAAAGTATTGATTGCAAAATATTGACAATTACTTTGGTAATTATTGTTGGATAGATCTATGGACCTGACAAAGGAGTTTATTAAGATAAACGGAAGAACCTTTTGTCGAACTCATATCACTTGGTTGAAAAGAGTTGTTATCGAATAGATTTGTTGTTCCTTTACTGTTTGGAATACGAACCAAAGGAATTGTTCCAAGTGCGTGACTTACTGCAAGTTGGAGGCGCAGGGATACAGACGGAACTAGGTGAACTATAGGTTTAGTTGTTTGGTCTCAACTATACGAAGTTGGTTTGATTTTGTATAGCGGCTTAATCCTGAGAGTATTCAATTCTGGACATGGTCCCGGGATTTTTCTGCATTTGCAGTTTCCTCGTTAACAAAATCTTGTTGTGTCATTTACTTTTATTTTCCACAATTATAATTTTTATTACACAAACTTTAATTCCTATTTTACTTGATAAACTACACCATTTTCCTTGATTAGTAACTATATTTCGCAACAGCTTAATAGTTGTTGCGAAATTTTGGTTACAAAAAATTTGCAACAGCGGCATTCAGTTAGAAAACTCGCAACAGCTGTAAATAGTTGCGAGTCGCAACAGTTTGAATTTCACATGTGCCACTCGTGAGTGTGGCTGCGCACACTTTTAAAGTGACTCATTATTCAGCCTATTCAGCTTCAAAACTGACTCGGTTTACCCTAATATTATCGAGCAGACATAATCTTATCTCATTCTCTTCTCTCTCTCTCTCTCTCTTTCTCCCTGTATCGCTACTTCCCCCTGCTGCACCCGTAAATACCGACCATTAACATTGAAATTCATTCTTCCCCCTTTCTAATATCACCACCATCGAAGTATCTTTCTATCTGTAGAACCCCAAAAGCAAAACCTAATCTGGTCCGATCTCCTTGGTGTCTGTAAGAAGAGGAAATCAAGAAATTATCATGGGTTTTCATTATTGAGAGTTAAGAAGAGGAATTTGAAATTGATTCTCAAATTACAGCGAAGGAATTAGAGGATTAGGTTTCGTTTTACGTCTAAGATTAAGAAGCTAATTGAGAAAACTAGGGTTTTGTTTGTGCTACAAATCGAAGAATTAAACGGAATCAATAAATGGGTTTGTTTTAATTAGGTTTAGAATTGGTTTATTAATGGATTAGAGTTTTATGGATTAGGATTTCTAACAGATTGGGGATTTAGGGTTCATGGATTTGAATTACAGATGAAAAAGATGAAACTGATGGTGAGAAATTATAAGAAGAAAATTGAGTTTGTGTCTGAGGTAATCTTTCTTACTCATTTGAATTGAATTTCTTTCATAACTTGTACTATCAAATTTGGGTATTGTTATGTTCAATTTTGAATTGAAAATTTGGTGGAAATGGAGTTGAGTTTCTAGTGGTGTGTAGATGATTCTTAGTTTAAATTGTCTATTACAGTAAAAAGTTTTTATAGGAGGATAATTGTTGCAGGTGGTGGTGGTTTAATGAGCTACATAACTATAAAGATTGTAATGGTGATGGAATTGAAATAATAGTTCGGTTGATGTGGTCTTGAATGAGCTACAACAGTTGATCTTAGCTTGGCTTAGATTGTAATGATTTGAATGGTGATGGATGAGTATTGGTTGTGCTGAGATGCTTTTGATGATGATGCTATGGTCAGTCATAATGGTTGTGACTGAAAGATATTGAAATGAATAATGTTGCTGCTATGAAGATGGTGGTTTAAATGTCTATGTGGCTGAATGATAGTGATTTGAAGGAATGACGCTAATTTGAAGAGATTTGAAATGTTCATAAATTTTAGGTCAAGGTATGCTAGGTTTGGATGGTTTATGTTTACTCCGAATTTATCTGCAATAGTATTAATGCTTGAACTCAATGTCGTTTTCTTTTCAAATCACAGATCTTGAAACATGAGTGGCCAGCTAGGTGGTGAAATTTTATTCCGGATCTTGTTTCAGTAGCGAAGACAAGTGAAACAATATGTTAGAATTTCGTGGCTGTATTAAAAGTAATTTTATCGCATTTGAGATTCATTCTTTTCTGAGATCATATCTGTTTTAGCTTGTCAATGTCTATAAGTTTTTTTTATACATGTTATCTTTTTTTTAGCTTCTCAGTGAAGAGATGTTGGACTTTTCACCTGGTGAAATGATTCAACAGAAGATCAAAGAGCTAAAATAATCATTGAATAGTTTTGATGGCATTGCTATTCTCATTGTTATGTTACATCATCATGTGTCTACGGGGTTATTTATCGAATAGAAAAGTTGTGATTGTACATATGTTAGAAAAATTCCTTGGACGCCTAATCGGCTTCGTTATCATTAGTCTACCCTATCATCTGTGTTAGCTAAACGCAGTTATTATGAATGAATTCTGTAGTTGGTCTACGTCGCATGGGTTGTTTTTCTCTTACCATAGCTTACATACACGTTTTTTCTTGCAGTGAGGTTCAACTTATTCACGAGCTATGCCTATATGTGCTATCTGCATCTCAAAGAACTGAGCTATAAGAGCAACACTGGCTACGTTGCACTCTTTCCTTTCATGGTTTCCTCTGGGCTACATATTTGAATCCCCACTGGTTTGCGCACTGATTACTAGACTGTTGCCATTTTTTGTTTCAAATAATGAAAATCTAGAACTATAAAAAAAAGTTCATGTCTAGTATAACACTATCTTTTAATCAATCCTGGCGTCTCTTCCTTCCAATCTTCTGTAGGCTAATTGACTAATGCATTTTTCTTTTTCTTTTTTTTTGGGTATATTATAGCTAAAGACACTTTTGAATTTCTTTCTGTGGCAGGGTGTGGAAACATATAGGAATCTTACTCTCCAATGTTTGTCTGAGGTACTGTTAAACTTTCTCTGCCCTCATCATATTAGAGTTCCTCGTTGTTCTTTCTTTGATGTGCTGATATTTAGGTAGCATAGTAACTCTTTTACGTTCACAGGTAGCTGCCCTTCAGTTTAGAGACTTCTATAACATGAAGTATGTGAAAATGTACACTGTCTTCATTTCACAATTACAGGTATTTCAGATCACGAAGGACCCAAATTCCTAACTGATAACGACAAATATATATGTCCGGTGCACTTTGTAACTTGAGTTTTAACGATTTCCTTGTTTTCTCTTGTATTTGTTGACTAATACATTTGCGTGACTAATATATCATTTGTTGTAGCCTTGTAGGGATGGAGTTTGGGTCTAATATATTGAGTTTAATGCTGGAGATGAGGTGGCGGTGTTCAGTTCATGTAGTAAACATGCTTATGTATCCTTCTATGTATAATGTTTGGTGCAAATTAAGAGGTATGTGATGCATTTTTCCTTAGTCATTGAAGAGATTCACCTTCCCGTATTTAAAAAACCAAAAGAATCTATCCTTGCATGTTATACATTTCCTCAGCCTCTTTATCAGATTTCCCAGCAACTCAAGACTGAAAGCATCACTAGTCAGCTCTGCCTTCTTCACTGGGCTTAGTAGAAGCACATGGTCTGCAGTTTGAAGCTAGGTCCAGGACCCAGCTGCGGCTGGAGCATCAATATAAGCCTTTCTTTCAAATCTTAGAAAAGATTTATCGCTTCTTCCTCTTACCCAAAGGTAAAGAAATCTGGCATGAGTTGTTTCTTGTCTCTGTGAATGCTTTCATATTGCTTGCAGGATTTAATGTTGAGACTGTTGAATACAAGAACATTAGCTTCACTGTCTGGCATGTTGGGGTCAAGAAATATATGAATTTTGCTACATTTTTTGTTTTCTGTTCTTTTTTGCATTTTATGTTGTTGCAAAGGTAATTAGTAATATCATTTCTTTTACAGATCCCTCCATTGTAGAGACACTACTTTCAAAACACATAAGGTCTTATTTTCGTAGTTAAAAGCAGTGACAGAGACCGTGTTATTGAGGCAAGGGATGAACTGCAGACGAAGTTTAGTGAGGTATGTGATAATATCAAACTTATTAATGTTATCGCTATTGTAGTTTACTCTTTATACTGATTTTGCAGGTTTCCTTGTGGTTTTTGTTTTCCAGCAAACATATTTCATCTCCTAATTTCCCACTGCATATCTTGTCCGGTGCAGTGCTAGTCCTAGGAAAATGAGTGCATCTCCTTGTCGTGCTTTATTGCAGGCTTTTGTGAACTTTATCTAACCGATAGAAGTGGTATTTTCTTACTTCAGTTAGTGTTTTTATCACCTTGCTTGGTGCTGACTTCATGAGAATGAAATCTTTCGGCGAAGTTGAAGAGTTTGCGGAGACTCTGGTAAGTAGTAGTGATCTTTTGCTTTAAATGAAGTTTCCTCGCTCGTTTGATATTGGACTGTTGTTATTCTTATTTGAGAATTCGAAATCTATTTGATGAACAGGTTAGTAAATTAGATAGAAGTTGGAAAAAGGGCATCTGCAAGACTTACCGCATGCAAAATTCTCAAACTGTATTAATCCATCCAAGCACTTTCTTTGTTTCTATGTAAAATGCTCCCTTTTATTATTCTTATCTTCCGTGATGGGAACTGGATATTGATTTTTTTCACTTTTTCTCTCGGTAGGTAGAAGATAATGGAGAAGAACATGAAGAACATGGAACCAAGAAGAAGAGGTTGTTGATGTCGATGTTGATTCTACAGATGGCGCTATTGTTACAATTCTTTTTGACAATGGCTACTCTCATGGTGTACATTGGTTTTGCAGGTCACAGATATGAGTAGTAAGTGCGACTATTTACAAGGCTGGTTATGAAGCAACAAGAAGCTATACTTGTTTGAGCATGTAGGTAATGAATGCTGAGCTTGTCTCCAGTCTTGTGCCTTTAAGATTGTACCTACTACTACTATTACACTTCACATTACAACTGCAACTGCAGAATTTCTATGTTATGAAAACTTAGGAAATGTTTACATAATTGTCATTTTTTTGATGCTACGCACAGATTTTGTATGTCCTTGGCACTTAAGAAATATTTCTAGCTACAGATTGGAACTTAAGAAATTTATATGTATTGCCTAAGTAATTCTTTTCAGAGGTATACAGAATAAGTCTTTAGTTTATGATTTCATGAGTTTCCTAAGTTCAATGATGATTGGTGTTTATAATTCAATGTATGAAATGACTATGTATTGCCAAAGTTATGTCTCTTAGAAACTTATGGGTATATACTTTGAATGTTGTTGCCTAAGAGCTGAAGAATTTCACTGTAAATTCTTCCTGAAATTGTTGCAGGGGAATGATTTCCAAATGAATAGAGAAACTGAAGAATTAAAACCTGATTAAAAAGTAAATAAATAGTGGTTTTGACTGGTCCAAAACCTGATTTTGACTTGATTTGACCAGGTCAAAACCAGGGTTTGACCATTCAAAACCACTATCTTTTTGAGGTTGCAAAATTTCGTAACTGAGATGAGCTGTTGCGAAATTCCAGTTTCGCAACTGTTCGTAGCTGTAGCGACTATCTAATTTCGCAACTGTTCCAAACTGTTACGACGATCTCACGTTGCAAAAGTTTCACACTGTTGCAACCCAAAATTCGCAACTGATTATAAGCCGTTGCGAAAAATTACAACAATCGACTTTCGTAACAGGTTCAAACTGTTGCCTCCCCTCTTTGCAACTGAATCGCCTGTTACTAAACCTGAAAAATGGTTTAGTGATAGCAATCCTATTGTGTTTGGTTAAGTCCGAACCTTTTATCAAGTAAACATACTTCGTTGTTGTGTTGTCTCGATCTTGTATCCATAGACGATCACACGAAGTGTGAACCGATTAGTTGTATTGTCTCGACTCGGTCCATAGACAATTACTTTCGGAGAAAGGACTTATAGGTGGAAAAGCTTTAGATTGAGGTATATTTGGGTACCCTCGTCTTTTCAGTTTTTTAATTTTGCAGGTAAAGGTTCATCCTCCTATACCAGACATGATTTCGGTTTATTTTTATTTTCTCAATTTCTCAGTTTATTTTGATTGGGGTTTCTTATTTTTGGTTTTTTAGTTACAACCTAACCAAGCTTCTATAAAATTTTGATTTTCGCTCTTACTTTCAAATTATGGTTTTTAAGTATGTAATCTTATTTTAATTTTACTGGCCAAGCTAATCTCTTAGCAACAAGTGATATTGAGAGTTTGCTTTTGATCTACATTTTGTTTTGATTTTAATTTTTTCCCAGGTTTAATCTAAGATTTTGTTTATTTACCTTTTGAATGAACTAAATGTAGATTTTGTTGTTTGTGACTAAAGCTTGCAATCACATCTCTATTAAAATCAAATCTTTATGCTTTGTTTTCACTTCACTCAATTTACTCTTTTCTAACCTTTAACCGTAAAGGTCTCGTGCTAGCTGTGATGTTAATTAATCACATCCCTATTAAAATCAAATCTGTATGCTTTCTTTTCGCTTCACTCAGTTTACTCTTTTTCTAACCTTTAACCGTAAAGGTCTTGTGCTAGCTGTGATGTTAATTAATAGGATATGCATACGTTTTCACTGGCAAAGACTTACATGTTTGGCTATTTCTGGTGAGGATTCCCTTTAAATCATTATGCACGTGTTGGTAGACCTTAGTAAACTATTATGCACGTGTTGTGCCATCTCTTTGGTTGACAAACACGTAATAGTAAGACATACCTTCTTCCTCCGGATATAGGTAATAAAAAACTCTTGTTACAATCTAACCTCGATAAATCAATAACCTTCGATTCAGAAAAAAAAAAATAGTTTACTGAGGTTAATTATTTATAGATAAATGAATATTTATTCGGTTAGAGAGTATTTTTTTTTATCTTGTCATCTCTAATGTGCGCTATACACGTCAAACATCTTTTAAACTATCGATCTTAATGAGGATGATGCAGCTATGGAATCACCTACATGTGAAGAAATTATAAAGTCTGTAATAAATGATAAGAATGATCCTGAACCATATAATAGTAGTGTCATATCGAATGGGGATTTTCAAGTAGCAATTGACATAAAAAATTACTTTTTACTACACATAATAAAATATTTTAGAAGTTGTACATCCATTACAAAAATTTAATGACTGGATGTATTTTGGTTTAGGTGGAAGAAACAAACATTTAATTTTACATGCATTTTTGAGAAGAAATCACTTCTTACATGAATATTGTCGAATGAATGAATGAAGTATTTTAGTCTATACGAAATTTAGTAATTATTCATTAATGTTTTCAAACGGCCTTTAAGGACTCAGATTTTTTTTATTTACAAATGCTTTTAGAGAGGTTATTCATTTAGCCCCTTTGCCCAAGTTGGGACTAGAAAAATTGTTCGTTTCACGAGGTTATATATTTGTCGAGGTTAGAATGTAGTTTGTTTCTTTCTTTTTCCTTTCCCCCATATTTATTAGGATAATTTCTATATCCTCTGTATTAAGAATTTTTCTTATCTTCCTCCAAAGAATAAGTAAAATGAAGCCACCTGTATTTATATTTCCCCAGATTGTTTAACAGATTTCCTACTAAAATTGAGCAATTTTTTTCCTTTCCCGCTAATTTGATTCATTGATCGAAAAGCTCCCTCCAAAACAATTTTTTAGATAAAGACTCTCATCAAACAACTAATTTCCGAGTAAAACTTAGGTTTTAGTTTGGCGGGATGTTTTCTGCCAATTTGTTTTGGCTTTCAAATTTCATCCAAATTAACTCCGCTAGGCTATATAAACCCTAAGTCATCACTGCAGCTTTTACATTAATAATAAAATCATTTTTTAAAAATTTATAAGGTATTGTTTATACAGTTTTGTTTCTCATACATGTATAATGTGTCTGTTTATTCTATTTTCTCTGTATGTGATTTAATATTTGGAAATTTAATTAAAGCATGTTGTTGTTGATGAGTTATTTTTAATGAATCAATTCATTGTCAAATACTTTATAATCTAGTATTCTTTGATTTCTCTTTGAAACCCCTTATTACTTTTAATGGGGTTCTGATTTCTAGATGGGTTCTTTTTTATTGAATATATTCAAGCTTCATCGAAACCTAATGGTTTAGAACTCCACCTCCCTATTTACTTGATAATGTAGATCTGACTAATAAATCATGGTTTTTTGGCACTATGGTTTTTTTCGGTTTCTTTTGAAGACAAAAAAACAACATCTTTCTCTTTCTCTCACCAAAACTCTTTCTCCGTTCAAAAACTCTGAAACCCTAGACGCCTTAAGGTTTCTCCTGCTCAGATCGGCTCCCTTGGAGAAAATCTGAGCAGGAGAACCACAACCCATGTTCTGCTCAATTTACTCTTTATCAGTTGTTTCAAGCTATTTTGTCTCAGTTTTTTTTTGAATCAAAGTTTCCTCTAGATTCAATTCGCCTCTCCCTGTTTCCCTTTTCACTATAATCGGCCTAGATTTTTTCTTGTTTTTTTGCTGTTTGGGATTAAATCTTATAAGGGATTGTTGATCTTAGTAGTTTACCAACTTGGATTGAAATTATCTGCAAGTTTTGGTTCAAAAGTCTTGCTGATTTTTTCAATAGCTTTTGCTCTTCACAGAAAAAGGAAACTTCAAAACCTTCTAACAATTTTGGACCAACAACAGACTCAAAGCGCCCCTCAACAACAGTTTTTCAAATTTTACGAGTTTGATTCTGGTTTACTCTCTAGCAGCAAGAAGTTTTTCTAAAACACGGGTACAAGGCAATACAATTACTTTGAAGACACCAGTAACAACAAGTTACAGAAGACCGAGGCAGATGAAGACCCAAACCGATCCCAAACGATTATGTTATATGAATAATGATTTAGGTTATACAAGTTACTTTTGCTACTATTAATTTCAAAAAATCATTGACAAAAGGTTGGATCTATGGATCCTGTTATACCTTTGTCATTTGTTTCATTATGATTTTATTGAAAACCCTGAGAAATGGTTTGATTTGATAATCCTAACATCTTTATTGGTAATAGATATGTTATATGGTTTGGATGTGATGCTTGTAATCCAACCAAGACCATTTAAAATAATCCTGTTACATAGGAATCAGTTAGGAAAGGTTGGAATTCTTTTTCAGAATTGGTCCTGCTATTATGTTGTTGAGTCTTTTAAATGTCTCTGTTGTTGGGTTGAAAATTCTGTAACTGCTGGAAACTCCAGAATCAGTCTTGTAATTAAACTCAACTTCAAATCGGAGATCTATGATCAATATATGTGAGGCATGCCTCTTTTCAGGAAAAAAGAAAGAAAGCAACATCTGAATTGATAAATTATTTGACCTAAAATCTTCTAAATATTTTGAATATTTTAAATTTGAATATGGTGTTTATGGGGTCCTCTACAATGGAATCAAAGCAAGGCCAATTACTTTCAAGCATTGTTTGGATAGGTTTTATTTAGTCATTTGGTACTACTGGCCATTGGGAATTATCACCCTTAAAAAAAACTGAAAATAACAAGTGAGAAGTCGATGTATTTATTTGATGAATACTTTAGAAATTATTTTTCCCCTGTGATTTTTGCACATATAGCCGATGTCAATGGAAAGAATGGAATATTATTTAGCATTTAGACTTCTTTTATATAAAGATCTAATTTTTTTGTATCTTCTCTTAAAATTATTTGCAAGCTTGCGGTTTTTTCTTGATCATTAGTGGCTTGTTTCTCTGGAGAATTGGTAGAAAAGTTACCAGAAACATTGAGAACAATCTAATAGTTATCGAATACTGAGATTTGCTTGTTATCATTTATATAGCGGCGAATAATATTTTAACGGAAAATTCCAAACTGATCTCCTATTTTTTTTTATATATATGACTAATCAGATCGTCTATAGAAATATGTAAATACAGAAGGTACACGTTGTCACCAATAATATTTTTGAAGACCAAATTTTCTTTTCGTCGATGAAAAGCAACCTAACATGCACCAAATATATTTGGATGCTAATGGTTTGAACGGATAAATTCTTATTTTCCTCACAATCATTTCAGCGACAAAAAAAATTTGCCACCCTAAAATGTACTATTTGGGTGTAAAAATCTCAAATGGTCGGAGATATTATTTTTGAGTCTATATTTTGCATTTTTTATTTGAAAACGATTCCATGACCAAAATAACTTATAAAATAAAACCATTTGAGACGAAAATAAGGATGGCCATCTTTTTTTGCCGCAAAAAATTTCAGCCGTAGTGCGGTAACTATTTTTTTCTCTCTTATTTTAGTGACAATTTTAGAGTCTAGATTTACCATCTGTCACCCAGAATATACTTATGTGATAAAATAAAAAACTTCGGCAAAAGGTATTTTTAAAGACGGATTTTTTTGTTGTTGTACTGCATGTTTAAGTGCTTTGAGATAGCATATGTTACTGCTTGTAAGGTTGTTCAGGTGAAGCAAAGTCGGAACCTGGAAATTATTGAGGATGTTTTCATTCATGTCACGGAGGAATATATCAGGTCTCTACTTCACTGGGTACGGACGTTGGAGATCTGCGGTATTTACAGATCCCTCATTCACTGTCATTAGTTGTCTAGAATTATGATATATTTTATGGCAGTGATTAAAGGCAACCCACGTTTAAACTAAATACAACCCGCAGTTAAAAGTTTAAACATTTCTAACCTTAATTTACATGGGTAACTAAAACCTAGCAATACGATGTCTTCTATTTTCTTTAAAATTAGGGTTTTCATCTATCCTTCTACAGTAGAACCCCTGTATAAGAATACTCCATATCGAAATAGCCTCCATATAAGAATAAAAATATATGGTCCCGACTTGGGCCAGTTATATTTAAGAATAAACTCCATATCGAATAAGCCATATTTTTTTCCGGTCCTGTCTTAAGGAACTTACCTCCATATAAGAATAATTAACATTATGGTATAAATAATACATGTCTTGTAATACATCATAGTTTAAGATGAACAAATTCTTGTAACAATTTTGCAAGAACCTTTTACTTTGACATGGTTTTAATGTTTGTTTTTCCCAACTCAATAAATTTTCCGTGGTCGAGTTTCGTATGGATTGTGTTATATAACAAGATTTATATATCCCTATTTGTAAACTAAACAAAATTTAATTAGTACTTTTATTGTCTAGGTAAATTATGATGTTTTCTATATGTATCTATGTATATTTCCTAGGTATATATATAACAAAAAAAAATCAATGTTCAAGGTATACCTCCATATAAGAATAATTTTTTGTAGTCCCTAGGATATTCTTATACAGAGGTTCTACTGTATTTCCAAGATAAGGAGGGAACATTAAGTTAGTTAATTAGTATAGACTCTTAATTATTTATCAGATGGTCATTAATTATAATGATCTGGTCATGGTTTTGATAACAATATGTCGGGATTGAAATGTTTAATCCCGGTTGTCATATATCCTTGGTACTGATTTTGAGTTTTGTGTGTTACTTTACTCCATGACAATGATGATTCGACATTTTACCGAATATAAGTAAACATACTCCATCGAGACCATAACAAGTTTGGGTTATCAATTAGTCAGAGTTACTACAAAACAATCTTTTACTGACAAATCTTTTGATCGATGATTCACGAAAAAGGGTGGCAGTAGTGGTAATAATCATTAATCGTGATTATGATGGTGCTGGTCCTTCATTGTTTTAATGGTTGTCACTAACAGATTAAAAGTGTTAATATCCATTAATGGTTAAGAATCAGGTTTAAAGATATTGTGACTACTCGTTTTCCATGGTCTACGTAATGTATACAGCTCAGAGAATCAGATACTAAGTAGTATTAATGCCTCTGTTGAACTGACAATGCTAAGTAATAAAAGATACTCAAGATCAAAATAATAACGAAGAACACAAATATAATGTAAAAGACACTAAGTTATCATGAGACACAAGAGATTACGTGGTTCGACTTTCGTCTACGTCCACGGGGTAATGAGTGATTGTATTGTATTAAGTTATGGTGGTTACAAAGATCTTAAATGCTTCCCAAAATAATAGAGGGAACTCAAGTTGAAGTAAATACTTAAGTTCTAAACATTAAAGAGGTATAAGCTTAAGACTAGATCTTCTCTCCTAGATGTTGAATGCCCTTAGTTTGTTGGTGAGGCTTGGTATTTATAGCCCCTTTTGCTCCAGGTATATCTTTGCTGTCTTTGGATCCATCGTTCCATGATATAGCTTCTGTACAAATGGTACCTTCGTTCGCCGCGTGCTTTCTCCAGTCGAACTCTGCCACCTCAGCTAACCCACGTTCCTTCGAGAACTTCCCAGCCTTAGTACAGACTGTACCTTCGCTCACCGCTGGCCTTTGCCATTCAGGTTCCACCACATCATCTCTCTTCACGTGCTTGGATCTGCGTGTAGATAAGAGATTTGTGCATTTAATGCTGATTAGATATGTCATCTACCTCTGTCTCTTCGCCAGCTGCCTCCTCATAGACTAGGCTTTTACTTCTTTCATCTTAGCCATCGAGACGTCCTTTCTTGGGGCGAGATAAAGTAGATCTAGGAAGGTATCCTCTGTCACTTGGATTCCTCTGTCTACCGAAGGCTACACAGTTATCTTGTATACGACCACTGAGATCGTGACACGTGCCCTGCAGAATATTGGTATTCACAGTTTGCCCCTTTCCTTTCATATGAAGGAAAATTCCCGTAACACCGCCATTTTTTCACGTACCGATTGGGTGGTCCCTACATGTCTTTTCATGCAATAACTTCCCCTTGAATTTCGGGACATCCAAATTTTTGGATTCTTTAGCCGCCTATAAAAAGAGAATAAAGGGGGGGATTTTTTCATTAACTCCTTTTCTTTCTCTCGAACTGTCGCTCTCTGTCTCTCTCATAGATATTTTATTCCACCATCAACTGTTGATCTTCCTTTGAGTCGCCAAAGCTTTTCGGTTCGATACTTCGATCATCACATACACGTAAGCGATTCTCTTGTTCTTTGCCGTTGCTTTTCATGCATCTCCATGTTCGATTCTATTTTTGTTTCTCTGATTAGGGAGTTTTCGATGTCGATGTTGTATCTGCATGTGAAAATTATAGTTCTTTCTACTTGTTTGTGTTGTATAAGAACTTTGGTTTTATCCCATTTTGCATTTTGATGATGATTCTGCCATGATTGTTTCTCGCCTGCAACTTTGCTTATGTTGATGAATGACCCCTGCTTTTGCTCCATAATGAGTCTAAACCGTTTCCTTTGGTTGGTTTTAGTAAAACCCATGCCCAAAGTACAATGATTTCTGCCTCTGTTTTTCCTTTGCTTTGGCTGCAATTCTCATCTGCCATTGTTGATGAGATGTTCTTTCTGTGGTATTAGGGATAATGAGACTTTTGAAGAAGCCTACGAAGAAGGAGCGAAGGCTCTCTTCGTCTACGGACCCTCCTCTGCAGATGGATCATCCCGATGTTACTCCATCTCCACCACCCGAGGACACTGAGATACCTACGAGTGCTAAGATGGCTGTGGTTTCTGAGGTTGTTGCGGATCCCGATGGTGCTGAGGAACAAGAAATTGCTGCTGAGGATATTCCTCCTCATCCTCCTCTTCATTATGAACTTCAAAGGCTGCAACTTTGCGACAAAGATAGCTATGCTCATTTGTCCATAGCTGAGATCACCAAGTATTTTCGTCTCCATAATTTTGAGGTACCCTTTGTTGATGGCCCAGATGTTTTTACTGAGTCTATGATCCGAAACTTTCCTTATGATGAGAATAAACTTTTGATTAGCGCCGGCCAGTTGGCCGCAGGTATGCTCCTCCCTTTGTTTAGTAGAAACGATCCTTTCTATTATGACGTCTTGTCTACCAGGGATGACCCGGTGAACAAGACTTAGGTCCGAGGAGTCATGCAGTATACTGGAAATTACTGGAGTGCCCTTCGTGAATGTTGGTACCGTAGTAAGGGAAAGACTACTTTGAAGTCTTATGACCCCTTTGTTGATGGAAGGTCTAAGAAGGAGGATTATACCCCTGCCAACTTAAATGCTACGTATGCCGATGCTATTCAGAAGAGTAATCTTCGTCCTTGGAGTGTTGTCCCTCGTCGTATCCATGTTACTGCTAGGCAGGTTAGGAAAGATAACAACCGTCGTTTGCTGGAGGAGATTGATAAGACTGGTTTGACTGTCATCCCTTATTCTGCTAGGATGCCTTTGCCGAAGTATGATCGCATCCGTCTTGATCATGATGATTGTTGGGATCGTACTCCCCTTCGTGTGGTTGGTCCTTGGGCCTACGGTTTCACCACCTCAGATCCCAATTCCCCTCGTTCAGCTCGTTCTTTGCCCGAGAAGTATGATGGGTACCAGCCTTGGGTTTTCAACCCTGCTGCTTCTCATGAGGTAACCTTCATTTCTGTTTGAAGTTTTTTTATTTAATATCTTTGTCTTCTTTGATATCTTTGTCTGATATTCTGATGGCTTTCTTTTGCAGTCTGCCCCTGATTCTTCTGCTATAACTGTTTCAGGCTCTGCTGCTAAGACTTCTCCGGGCTCTGCTGGTAATTCCATAGCCACTAGGAATAGGAATAGAAAGGCGTCGGCTGATACAGCTACGCTAACACCTGCGAAGGTAAGGATCGTCACCATACCTTTGTATCCATATTTCCTTAGTATCTTGCCCCTGATCCTTAGCTGGCGCATGTGTTCTTCCACAGTCTTCCTAGAGAAAGGGCAAGTTGAAAACTGTTATTGATCTTGAAGCATCATACGAGGGTCCCAAGGATGGTTATGGGGTAGCGGATGACGATGATATGGAGGATGTTGAGGATACTAGTCTCAACCCTCACTTGGACGATATCGAGGAAGATTTCTCCAAGGGTAATCCCCGTCTTGTCTGCGCTGGTTTTGTGGAGGGTGAGAATCTACTAGATGGTGGTGATGCTATTTTGATCGAACCTGTTAGTGTTCAAGCTCCTTCTCCAACTTTGTCTCCAAAGGTTCCTTCGTTCTTTGCCCCTGGTGGAGCATTGCTTGTTGTTTCAGCTGTTGTTGAGGCTGTCGTTGTAGCTTCCAAGAGTCTTCCTTCGTCTCCTGCTACTTCTCTTCAATCAAGTGGTTCATTTGCTAAGGCGGTTACCCCCATGGTGAGGGCTGGTAGCTCAGACTCGCAGCCGAAGAAGAAGGTTGTGATTTCACTAGATAGCTTCTCCTTCAATGATACGACCACTTCATTAGGGAGTGCTCAGTCTGTTTCTGCTCCCCCCGCTATCAGCAAATTTGTTGGGCCTCCACTTTCGTCACCGGTTTGGACCGTACTGGGCAATCTTCCTTATGCTAGTGATATAGATTTAGGTGGTGCTCAGGTTCTTCCTTAAATTCCTAGATCTTCAACCATGCCATCTTTTAGTCGTGGTGAGGGCTCAGCAATGGTGCCTCATGCTCGCTCTCAAGCAGTTGATGGGGACGCTGCTGAGTCCAGCAAGGGTAAGCTGCCTGAGAACTTGGGCCTTGGAAGTTCTGACGATGCTATTCTTGAATCCATCCTCGAGATTCGAAGGGTCCTTTTTCTGCTGTAGTTGATCGTCACCAACTGGTCGGTTCCTTTGAGATAGCCTCTCAGTTAGATGTTATGTCTGCTCAATATCGTGCTGCTAAGGATATGTTTTTTGACTCGGATTTCCTTCATTATGGCCAGAGCTTTGGTGAAATCCGCAGGGGTAATATCCGGGAGATGGAGGCTTTTATGGACACGTATGCTGACTTCCTTCCTCGTTTTTCATTGTTCTCAGTAAGTGATTCTTACTTTATTTCCCCCTGCTTTGTTTTCGATCTTTGCCCCCTATGACGCCCCTTTGCTTGCAGCTCTGATAACAAATAGACGTTGGTTGTACCTTGTTCAAGTTCTACAAGGCTAAGTGTACTCACTTGAGTGTGCTGATGTAGCGCGCTCGTCAAGAATATGCCCTTGTTGGTGCTCAACATCCTTCGTCCAGAGATGCTACTTCTGCTTCTAAGATATCTTCGTTAGAGAGCGAACTGAGAAAGACCCAGAGATCCTTGGAGGCTTTTTTGCTGGCTCTTGAGAGAGCTAACAATGCTGCTAAAGTTGTTGAGGACGGGCGCACAGCTGCTGATTCTGCCTTGGCTGCCGAGTCATCCAAAGTTATAGGTTCGTTTCTTCTTTCCTTTAGCCCTATTTTTATTGTTTCCTAGCTGCATAGTTCTGAGATAACCTACGCCCAAGGTAGTCAATTTCGGATTTCGGATTGTCTCGGTCGACACCGATATACTGGTACAACTTTGTCTCGGGGAAATTCCGTTTTAAAATCTCGGTAAAATCTCGGTTTCATATTTTATATCCTCGTATCGATAATCACTTAAAAGAAACATAGTATTAGTAAATCTGGTTGTTCACCTTCCTCATCATCAACACCAAATAATAATTTTAGCTCAAGAAATTCAAACACAGCAACAAGCAATAATACTAGTGAGTGAATTAATCTTTTTAATTTTTGTACGTGAGATTAGTCCACTCAATTTAAAAAGAAAAAAAAATCCGGCCAAGACAAATCAATTCCGACCGAAAAACGCGTTTCCGGCCGAAATTTTCGCAAAGATTTCGTCCGACCGAAATTAACAAAATCGTGTCTTCTTGGACCGAAATCCGGAATTTCACCGAAATTTCGGCCGAAATGACCGAAATCGACTACATATCCAATGCCTGCCAGTTGGTAGCTCCGATGAGCTTAGACGTCTTCGGGAGCAAGTATCCAAGTTATCCTCTGATGTTTTGTATTATCATAAGAAGTCGAACAGGCTGATGAACATGACCGTTCATAACGAGGCTCAACTTTCTCTAGAGTCTTCTCATAATGCATACCTGGTGAAGCAGATGGCTTCGCTTCATTAGGAGTGTGATGATACCCTTAAGTGGAAAGAGGGTCTTATTTTAAAGAAAAAGGAGGACATTGCTTTGGTGGAAAAACGTTTCTCAGCCCAAGAAGTCATCCGCAAGAAGTATCATGCAGATTTCGAAGATGCATGTGCTTCCTTAGCTAAGGTTATCGCATAAAGAAATGTCTTATCTTCTGAGGTCTGTTCCCTTAAGAACAAACTTATCGAGGCCGGCTCAGCGTCTTTTTCCATGTCTCATGCATCTGTGGTTAAGAGGTTGAAAGAGTTAGAGAATGTTTACCAAGTTTTATCCTCTGAGAATGCTTCGCTTCGGATTGATGTTGACGACCTCCAGACCGAACGTGATACCCTTGTTGAGGATCTTGATGCCGTTGAGGTGGATCTTGCTGAGGCTCGGCATAGTTTAGAAGAGTCCCTTAGCCATGCATGAGGTATCTTAGGTCCCTTATATTCCCGCGACATCCTTTGTATCTTTAAGTGCTTCTCCTTATTGCTTATATCCTTTGTACCTGCAGGTTTTCAAGAGCAGTTGGCGAGTGCAAATGCCAAGATCAACCGTCTTGAGGGTCAAATGTCTTCGTTGGAGATATCTTGCCAATTTGATGCTGCTGCTAAGTTTAAGTCTGAGGCGCTTCAACAATCTAATGATCAACTCAGCGCTCAGCTGATGGAGCTTCGTCAGAAATCGGCTTCGGATCTAGAGGCTCGGGCTTCTCAGATGAAGGTGCAATTTGAGCGTTCTGCCATTGATTACATCAACGCTGCCTTTGTCGAGGCTGAGATCCAAGCTAAAGGGGTCGTCTTTCCTCGCCTTCCTTATCCATGATAATGGTGTGTCAGTCTGTTTTATCTGAACTCTTTGTTGTATCGTGCCCCCAGCTGAGGGGCCTTTGTATTGTCTCCTTTCCTTGAAACAATGTTTTGTGGTGGTTTGAACCTTTGTTATCTGCAACTTTTAAGATATGTTAGTCATATTTTGGTATCATTATTACTGTACCTATATTATTGCATTAATATCTCGTTTCTAGACGTATTGTATCTTTTTCTATCGCACATTCAAGTCATCACAAGGTGCTAAGGTATGATTAACCTTTGGTGGAACATTAAATGTCCTACCTAAGTATCCTTTGGCCAGAAGGTACCGTTGTGGCGAAGGCTCCTACTTGGGCAATAATTTTCCTGTAACCCTAAGCGTTCAGCGCGAAGACTGCTTTACTTCGACAAGGTATCTCTATAGGGGATATCTTACTTTTTCTTATTGCCTCATGAATGGAGTTATCACTCCGAGGATTCGAGTATTGACACATGCGCAGTTGTGCCTTGCCCTTGTCTCATCGTCAATTCTGACGGAGGGTGTCTATTCTAACCCAATTTAATCGAAATTTCACTTTCTTTTAGGAAAAATCTTCTTTCATTGATTAGTAGGGTCTATAATACCTTTGAATAACTTAAAAAAAAAAAGGTAAAAATACATAAATCCATCTAACACTGACATAATATATTCAATCTCGAACTTAAAAAAAATGGCAAAGATACATAAATCCATTGACACTAACATAATATATTCAATCTGGAAATTACGGTATCAAATTAATGACTTTAAATTCAAAGGATAAAGATCCAGGAAAACTTAATATGCAAATATCTAAATTGAACTGGTTATTCCAAACCTTACAATTTTAACTCATTTCATCTTCATCCTCCTCTGGTGGATCTTCGTTGAGGTCGAACATCATAATCTTCTTATTCGGTACGGGTACATCGGCTTGCTCTTATTGAACAGATGATGTTGATGATTGAATTAAATGTAAAGCCTCTTTGATTTCCCTTGGTGGTGGTGAGACTGAGACTGAGATTGATGACCCACTAGGTTCAACTTCTCCTGTCTTATGACTCTTTTGATGCCCCCCTAGTACCTGACCTTTAAGAAACTCCTTACTGCATATTTTTCATCGATGGATTTTTGAAGTTGCGTTTGAATCTTCACCGTGGAAATAATCCCTGAGGATAGAACATGGTGGACTATTTCCCGTTCCTTTCTTCTCCTGAGTAATCACCATTCTTTTACGGGTAGTACTTCTTTAGGTACATTACATTCCAAGGGTGTTGTAATACTTCACCTTTGGGGGTCCTTAGGTAGTATGACCCTTTTCCAGCGATATCGTGTATGATGTAGGGCGCGTACCATATCAAAGCTAGCTTGCCTCATTCCTTCTTTCTTTGATATGGTGATATCTGACGCAAAATGTATTCTTCGACCACAAAGTTTCTTGGGATAACCCGCTTGTTGTATTCCCGTGCTAGCCTTCGTTGATAGTTTACCATTTTTTGCAAAGCTACCTATATTCTTTCTTCAAGATCGTCGAGTTTTTCTAGCATCAGGTCCGTTGTTAGGTTCTTTTCCCATGCCTCTGTTTTTGTTGTTGGGAGTATTATCTCCGTTGGGATGACTGCTTCAGCTCCGTAGGTTAGCAGAAATGGAGTTTTTCCCGTGGCCGCCCTTCTTGTAGTTCGATAGGCCCATAGGACATTGTGTATCTGCTCGCACCATATTTTCTTGTATGCTCTCAGCTTCTTTTTCAGGTTCATTGTTATCGTCTTGTTTGTCGCCTCCGCTTGTCCATTGCTCTTAGGGTATATCGGAGTGGACTTGTTTTTCTGAATGTTGAAAGTGTTGAACAACATATCAATGTTATTTCCTTCCAACTACTTTCCATTGTCAGAGACTATGGCGGCTGGTATTCCGAACCTGCAGATGATTTGCTCGAACAAGAATTTAAAGACATCTGTGTCCCTAATTCTTTCCAGAGCCCTTTTCAACTACCCACTTGGTGAAGTAATCTGTAGCCACAATAAGGTATTTTATCTTTGAGGTTCCTCTATCAAGGGTCCTACGATATCAACCCCCCACTTGAGGAATGGCCAAGGGATGATGACTGAGTTTAGCTCCGTTGCTGGTGCTCTGATCTTCCTGGAAAAGCGTTGTCATCTTTCACAGCGCTTAGCCACATTTTTTGAATCTTCGTCCATGCTTAGCCAGTACTATCCTTGCATCTTGGCTTTGATTGCCAAGGACCTTCTTCCACTGTGATATCCAGCATCTCCGTTGTGTATATCATGGAGTATTCTTCTGCCTTCGGTTTGTGAGAGGCACCGTATCAGAGGTCCAAGAAATGACCTTCTGTACAGTATTCCATCATGTAGGCTATACATTGCTGCTTTTGATTCAAGCTTCCGAGCCTCTTTGACATCTGATGGTGAAGTACCTTTGTCAAGGTATTGGTGAATTGGGATTCTCCAATCATCTTCTGCTTCGTCTTCGTTGCTTTTATCTGACATGGATTGGTCTTTGTCAGATTCGTCGGCTTCGTTACCGGGCTCTCTTAAATCTTCGTTTTCTTTTTCCTTTTCTGTTTCTCTCATGGCCCGAGTTTGGACGTCCAAAGCCTCCTCAGAGCCTGAGATTGGCTCTTCTAACGAAGGTTCGTATATCCTTCCAATTTGTACGGACGTGGTATTTCTATCCCTTAGCATTGATGATATGAACGCTAAGGCATCTACGTGTCTGTTATCTTTTCGAAAGACATGTCTGGATGTAACGTTGTTGATTTTTGATGCATGATCCTGTGCTAGCTTTAGGTACGAAGATAGTACTGGAGCCAAAGTTTGATATTTGAGCTCAATTTGTCTAATGACCAATTGTGAGTCACTAGTCAAACGGACATCTGATAAGCCTAGCTCTTGTGCCAAGCGTAGACCATGTATGACCGCCTCATACTCCGTGATATTATTAGTGTATTGCTCGAATTCTAACCTGAACGCGTAAATGAGTCGGTCTCCAGTAGGGGTTGTTATTACAATCCCTATGCCTGCTCCTTCTCCGTTAGAGGAGCCATCTACAAATATATCCCACCTTCGTGAATTATGCGGTTCCAAGAGCTCTTCTGGTTCCGGCTTGTCTTCCTCTATTCCTGGATGTCATCTATCTCCGCTTCCTCATTGAGAGGTAGGTCTGCTAGGAAGTCCACTAAGATTTGTGATTTCTCCGCTTTCCTTGTTTCAAAGATTATGTGAAACTGCTTGATCATGGCATTCCATTTTTCCACCGTTCCAACTCTCTCCGTGCTGTCGAGCATTTGACTTATCTGAGCCTTTGTGAAGACTCGTATGGTATGTGCATCGAAATATATCCTTAGATTTTGTGTTGCCACTATTAAGGCATATATGAGCTGTTCCACTTTGGTGTAGCTACGCTCCGCTGAACTGAGTGTCTTGCTGATGTAGTATACGGGCTTTTCTCCTTGCCCTTGGTCTCGTACCAATACTGCGCTCACAGCGTAGCTTGTTGCTTCTAAGTATAAGGTGAGTACCTCACCTGGCTCTGGCTTCTGTAGAATGGGTACTAAAGTCAAGTATTCTTTGACTTTTTGAAAAGCTTGTTCGCATTCCGTGGTCCATATGAACCTGCTACCTTTCCTTAGTGTATCGAAATATTCTTTGCATTTATCCGACGACCTTGCTATGAATCTTCCCATGGAAGCTAAGATTCCATTTAGCTTTTGTACTTCTTTTAATGTTTGTGGAGATGGCATCTCCATTATTTCTCTGACCCTTTCGGGGACCACTTCTATTCCTCGCTTAGTTACCAAAGTATCCCAAGAATTTTCTTGAAGTTACTCCGAATGTGAATTTCTCCGGGTTCACCTTCATGTGGAAGTTTCTCATGGCTTCGAATATTTCCCTTAGATCTGACAGGTGGTTTTTTTCTTCTTTGTTTTTGACAAGCATGTCGTCTACATAGACTTCCAGTATCTTGCCTATCCATGGTTTAAATATTTTGTCTACTAATCGCTGATATGTTTCCCCCGTGTTCTTTAGTTCAAAAGGCATCCTTGTAAACAATACAAGCCTCGTGGGGTAAAGAACGCACTATGCTCCTGATCTTCTTCTGCAAGGGCTATTTGGTTGTAACTTGAGTATCCATCCATGAAGGATAGTCTATGGTGGCCTTCGTTTGCGTTGACAAGTTGGTCAATGTTTGTCAGTGGGTAGCTTTCTTTGGGACACGCTTTGTTGAGATTGCTGAAGTCGATGCAAATGCGTACGCCTCCGTTCTTCTTAGGTACGATGACCGTGTTAGATATCCACGTGGGATATCTAACTTCTCGTATGAATCCTGCTGTTAGTAGTTTTTGAAACTCCTTTTCCACCACTTCTTGGTGAATATCTGCCACTTTGCGGATGCGTTGTTTGAACGGTGGTATCTCCGGTTTGAGCCGAAGATGGTGCGAAACCAAGTTCGGGTCAATTCCTGGCATGTCTTCCATTGACCATGCAAAGATGTCTGCGCATTCTCTTAGTAGCCTTTGTAGTTGCATCTCCTTTTCCTCTTCTAGTAAAGTTCCGATGTTGATCATTTTTGGTTCCGTCTCTGTTCCGATGTTGATTTTCTTTGTTGGTTTCACCGGTGAGAAGGTTTGTTTCTGAGGACGTTGAGGAGTGCTTTTCTGTAATTGTCATTTGGAAGACTCGTTCTTCTTTGGAATGGCGGAAGTCCTTGTCTCCGATGCTGAGATGGATTCGGGTACTAAGGAGGCTCCGTCCTTCAGTTCCTTAGTGTTTGCCTTTCGTCTTTTTCTTTCGTGATGTTGAGCAGGAGCTCTTTCTTAGTTGAGTCTGACCTCTGCTAGATTGCATAGCCTTGCGTCTTGCTGGTCACCTTTGATTTCCATTTCACCCATGGGTGTGGGAATCGAAGGTACTGATGGTATGTTGAAGTTGTTCCTCGTAACTGGTGGACCCATAATCTGCCCATGATTACGTTGTAGGGCGAAGGTGCTTCCACAACACAGAACCTTGTATTGGTTACTAAAGGTCCTGCGCGTACCTGCAAGAAAAATTCTCCTTTTGGTCTAGAGACTGCTCCATTGAAACCGTATATCATGCAAGTGGACGAATCCATTTGCTCTGTTGTCAATCTCATACGTAAGTAGGGTTCGTAGAACAATACATTTAGCGAGATGCCCCCATCAATGAGGACCTTCGTAACATTCCACCCATGTATCGGTAGAGTGATTACAACTGGGTCGTTGTGCATCTCGACTTCTTGGTTGACGTCTTTTGTTGAGGATGTTAATAGCGTGGCCATCCATTCTTCCCAAGTGTTAGTGGGTGGTCCACTTAGCTTGAACACTTCGTAGGTTTCCATATTTTTCCTGTTTCGAGCTAACTCGAGGATGTCTTCGAGTAATTCCTCCTGTCCTCCGTTTGAGAAGGTGATCATGTTGATATATTTGCTATCCTGAGGTAGTTCCAACCTTTTCTTGAAGGCTATCTCAGCATCAACTGGTTGGATTTGCACATACTCCATGAACTTGCCTTCGTCTATGAATCTCTGAATTGTGTTTCGCAGGTGGTAGCATGTGTCCGTAGTATGCCCGTAGTACTGGTGGTACTCACATTACTCCTTAGCCTCCTTTGTCTTGTCTGGTTGCTTCCCCATAGTATTAGGGTAAGGAAAGCCCAGTTTTTCTCCCTCCTTGCTTAGAATGTGTGAGAACGTTGTGTTCAGCTTTGTGTAGACTTTATCTGCAAATTCTTCTCTCCCTTTTCCTCTTTTTCCATCTCCGTATTTGGATCTTTTTCTCGAGAGATGATCCTGCCTCCGGCTTCGTTTTGTCGCTTAGGTATCTCCGGAATTGGTTCCAGAGATTTGGTTCTTTGCAGAGCCATAGTTGCCTTTGTTTGTGCCCTGGGGTTGTCCTTCTGGATTTCTTCAAGATGGATGTAACGGTCTTGGACAACCCTAAGTTCTCCTTAGGAATCAAGAGCTCTGTTGTGAAGCTCAACGAAGATAGCTGAGGTTCTATCAAGTTCGTACTTATAGCAATTAATGCTAATTTCTGGATTAACTTTTCCGATTGCTTGGCACGTCTTCTGCCACCTTTCTGTGTACTGCATCAATGTTTCTTGGGGTCCGATAGCTAAAGAAAATAGCCTATCTAACCCTGCCTTGGTTGATTTGTTATACATGTACGTCTCCAAGAAGACCGTAGACAATTGCTCAAAGGAGTCAATTGAGTTTGCTGGTAAGTTATCATACCATGTCAATGTGGATACCGTCAAGATTGCAGGGAAGTACCTACAAAGTACTACCTCATCTCTTTCCCAATGGGAAAGGACACGAGTGTAGTATCGTAGGTGGGCTGTGGGATCATAGGTACCATTGTATGCTTGGAACGTAGGTACCGGACACTTCGGAGGGATGGGGTCCCTTAAAATGTGAAAAGACAACGGATATGTTGTCGCTTCTTGCAGTACTTCTTCTAGTCTTGCGCCTGCGTGACCTGTTTTTAGTCCTTGTATCTCCTTCCGCGTTTTCTCCATTTGCTCCATAACGATGTTCATATACTGAGCTTCTCTGGAGAATGCCCCATCATAGTAGGATTGAGAGGGCTTATATGTTGGATCCATTTCGTCTGGATCATGCTGCACTCTCCTAGCTCCCTTGGGTGGGTTATTCTTCGGTGGGTTGGGATCCACCCTTCGTCTTCCTAAGATAGCTCCGTTTTCATGCCTATTTAACGGAGGGTGAGTTTGGAAACCTTCGATCTGTACATCCAACCTATCTTTTAGGTTCTGATTCTCCCGGGCCATCACGTGCATGGCATCCTCGTATTCCTTGTTTCGTAATACCAAAGCTGCTACTTGTGCTACCATTTGTTTTTCAATATGGATTCCTCCATCCTGAGGAGTGTTGTTGATGAGTGCCAAATATTGTATATATTTATCCCTTTTGTTGGCATTTTAACTCATCTTTTATGCATTAATTCTACATTTTATCCCATATTCTGTATTTTCATTGTTTTCAAGAATAAATATTTTTATTAATTAATTTTGCATTTTTAGGTAATAAATAAAGTTCGGATGAGTCGCGGAGCGAAAAGAGCAGAAAAGTAGTGAAAAGCCGGAAGAAATTACGCAAGGAAGCCGCGAAGAATGGTGCGCACAACCTCATTTTCTACACACAAAAGCGCCTCCGTTCTCAACCATCAGATCATTTCTCAGAAGCATCCGACGGTCGCTCCCTCATAGAGCATCGAAATCTGATGTCTCTGCCGAGCACCACAGAGCTGAAATTCCAAGCCTTCAGATTAGATGGTAGTTGAATCCAACGGTCGCTCCCTTGCTGTGCATCGAAGATTGATATCTCCGCCTAACACTACAACACCTAACTCCATCTGGCATCGTTGATTTTGTTGTATCATATAATCCAACGGTCTCTCATCGCTTGCCTCCGCATCACCGTCCGATCTACCAATCATCATCACATCCCACGGTCGAGATTCGCCAAACATCAAACTCGATGATCCCACTACACACCTTAGTGACCGAACACTATACCCCAAACCAAACATCACCTAATCTCATTCTATCGACCCATCTCCACCATCACCACCCACCCTGTGCAGAACCACCACCATCTCCCTGTTCCCGCTCAACCACCACCACAACCACCTCTACCAACTCTCAAATCACTCAACCACTATAACCCATCTCCACTACCATCATTACCACCTATCTAGCCACCTAATTTCCCATTTTGATACACGTTTTTCTTCCAAAACCCTAACGTGTGAAAATTGGTAAATTAGGTTGATTTAGATGGACAATTGGACGTAGCTAGAGCATCAGGAGAGGAATTGGAGGCATGGGTCGACATCTACCAGTGTCATCAGTGATTAGGTAAACTTTAATAGAAATTTTTATATGAACCCTAATTCCATAAATTGGGGATTTTTGGGGGAAATTGATGGTACTTCTAATTAGAAGCATGGGTCACGTATTAGGGGTGTTATCAGTGTGTTAGGTGAGTGAATTTTGGATTTTTGGGTAAAACCTAATTTCACAGATGTTGTGGGATTTTTGGGATATTTCTTATATGTATAAATAGATGTTGTGGGATGTTTGTAAGGCATGTTTGGGTTAGCCAACATCCAGGACTCTCATGTCCTGTTAAATTGTTAATTTTCATGTTTCAGTTAAATATGCTTGTGTTTGCTTTGTTCTGTTAATTGCTTGTCTTATGCTTATGTTCATGTTATAATTGTTATTTGTCTCCTGTTAATGTGTTAGATGTTTATGTGTATTCACATGTTAATTTCAGTTCATTTGTTAATTTCTGCTCAGTTTCATTTTGTTTATGTTCATGTTAGACTTTTTATTCACTGTTAAATGTTCACTGTCAGTTAAATGTTCCTGTTGTGTTTAATGTATTGTTACATTTGAAGGAATGCTAGGCTAGGTATCTGTGAAGCAATGTGCTGATTGTGCAATGGCAAGAAATCAGTGCTCATAGCAAGCTGATGTTCTTGCCATTCTCCTTGTATGCTTAGGTTGTAGTGTTGATTGTGCATTGGGGGAAATTAGTGCTCACTAGTGACAATGAGCAAGCTAATTTTCCTCCCATTCTTTTAGTTTGCCTGTATCCTGCCTTAGCTTTGCTTCATTTCAGTTTCTTATTCATCCCTGCCCTTGGCTTAGGCCTTGGTTCATCTTGTTTTGTTTTGTTTTGTTTTTGTTCACCCTGTTGTTGCTGTTTAGTTTTTCCATTGCTTTTTTTTTTCTGTTGCTTCTCTTATTCCATCTGCCCTGCAACTCTCTTGTTTTGCTTTCCTTTCCATTGCTTGTACATTCTGTTACTTGTGCTACATTGCCTTCTCTGTCACTTGTGCTGCTGCTGTTGCTGCTGCCAAGCAGCTGCTGTTGCTATTGCTGCTGCTAGGCCTGCTACCTGGTGCTGCTTCTTTCTCCTGCAGCTGCTGTTGCTGTTGCCTTCCTGCAGTTCCTGCTGCATTGCTCTCTTCCTCTGCCAAGCTGCTGCTGCTGCAGTGCAGCACTTGTGCTGCTGCTGCTGTTGTTGCTGCTGCTTCCTGCAGCCAAGCAAAGGTCCATCAAACTGAAACCACAGCTCAGGTTAAGACCCAAAGGCCTAGCTAAATCAAAGATCAAGTTCAGTCCACCAAGGCCCATTTCATTAAGGCTCAAAGCCCAGTTTAGGTTAAGGTTAAAAGCCCAATCCAATCAACTGTGGGCTTAATCAAAAGCCTAAGTTTAAGGCCTAAGCCCATTTGCACTTCAAAGAACAAACTGAGCCCAAGCTCAGTTCATTTTATTATGAACAAACCCATTAGTACTTTAAGCCCAACAGTTTCCAAAAGGCTTCTAAGCCCAAAGCAAATCTAGGAACCCAAATAGCTAAAACACTTCCGAAACACACCCGATCTCTGTGGATCGACCCGTACTTGCACGAGCTATAACTGACGACCGTGCACTTGCGGTTATAATTTGTAGGACCTTTTAGAAGCCTACCAGTTGTCGGCCGGATCCTTAGAGTTATCTGATCCTTCTTCTATGACCGGTGCGTCTGGATCAATCTGGATTGGGGTTAAGTTTCCCAATCCTCGTCCCTTAGGAGCTGAGGTTCTGGGTAACCATGCGTTGGCCGCAGGTGGCTTCGTGATAGTGGGAGGCTCCGGCAACGACATGCCATAAAGTGGTTGAGCTCCCGATGTTTTCCCATCCCTTCAGCCGGAATAGGTGGTTTGTTAGCGATCGTTCTTCTTGCTATTTCACTTTGGCCGTCCTCTTCTTCGGTTCTTTGGTTTGCTTGAGACGGCTTTTGAGATCTGCCTCGCGTGACTGTTGGTCGTGAGCTTGTTGGTACATCACTTGGTTTCTGCATGCCTTCGGCTTTTGTTATCCTGCGGTCACAGAAAAAATGACAAAAATCTGCTACTTGGGTTCCTTTGTCAAAAGTAGCAATTAATACTCTGACATAGAAAACGGCGAAGCAAGTTTTGCAGAAAAAGTGTTGAAATGACGTTTTGAAAGACGGGTATTAAATTTTTATGACACCCTTGGAGAAAACGACCTTAAATATTGAAAACAATTTAAAAAAGGTATCAGATCTTTTAGAAAAATGGGGTATTAAATGCTTGAAAAGATTTTTGCTTCCTTAGAATCTCGTTGAGATTCCTCAGTGTTCAAAGGTACTCAGATCTGAAGAATACTTTGTCGGAAAAGGTGTTTTAGTATAAAATAAAAGTTTTAACATTTTATGAGTGTTTTTTTGTGAAAACTTTTGTAGATCTGTGAGATTGCTAGTCTCTAGAGGCTAAGAGCTCCAAGAACTTGCGAAAACAGTGGATGAATCATTCACGAAAGAGTGGGATCCGTGGCTGTTGAACTCAGATCTCTTCGTTAAAGAAGATGCGTAAATTAAATAAATGACGGAATATAAAAACTCAAGCTGGTGAGCAAAACCTTCTAGCGCCAAACTGTGACTACTCATTTTCCCAAAGTCTACGTAATATATACAGCTCAGAGAATCGAATACTAAGTAGTATTAATGCCTCTGTTGAACTGACAATGCTAAGTAATAAAAGATACTCAAGATCACAATAATAACAAAGAACACAAATATAATGTAAAAGGCACTAAGTTATCATGAGACACAAGAGATTACGTGGTTCGACTTTCGTCTACGTCCATGGGGTAATGAGTGATTCTTTTGTATTAAGTTATGGTGGTTACAAAGATATTAAATGCTTCTCAAAGTAATAGAGATAACTCAAGTTGAAGTAAATACTTAAGTTCTAAACATTAAAGAGGTATAAGCTTAAGACTAGATCTTCTCTCCTAGATGTTGAATGCCCTTAGTTTGTTGGTGAGGCTTGGTATTTATAGCCCCTTCTGCTCCAGGTATATCTTTGTTGTCTTTGGATCCATCGTTCCCTGATATACCTTCCGTACAAATGGTACATTCGTTCGCCGCGTGCTTTCTCCAGTCGAACTCAGCCACCTCAGCTGACCCACGTTCCTTCGGGAATTTCTCAGCCTTAATACAGACTGTACCTTCGCTCACCGCTGGCCTTTTCCATTCAGGTTCCGCCACATCATCTCTCTTCACCTGCTTGGATTATGCGTGTAGATAAGATATTTGTGCATTTAATGCTGATTAGATATGTCATCTACCTATGTCCCATCGCCAGCTGCCTCCTCATAGACTAGGATTTTACTTATTTCATCTTAGCCATCGAGACGTCCTTCTTAGGGCGAGATAAAGTAGATCTACGAAGGTATCCTCTGTCACTTGGATTCCTCTGTCTAGCGAAGGCTACACAGTTATCTTGTATAAAACCACTGAGATCGTGACACGTGCCCTGCAGAATATTGGTATTCACAGAGATGAAGATTAAAAGGAGTTTTGGCTACCCATAAAGTTTTCGGTTAACAATTTTCTTCATTTAACTAAAGGTTGCAATTAACATAGTTGAGGGTTATATTTATCTTTTCACTTTTATTTTTTTTATTGTTTTTATTTTTTGGAAATCATTTCAATTCATTCAAACCAAAATGATGATTATATGATTGCTTACAAGATTATCAAAAACACCAAAATACAAGATAATCAAAACTCAAATACAAATGAGGACAACAATTGCAAGTACATCGCGAAGAGAAAGATCCATGAACTGCAAAAACATCCAATTTTTGTAGATGTAGTAGTGATGAATGATGGTGCGAACCGGAAACAACTCCGACCATTTAAAATAATTATCTTCTTCAATAAGAGATGCTCCAAAAGAAATGGAGTATTTCTCCCAAAATATTGTAGATCCAAACGAATCCGGGTCCCCTAAATCCCTCTTGTTGAAGATGAATCCAAAGCGACGCCCGGCAGAATCGTTGATGTTCTTGATGAATCGAGAATAGCAATCCAAGAAACACCATGAAGATTTGAAAGAATCTCTACTAAAGCGAAGAGAAAATCGTCCAAAAGACGAAGAAAAGATCGCCCAAACAGCAAAGAAATGTGTCCACAGATACCAAAAACAACAAAAATAAAACCTAAAGACACAAATTAGATTATTTTTATTCAAAAAAAATAAAATATCCTTGCTCAGATCTAGCCCAAAGAACTAGATCTGAGCAAGAAGGAGGAAGAAGCTCTCATTTGAGAGTTGGATTTAGTCACTGCTTTTTTTATAGTCTCCGCTTGTAGGCTTTTTAGTTAGTAGTCCTTTGTTGCACGTGTATTTACCCGACTAGTACCCTCGTAAGTCATTCAAGTCAGTCAAAAATTATTTCCCCCTTTTTTCCGTATAAGAAGGAAAAATTAGGCGCAGGCCCCAAAAAATATAATATTTTCATTATCAGACCCATAATTAATTTTAGGTACCGTGACACCCATAATTATTTCCGTGACACCCATAATTATATGAAATTATTAATAATGTCTGCATGACGGGTTATGCATTCGCATGACGGGTTATGCATCCGCATGACGGGTTATGCATCAGGGGTATAATTGGCAACGCAACTTGGATATAACATATCTAAAAATCGGTGCCTTGGAATTTTACAAATTTAATATCGTTGAAAATCTTTTTAACAGAGTTACGCAACGAGTACAAACAACAATATCAAATTTTTGTTTTTCATGAAAAAATCGGAGGTGATCATCATTTTAGGCAAAATTTCGATAACTGACTATATAACCATTATGCAGCCACCAAAAAAGATGCATAACACATTCTGCAGACGCATAACGAATTATGCAACCATTTTCTCGACTGCATAACAAAGTTATGCATCTATAACAAGTTATGTAACCATTGTTTTGGTTGATTTTAGTGCGTACATAAAAAAAAATTGATGCATAATGCAGTATGCATATATATTTACGGATGCATATCAGGTTATGCATCTATTTTCTCGATGCATAAAAGATTGTGCAACAATTTTCTCGATGCATAATGCATTATGCAGTCATATTTTCGGATGCATAACAGGTTATGCATCCATTTTCATGACTCATAACATGTTATGTAGATATTATTATAGGTGCATGACAAGTTATGCAACCTTATTTTTTGTTGGTTTCAATACTAAGAAAAAAGTAGTTGTATAACGTGTTATGCAACCGTTTTCTGAACTGCATAACAAGTTATGCAAAAAAAAAAAAAGCTGGAAATATAGAATCTTGACACCCTTCTCAATTCACCGCAATTACAATTTCGGAGAGATGCTGCCTTCATGAGCAATGTAAGAATGGTGCTTAAAACCATTTGCTTTCTTTTTACTTCTATAGGAAATAAGATGCGGCGTCTTTATAACTCATGCAAAAATGAGTGGAGTAAGTGGCGGCACGTCCTTTAGCTACTAGTGGACTTCACCAGCTTGGCAGACGTTATTTAACAAGGCATAAAAAATTCTATGTTTCACCACTTCATGTTCTGCCGAGAGAAGTAAGACAATTCTTTATTCGGTTGACCTTTTTACTAGGAGAATCTTGAGTGCACACGATAATGGACAAAAAAAACAGCCTAAGTTAAGCTGTCATCTCTCCACGTTTCCCTGTTTGTTGAGCGTTAAATCAGCAAGTAAGAATACCGAAGCCCCATTATTGCAACAAAACATCCTAAGTTACTTTGTGATCTATTCAGAACGGACATGAATCAGAAAATTCAAAAGCATTAAATTCTTCTTTTTCTTCGTTTCTTCATGAATACTACTAAATTGAGTCAGACTCTTCAATCACGTTCACACTTCTTTGACAATAGTTCTCACCACTTCAGTTATAAAAGCAATTTCATCTTTCTTCTCAAACTACTCATACAAATCATACTTCCGTATCTACTTCCTGTCTTCTCAGTTGGCGTCGAGAACACCAACTAGCCAGTGCTAAACATCCCCATTGCACAGCCATCAAACCATTGCTAGCAGCTGCAAACAACTTAAGAAGAAGTGGTTCAGGCATTTACTCGAAAAGGTTGTATGCTATATTCATCTTGCTGTAGCTTCAACCTTCTATAGCTTCCAAACTCACCCAAATTCATTCTCTTGAATTAGCATTACAGTTCAATTTTGTTATACTTCTGAAATGTGTCCCAACCCCTTTGGAAAACAAACACCACAACTATTAATTCAACAACACAAAACCCATTCAATGCGTTTATATAATCAGTCACAGTAACGACTTGTTTCCAGCTGAAGTTCAGATGAAGAACAAGCTAAATCTCCTACAAATCGAATCAACAAAACCCACTAAAATCACTGCAACAGATCCCTTTTATAAACACCTTCTAAAATCACTGCTAGGTTGGCGGCAAATTGGTCCCAGCATGAAGAAGTATCGACACCAGAACCTCAGTCTAACCCCCACTAAAGCTTTTTTATCTGTAACTCTTTACTCTTCCATTCATTACTCAACTAACAGCAACTACCAACCAATTTCAATGGAATTTCATACCACCAGCAATTCACTCTGTTCTTCCTTCTTCTTCTCGCCTTCAGGGAGAGGTATGGATCCATGGTGAATACCCACCTAATCGGGGAGAGGTTTTGTAATGAAAATCAAAACGAAGGAGATACAGATAAGAGAAGACTGTTAAAAAACGAAAAACAAAATTCTAAAAATTCTGGATTTCATAGTGTCCAAAATCTGAAAAATGGGCGTGATAATAGTTTTCACTTCAATTATTTGGGGTCACGCCCTGTTTTTGGAAGTGGAACCAGGAGAAGCCTACAAAAGAAACCATTCTCTTTTGATGGGATCTTTATCTCTTCCTCGACTTTTGATTCTAGGATTTTAAACGTGAAAGTTTTTATCTTTATTCTTGTTATGAACTCCATGAGCATGAGCTAGAGTTTTTATTATTGGTTAAAGATGTAGTCGGATTTTGCAAGCATGTTACTTGATTTATGAATTAGTTTTCTCTCAAAATCATCGTTCATTTTCTACGGTTTACAATAATTGCATGATTGATATATTGCAATATGATTGAATGTTTGTTTGGTTGAGTCTAGAATTGATTAAACATACATCCATATCTATAGTTATTTTAGGATTTATCATCAAGCGATAACCTTGAATACGAGTAGCATGACATGATTACGGTTTGTAGTGATACACTCTTGTAATCATATGTAGAGTTTGACCATTGTCCGAATTGTCATGCGCAATGTATGACAATTTCATTGATTAGCCTATTACTGAAACTTAATGCTCCTAGGAATTGAACTTAATTAGCGCAAGGCGTTAGGCTATTCTTTAGGTAGAATTCACATAAGCAGCTCTATTGTGTGTGTTGATGAATTTAGGAAATTTACGGAGTATTATTGCAATAAGGTATTCTAGGGATTTTGATGATAGCGAGATTAAATACGAATTATATTCATACATTCAAAAACTTGTTTACAATTGAAAATGAAACCTTCATCCAATATTTTCTCATCCTTGATTTGCGTGCTTTATTGTTTT
This sequence comes from Papaver somniferum, assembly GCF_003573695.1. NCBI lineage: Eukaryota > Viridiplantae > Streptophyta > Magnoliopsida > Ranunculales > Papaveraceae > Papaver > Papaver somniferum. The sequence goes on along the minus strand of NC_039367.1, from coordinate 98,885,887 downwards.
GTTTGCTTTTATTTTACTTTTAGTTTATAAAAATCAGAAAATTCCCCATTGTCATTTATAGGAAACCGAAACAACTTGACAACCTTAGTCCTCTCTGTGGGAACGATCCTTTCTTGCCGTTGCTATATTATATATTTTGAGTAGTGAGAAAGTAATTTATTTTTGACGCATACGACAACGATCAAATTTTGGCGCTGCTGCCGTGGACGCAGCGGTTGTCACTTGTCTTTGGTTTCTTATTTTTTGTTTTTAGTTTTGTTTCTTATTTTTGTTTTGGATTTTCTTATTTTCTGGTCCTTAACATAGTTTTGAGAACTCTTGTTTCAGGTACCAATTTCTATGGACAAAGCATATTGGAACAATGGATACGATTTTCAACAACCTCAACACTATAATAATTTCCCACCATCTATGGGATACAATCAAAACCAATTTATTGGATATGATGCATATCCTATACAACCTTACAGTGATTTTCATACATACCAACAACAACCTTGTGGTGGGTATGTAAGTTAACCACCACGGTGGGATAATTCTACTTCTAATTGGCTTTATTCGAGTTGTATGCAGATTATGAATGGATTTCAAGACATGCAACAAAGACTAGACCAACTTGACCGTGATAGAAAGAACGTCGCACAAACCAATTTATGCAACACTTTTTCTTACCCGACTCTGGATCGTAGTTATGATCATTCACCCATTCAAAGAGAAGACTCATGGGAAAGAGAACCTATTGTAGTTAATGGTGGTAAGCGTGTGAATGTTAGGAAACTTGTACATAAATTATACAAGTTGAAAGATGATGGAGCCTCGGAAGAGCTTGTCGATGAAATTAGTAAGACCATTCGTATGGAACTTAAACGACGTCGTGATAAAGGTTGGGAAACTAATGACGATTCTTATTACGATGAGTCTGAAAATGAAGATGATTGTGTTGAAAAGGACCAACCTTTGGAGATATTTGATGAGATTAGTGTAGTTGACTCAACTCTTGATCTTTATAATGATCACACACCTATTCAAAAGGTACATGAGTATGATAAAACTAGTGCTTTACAAAATTTCCTTGCAACAAGGTTTGAGTCTAATGAAGAGGAGTATGTTGAAAATGAAACTGGTATGACCAATATTGTGGAAGACCCAATTGAGCTTGCATATGATTGTATTGATGATTTTGATGCCGAGATTTTGGTCAAGGCATAAACGGATGAAGAATGGTTGCAAGGTTTGATAGAGGACCACGATATACAAGAGGTGAGTAATTCACTTGAGTTTTTTAAGGATGAAGAGGATTTCGAGCTACAAGAGATTGTGCGAGGTTTGTCTAACACTTTAAATATTGATTCTTCTCCTTTTCCTCTTATTGGTTTGAATGTATGTGCTTCGAGAATATTGTTGAATGACTTTGTTTCTTGATTTCCACCATTAGAGATACTTGATTCTCATACTATGCAGGTTTTGGAAGAAGAAACCGTGGAAGTTCCCGCATTTTATGTTTTATATCCGCTACCAAGTGTGGACAAGAATGAGTGTGGGGGAAACTTCTTTCGGTTGATAGCTTCGTTTCTGTTTTATATTATTAATTTTTGTCCGAAGCTAGTGTTTGCAAAACAGGTGCTATGGGTGGATCCCCAACTTTTCCGATTATTGGTGTATGGAGAATTCGTCTTGCAAGTCGGGTTGACGACTTTAAACCAAACGCTAAATGGGAGACAACTCACTGATTTTGTGTATCTATCTCTATCTTTTATTTCTCAAATATTTTATCTTTATTTTCTTATTTTGGATATTTGCATATCAAAACTCTAACTTTTAGAGATTTTTGAACAATTTAGAATAAACACTAGTCTTTCTAAGTAGATGGAATTTTTTGGGCCAGTTACAAAATGGTCCTACTTTTTATAATCCGTTTACAAAATGATCATACTTTTGTAATTGGTTTACAAAATTGTCATGACTGGGGAAAAAACGGTGTTAATTGTCTCCAAAATGCCCTCCCTTTTACCTCAAGAATCTTAACCACAGTTAAATATCACATGTGGCATCTGATGACGTGGGCCATCTTTGACATGTGGCAGCTCTGACTCATCTTGGACACGTGGCAGCTCTGACTCATCTTTTAACCCATGATACATGTACACTGCCCCTTAAGTTTCCAACTCGTATAGATCTACAACAAAATAAAATTAATATGAACCTCTGCTAGAATTTAAGTTGCAACAAGAAACTAGTTATCTCAATATTATGAAGGATCTACACGGTGATAAAGACAACAAGTATAATATGGGTTTTCTTTTTTTTTTTTGCTAAGTTAATATGGGTTAAGGATAACAAAGAACAGCTAATAGAGATATGGATGGTCTAGCCTCAAACATAAATAATTCCTAATAAAACCAAAATGTTACAAAGAATACCTGGTCCAATTACTTGAACAATACAGTTGGAAGATTCTTGAAAAGATTTTATCGTGGCTCCCTGCTTTCCAATCAAGCTTCCAGTTTGCAAAGCTTCACTACAAGTTGAGATGAAATTGTGCCACTAGAGTTTGGTGGACCATGATCTTGGTCACTTTCCAAATCATATGTATCCTTAATAAAGCATCCATTGCAGGAGGAATAGCAACTTCTGGCTCTTCCTTCGTAGAAAGCCTTACCTTAAGAAACACACGGGAAGGCAAATGTACATTAGCATTTTATTAGTAGATTAAAGATCACAAATAGCTTAGGAGGAGATTCAGTAAACTCTCCTTAAGGAAACCCAATAAATCATAAAGAGTAGTATAAAATATCATGACTGGAATATCATGACTGGATGCCCTAAAGAGTAGTATAAGATATCCTAAGGAAACCCAATAAATCATATTGATAATGTAGAATCCTAAAGAGTAGTATAAAATATAATGACTGGATGCCCTTACCATTTATGCAATGGAAATTTTCGAAACCGAAGTCGTCCAGGCTAGCATGGAAGATGATACTTCACCTGGGCATCCTTGAAACCTGCAAAAGAAGTTGGGAAAAATTAACATGAAGCTGTGAAAAAAAGAAAACCACAAAAAAACATAAACAATAAAAAGTTCAAAACAAATTGAGGTATACACTAGAATCACTAAAACACTCGAGCACAGTACATATTGATTATCAAAGATGTGTTAGATGTTAGAGCTACTGCTTTTGAAGTTTCAAGGGATTTGGCTCTGTAGAATTTGTATCAGAAGCAAAAATTCAACACTCCAGTCTAGAGTAGGTGGTTCCAGTTTGTAGTTCTACATTCATCTACAAGTTCTGCAACATCACCATTCTCATCATCAAACAACTCTGGTTTTCTAACATGCACATACATAATATGATAGTTATTCTACAACAAAAATTAACATTACTTTTCCATTCAAACATTTCATATAAGTTTAATAATTTGCAGTATTCATTAACCAAACTTTTTGATGGACTGAAATTGGATATTAACCTTCCAATCTCTTCAACTAAGACTCCACTATAGTCGTTTTCAGCCACAACCCATCTTTGAACTATACTCATTAACTCTTCCACTAAACCTACAGTTGATGTCGAACAATCCTCAACAATTACTGTATTTATTTGTTACCAATAGTCGAAAAATCTCAGCAACTTAATTATACATGCAATAAAAATTGATTAATTGAAAATTACAATCTGAAATTTAGGGATTCTGAAAACAACTAAAATGGGTATGTCTCCCTGAACCTAGGTGGTAATTGATATGAAGCATGAACAATATCACTAAAACAATTTGATCCACCACAATTCACATTAACATTATCAAAAAAACCTAACCTTATTTGTATCAGATTCTTCAACCCTAAAACTTCTCACATATTTCCTGCACAGACACATAACATCAACAGTAACACAACCATCAACAGTAATAGATAACACTGATTTAATCCCCAATTTCCTAATTAGGGTTTATGAAAAAAATCCCTAAATTCGTTAAATTGGGGTTTCTGAAAATGAAACATTCACAATATGGGTTTGTGATTACCAACCTCACTATGTTTACAAACACTGTGACGTTCTCTTGTACAAAAACTAGGGTTTTCAACAACAGTTACTAGTTTAAGCTCGAAAGTCTTCACTAAAACACCATTAAAGTTAAATCAACCATAAAGACACACTATTTTATCTTACAAGGATCTGTTGCTAATAAAACTCACTCGAAATCTCTCATTCTTCACTCAATCGCCATTGTTACAGAGCTTGGAGAATAGAAATGGAGAGAGAAACGGCGGCAGGTAATGAAGAAGGAGATGAGAACCCTAACTGTTATAGATGGTGTGTCGTTGTGACTAATCCTGTCCGTCATTGGTATCCTTGAGATGAACATAAACACGATCTATGGTAACAGATCTATTATAGGTAGGTTAAGGTCAGGTTGGTAAATTTACCAATCTATTTAACTCTGAATTAGGGTGCCCCACCGACTTAACGTTGCTACATGACCATTTTGTAAATTGTTTGTAGCAGTATGACCTTTTTGTGTATCGGGTCTTAATAGCAGGATCTTTTCTTACATTTTCCATTTTTTCTTAACGATCGGATATATATTCGCTAAGTTGGGATTAGATGCCAACTAAATAGCTTGTTTAGTGTTTATCTTTTATTGTTCAGAAATAGCTATGAGTTGGAGTATGAGTTTTTATTATGCATTTTATTTTCTTATTATGTATATATATCATGTTATGAATTTCCTATCTTGAACTTTACTTTGATTGACTAAATTTTACATTGAGGACAATGTAAAGTTTAAGTGTGGGGGAGTGTTCTCATATAGAGTTTTTAGCCTTGTTAGTTTTTCCTTGTGTTTATAAGAAAAAAAAAGTAGAAAAACTAAAAAAAGAAACAAAAAAAAGATGATAAACTCCTAAGTCTGGAAACTTGTGCCTTACACTAATGGAAACATCGTGGTTGTAGGAGTTGAGGAACCCATTAGTAGAGTCTATTCATATAAAAATAAATAAAATATAAAAATAAATAACATGATAGTTGTCACCATATCTCGGAGTCTTCGCCATATCACGTTCTATTTTTATTTTTCCATATTTATATATTGCTTCTCTAAGTGATTTGGTGGGGCACCAGTATCAAATTGTTATCACTTGTAGGAAGAAATAGAGTGATTGGGTTACTTTAAAAAAAAAAAAAAAGACCAGACCAATTTGACCAAACGGTGTACATATATATATATATATATATAAATAAAAAATTGACACTAGGATAGCAATATGTGTGTTCTCCCTGTCTTCATCGCCTAAACAAGCGTGGAATGCAGGATCCATGGGAATTACCATGTAATCTGCTGACAAGAATCATGCGCTTGGATCCAAAAGATCCAATCATGTTGTCAATTTGAAAAAAAGAAAAAAAATATATTATTATTGTGTTGAATAAAATCGATCACTGGTTCCCTTGTATATGTCAGTGAATTGATCTAGAATTAAGTTTGTCGACCGCTGGTTCCCTTGTATATGCCAGTCGTGTTGATATTAGTATTCAGACCAGTAGCTCAATCCAATAGGATTTTTAGGTTTGTTTTGGCAGTGATCTTCAGACAGATATGGGCAACACCGTTCACCTTAGTCAACATCCCGCTACCATCTACTTTTTATATCCATCTTCTTAATCTTTTCACGTGATTGTGGTTGTGTTCAACTTTCCGAATGAAGCTATATCACTAATTTATGAATTGGATTTGAAAGTGGGTACTTCCTCTTGTAATCATTGATAGTATGCCAATTAATAAAAATATTTAGTGTCATTCTTAAATTTTCACAGGTGGCTGGAGTTTGGAAGTATAGGTTTTGTAGGTACACCTCTTGTAAACCTTCACGAGACTATAACTCGTCCACTAGGGACACCTAGGGGTTTAAAGCCTTGTTATAGGTGCTAAGTGTGACCGTAGCCTATACGACACGGAGTTGTATGTATGTTTTAGAATTATTTTGTTTGATTTGCTCGAGGACTAGCAAAGTCTAAGTGTGGGGGAATTTGATAGGTGTTATAAATACCTTGATATCTACCTCTTGTTTATGCTTTCTTTGCTACTTTTCTTGTAAATTATGTATCTTATGTTTGCTTTTGAAATTATTAGGTGCAATGGAGTCACTTGGAGCAAAACAAGAAGAAAACGTTTATTATGAGCAAATAGGCGCAAAATGAGTATTATGGTCATTTCACAGGCCGGTGTTATCTGGATCCAGTCACTGGTTATGGGGCTATTACTGGGTGGTCCATCTCCATCAGTGGGTGCAAATAGCCATCCCAGCTCACTACACAACACTGTATCGAGAATTCTCTTCTCATTACAACTCACCTGAAACCAAGAGATGTGTGAAGAAATGGCTGCAGGTTTTTGTCCGAGAATCGATAGAGAGAAGAGGCGAAGCAACATCTCAGTTGCTGAATCAACTCGAGAATGAAATGGAGGAGATGATTTTGTTGGTTAGATCGAGAAGTCAGAGATGTTGATATTTAGGGTTTCATGGGAAGATTTGGAAGCTGATTCAGAGTTTAAATGGAGAATTGTGGATGAATATCAGATGGGTAATGGTCAAAACTCGAATTGAGAGAGAAGAAAAGAAGAATTGAAGCCGAGAAACACACACAGTTGTGGTTTGATGTCGTTACAGGTGGTTTGTGCTTGGGGTTAGTGAAACAAATGGTGAAGAACAGACCATGGAAGAAATGTTTGAGGGTTTGTGAAATTAGAAGATGGGTTTTGCAGTATGAGCTCGAATTTGCAGGGAAGAAGATAGATGCAGTTAAGGGTTGATTAGATGGAGGAGATTAAGGTGTTGATGTTTATTAATGGGTCGAGACTACAGCTCCTGAGCTGAGAAGGAAATGAAGAAGTTGTAGCCTGTTTGGGTTTGATTTGAAGCTGCTGTTATTATCAAAGTTGCAATGGTTATGAAGTCAGTGGTTAAGCTGCAGAATGGAGTTGGTGGTGAGTTTAGATGAATGCTTAGGTTCAGGTACCAAATGCAGTGGCTTGAGATAGTGGGTTGAGGCATTGCAGGCATGAAGCTACAGGTGCTGTTGGGAGCTGAGAAGGAAATACAACTGCGTTCTAGCTTGGTTTCAATCTGAAATTGGTGGATGAACTGGTGGTGGTAGCTGGTGTCAGTGTGGGTGCAACAGAAGATGAAATGTTTGCTCAGATTAAGCAGGTGGTGCTCTTGTTGTTGGTATGACTGAGACGGTGAATGAAGCTGATTAGATGTATGCCTGGGATTCTGCAAGGATGAACCGAAGGAAGTTACGGCTGAGCTGAAAAATGGCAGTGGATCTTGACTTGGTGGAAATGGAAATACAGCTGAAGCAATGTAATGCAGTGGATTGTGCAGGTTTGCTGGATTGGTGGAGTTTGCAAGGGAGCTACAAATGGTAGTGATGCTGTCTGAGGTGATGCAGTGAGCTGATGGGAATGAATGGTTTGTTGTTTAGATGAATGTTAGGAAAACTGATATACAGGGAATGTGCATGAAACTGAGTTGCAATGGGAATTGGTGTTGCTGTTGGATTTGAATTTACAAGAAGATAAGTTCTCTGCCATGGATAGTGGGTTGCCGGAATTGCAAGATGGGTTAGTCTGTGGCATCTTTGCCGAGACTTAGCTTCATCTAGCCGTGGTTCTGATGGTGCTAGAGTGTCCTGGAGTTGCTTGTCAATTCTGCAAAACTGACAAGCATATCAAGTGAAACTATGGGCCTGGTGGCCGAGATGTGTCAGGGTATTGGGCCAAGAAAGCAGTCAGATAAAGTGGTTCAGTTATTTGGGGTCACGCCCTGTTTTTGGAAGTGGAACCAGGAGAAGCCTATAAAAGAAACTATTCTCTTATGATGCGATCTTTATCTCTTCCTCTACTTTTGATTCTAGGGTTTTAAACATGAAAGTTTTTATCTTTATTCTTGTTATGAACTCCATGAGCATGAGCTAGAGTTTTTATTATTGGTTAAAGATGTAGTCGGATTTTGCGAGCATGTTATTTGATTTATGAATTAGTTTTCTCTCAAAATCATCGTTCATTTTTTACGGTTTATAATAATTGCGTGATTGATGTATTGCAATATGGTTGAATGTTTGTTTGGTTGAGTCTAGAATTGATTGAACATATATCCATATCTGTAGCTATTTTAGGGTTTATCATCAAGCGATAACCTTGAATACGAGTAGCATGAAATGATTACGGTTTGTAGTGATACACTCTTGTAATCATATGTAGAGTTTGACCATTGTCCGAATTGTCATGTGCAATGTATAAAATTGCATTGATTAGCCTATTTCTGAAACTTAATGCTCCTAGGAATTGAACTGAATTAGCGCAAGGCGTTAGGTTATCCTTTAGGTAGAATTCACATATGCAGCTTTAATGTGTGTGTTGATGAACTTAGGAAATTTACGGAGTATTCTTGCAATAAGGTATTCTAGGGCTTTTGATGATAGCGAGATTAAATACGAATTCTATTCATACATTCAAAAACTTGTTTACAATTGAAGATGAAACCTTTATCCAATATTTTTTTCATCCTTGATTTGCGTGCTTTATTGTTTTTATTTGCTTTTATTTTACTTTTTGTTTATAAAAATCAGGAAATTCCCCATTGTCATTTATAGGAAACCGAAACAACTTGACAACCTTAGTACTTTCTATGGGAACGATCCTTTCTTGCCCTTTTTATATTATATATTTTGAGTAGTGAGAAAGTAATTTATTTTTGACGCATACGACATCGATCAGTTAGCTGCTAAAAGATCTCCATCTGTTTCTAGGCACACCTCATTTTATCTATTCTGACAACATGGTGTTGTTTCTCTGTCAGCAAATCCTATTGTGGATGGGGAAAAATGGTTTGTTGTTTTTTGGGAAAGTGAAGAATCGAGCGTGTGGACAAGACTCCTCGACCGAGCAAACTGCTGAACCTCACACAGATGCACCGCAAAGGGAGTGCTTAGATTCGAGAGATCAATATGTAGGACTCCGGCCTAAACCAAGTCAATGGCCTTTCCAGAGTCAATTCGGTTACAAAGAGGGAGATGGGATGATCTGTAGGAGGGAAGCTGAGAATTGTGTGGGATAAATGATGATCAAGGATTGTTGATGTGTTGAAGGTTTATGCAAAATTGATGAACTGTTGAGTTCGAATAAGTTCTGGTCGATTGATGGAATTTTTGAGAGTGATTTCTCGAAAAATTGTTGTTGTTCAATCGTGGATCCAGGGACTTATTTATATTGTCAGAATAGCGGACACATTGATCCAGTAAGTGTGACGGTTTCATGAGTGAAAGAGTGGGAAAGTGGAAGATCGTGGTGAAACCAGTTTCAGGTCGTGCAGAGACTTGGTTAACCGTCCACCCACTACTTTGCCAACTCCTTCAACCGTTTGCACGACTTACTCACATTTCTCATTGTAGATGAATCCACATGCCGTAGGCCGCCAGACCAAAACCCTAATTGATATCCTCCCATGTGATGTGATTGATGTCTCACGAATCGTGGAGTCTGCATGACAGACATGTATTTATAGTCAGTTGTTGACTGATTAGACCGTAAGTCTAGGTTTTGTTGAATTGAGCATGAATGAAAAATGCTCAGTGGTTCATGGATCGAACATGTCTGTTGAGACGTAGTTCTTTGAATGATGTTGACATTGCGCATATTAGCAAAGATTGTAAGTTCGGCGACTGAGCGTCGATTTAATAAATTACTGAATATTAATAGTTGGAGCAATATTCAAGCAACTGAGCAAATATTGCTCAATTCGAAAAATTACTGATAAATTACTGAATATTGATAATTGGATCAATATTCGAGCAACTGAGCAAGTATTGCTCAATTTGACGAATTATTTATTGGTAAAGTGACCCAATAAAATATTAATTAAAATATTGGTAGATTACTGAATATTATATGATTGATCCAGATGTTGATTTCTGGATCAACATAAATTAATTAGTGTTTGAACTTGCTCAGAATGATGATTTGTGGAGCGTTTGTTCAAAACCCTAATTTTTGATCAATTGTTCGTCAATTGATGAATTGTTTAAAATAGGTCATGAGTGAGGGAGGGACCGACCACATGGGATGATGGACGTCCATGTGGCGCCCAAGTGCTCGAGTGAGCGTGCACCAGGGTCCTTAGTTGACCGGTTGGTGAAAGAATGATGATTAAATGTCGGTTTCATCATTTATTGAAATAATTCCCGATTGAGCATTAGGTGATAAAACCTAATTTATGGAGGAGTGAGGGACTGACCCCTGGTGGTCACGGGACCAATAATGGTCGTTTGAGCAAATTCCAAGTCGGTTGGAAAGAGTTTGGGACCCAATATGAGTAATTGAGCAAATTAGGTCAAAATTGTGAACATGTGTGGTACCGGCTATTTGAAAGCCTTAGGGCCACCCTTGTCCGGTCAAGGGAGCATGCCAGTGTCACCATAATGTCCGTGTCTCAATTCGGAGAGTTTCGGTATTTTCTGGTGTGCGTTTGAGCAATATTGTGGATTTTCAGATGAGTTTGATCTTGACTGAAATTCTTGATTTTTTGCTCGAATGAGCAAGTATGCTCGTTTGATCAATATTTCGTGAATATTAAAATAATAATATTTTAATATATTTTCGTGAGTAGCCTAGTCGGTCGTGTGACCATGTTGACTTTTGGCTTTTTCACGGTTTGAGCAATATTTGAGAAAACGTGAAGAAACCATGATTTTTGCTCAAACTGAGGAGTTTCATGAGATGAGGAAAATAATAATTATGAAAGACTAGGGATTGTAAGGTGTGGGACCGGCCACGGCTAGGGCATGGACGGTCGTCCAGGTTGCCCGGTCCCATGACACCTTTCCCTGTTTTATATTATTTTTTTCATGAAACCGTGAAACTAAGGAGAACCCATGAGTTTTGTTGAAACGGAGGAGTTTCATGAGATTAGGGAAATAATAATTATGAAAGACAAGGGATTGCAAGGTGTGGGACCGGCCACGGCCAGGGCATGGCCGGCCGGCTAGGTTTCCCGGTCCCGCGATATCTTTCCCTATTTTATATTATTATTTCTCATGAAATCGTGAAAATATGGAGAAACTGTGAGTTTTGCTCAAACAAGGAAAGTTTCTAGAATAAAGGAGTTTTCATGAGTTCATGAAAAAAAATAAGGAAAAATAATGGAAGAGGCATGGGACCGGCCACGGCGAGGGCACGCCGGCCAGCCGGTGGGCACGACCCATGAGCGCCTCTTTATTATTTTAATGTTATTATTTTCCCTCTCATGTTCCGTGTAGGATTCCTCATTTGCCCATATTTTGAATGCTCGTTCGTGCATTTGGGTGCTCGTTCGTGCATCATTGTTGAGTACACTCGCACAATTTATGGGACTTATTCAGTGATAGTCCAGATGCCCGATTGTTGAGTATTTATTACTAATTTAATAAATTCAGTGGAGAATGATTCATGAAACTGAGTAATAAAAGTGAGTAGTTTTTTTATTATCAATCCATAGGATCAGCCGTGGATTCAACCATGAATTCAGAATAATAAAACGAGTATTACCATTCCATGGTGTTGATGGTGGATTTTCGACAAGAGTCAAAATCCTAAAATCATGATACTGCATGTTTCTGACCCGGCTTCAGGAACGCATGTGACGATCATATTTTACGATTCATGAACCGTTTTCACGATCTCTGATCGAGTACCTCTCATAGCCACGATGAATATGATTCTCGAAAGGCCTCCCACTTGCTGAGCGTTCGATGCTGTGCATTTCATCACGTCCCTCTATGTAGAAGAAAGATTGGGCGGTCCTCCATACATAATTTTTTGTTGAGAGGACAAAACGCCTTCAGGACGTCAGTGACACTCGTTGTTCCCTGACTAGATAGAGGTACCTGCCTCTACATAGAAGAACGATTGGGCGGTTCTCCGTAAGATTGAGAGAAATAACGCCTTTAGGACGTCGGTGATACTCACTTTTCCCTGACTATGAGAGAGACGTGTATAGACCCAGGCGGTTCTCCGTAAGATTGAGAGCAATAACGTCTTCAGGACTTCGGCAACACTTGTTGTTTCACTGACTATACGCATGAGATTAAATTCTACCGTGACATTCACCATTGAATTCCTAGAAGATAATCTATCTTATCTCATTACTCATATTTCATGATCGAAATGGTAATAGATAAATGTATTACTCCGATTTCATGATCGAATCCACGACTGATCTCATGAACTGGTAATACATATTACTCCAATTTCATGGTCGAACCCACGGCCGGTCTCATGAAATGGTAATATCACCACTTATTTTATTACTCCGATTTCATGGTCGAATCCACGATCCCATGGAATGGTAATACCTATTTTATTATTCCGAATTCATGGTCGAATCCACGGCTGATCCTATGAATTGATGATAAAAAAACTACTCATCTTTATTACCCAGTTTCATGAATTATTCACCACTGAATTTCATAAATTAGTAATAAATACTCAGCAACCGGGCATCTGGACCATCACTGAGTAAGCCCCACAAAAATGGTGAGCGTGTACTCGACAATGATGCACGACTGAGCACCCGGATGCACGAACGAGTGTCCAAAAATATGAAATGATGAGGAATCCTTCGCAAAACAGGAGAAAACAATAAATATTAATAAAATAATAAGAGACGCCCAGGCCCGGGCCCACCAGCCGGCCGGCAGGCCGTGCCCTAGCCATGGTCGGTCCATGCCTCTCCCATTATTTTCCTTTTTTTTTTATTTCGTGAACTCACGAAAACTCCTTGGTTTTAGCAACTTTCCTTGTTTTTGCAAAACTCGTGAATTCTCCATAACTTGGTGGATTCACGATATAAGATTATAAAATAAGGAGAGGTGTGCGGGACTGGGCAACCTAACCGGCCGGCCATGCCTAAGCCGTTGCCAGTCCTACACCTCACAATCCTTAGCTTTTTATAATTATTATTCCCTAATCTCACGAAACTCCTCCGTTTCAACAAAAACTCGTGGATTCTCCATAACTTCAAGGATTCTCCATAACTTCAAGGATTCATGAAAAATAATAAAATAGGGAAAGGTGTGCGGGACCGGGCAACCTAGCCGGACGGCCATGCCCTAGCCATGGTCGGTCCCACACCTTGCAATCCCTAATCTTGCATAATTATTATTTTCCTCAATTCATGAAACTCCTGGGTTTGAGCAAAATTCATGATTTCTCCATATTTTCTCAAATATTGCTCAAATCACGAAAAACCAAAAGCCAACATAGTCACACGACTTGATAGCCTCTCACAGTAATTTTAAATATTAAAAAACTTTTATTTTAATATTTTCAAAATATTGATGAATTGAGCATACATGCTCATTCCAACAAAAATCGAGAATTCTCAGTCAAGATGAAACTCTTCTGAAAATTCACTATGTTGCTCGAACGCGCATCAGAAAATACTAAAACTCTCAGTATGGAAACACGGACACCACGGCAACACGTGCATGCCTCCATGACTGACCAGAGTCATTCCTAGGGCTTGCAAAAAGCCGGTCCCACATGTTTTCATAATTCTGACCTAATTTGCTCAATTGCTCATACTGGGCCCCAACTCTCTCCAACCAACTGGAGAATCCTTCAAATAACCAACAACTTGTACTGTGACCACCAAGAGCCGGTCCCATGCTCTCTTGGTCGGTCTTCATCTCTCATACCTAGGTTTTTTCACCTAATGCTGAATCCAGCAATATTTCAATAAATGATGAAACCTGCATTTAATCATCGTTCTTTCACCAACTCTCAAACTGAGAACCCTGGTGCATGCTCACTCGAGCACTGGGCATCACATAGACGCTAATCATCCCATGTGGTCGGTCCCTCTCCACTCATGACTTTTCATTAATTCACCAATTATTGAAGGATTGATCAAAAATTAGGGTTTCGAACAAACGCTCCAAGAATCACCATTCTGAGCAAGTTCAAACACAAAATTATGTTGATTCAGCAATCAACATCCAAATTAATAATATTCGGTAATTCACCAATATTTTTGATTAATATTTTATTGGGTCACGGCACTAGTAAATAATACTTTGAATTGAGCAATACTTGCTCAGTTGCTCGAATATTGATCCAACCATCAATATTCGGTAATTCATCAGTAGTTTGTCGAATTCAGAAACACTTGCTTTGCACGTCAAACTATAGATATTCAGTATTTTGTTGAATTGGGCAACACTTGCTCAGTTGCACACCAAAATTATCGAATTCGTCGAATTGAGCAATACTTGCTCAGTTGCTCGACAAACTCTCGATATTAGGCAATTCGTTCGAATTGAGAAATACTTAGACAAACTCTCAATATTCGGTAATTCGCCGAATTGAGCAATACTTGCTCAGTTGCTCGACAAACCCTCAATATTCGGCAATTCGTCGAGTTGAGCAATACTTGCTCAGTCGCTCTAGTCAGTAATTCATTGACATCTCAGAGAACTACATGTTCAATCCATGAATCGCTGAGCATTCACCACTTATGCTCGATTCAACAAAACTAGACTCACAGTATAAATCAGTCAACAACTGACTAACTAATACACGTCTGCCTTGCAGACTCCACGATTCGTGAAATATCAATCACGTCACAAATGGGGAGATATCACTTAGGGTTTTGGTCTGGCGGTCTATGGCATGTGGATTCATCCACAACGAGAAATGTGCGTATGTCGTGTAAACGGTTGAAGGAGTTAGCAAAGTAGTGGGTGCACGATCAGTCAAGTATCCGCACAACGTGAAACTGACTTTACCACGATCTCCCACTTTCCCACTCTTTCACTCAAGAAACCGTCACACTTACAGGGATCAGTGGTGCATCATTATTGCAATATAAATAAGTCTAAATCGAGGAAAACATAAGGATCGAATATTATCAATCATCGATTATCATCATTATCCGTCAACAACTCGATATAAACTTATTCACATAACTCAACTTCAGCAGTTCAGCAATATTGCAGAAACCTTCAACACACCCACAATCCTTGATCATCACTGATCCCACACAACTCTCAGCTTCCCTCCTACAGATCAACCCATCTCACTCTTTGCGACTGAATTGACTCTGGAATGACCATTGTCTTGGTTTAGGTTGGAGTCATATAGATTGATTTCCCGAATCTAAGCACCCCCTTTGCAGCGGTGCATCTGTGTGAGGTTTAGCAGTTCACTCGGTTGAGGAGTCTCGACATCACGCTCGACTCTCCACTTTCCCAAAAAACCTGCGTCTCATTTTTTCCCATCTACAGATTGGCGACTACAGTAGGAGATTAATCTCTCGGTTGCAATCTCACATTCTCACAAAATGGCTGGTCTTAGGTCTGGGTTAGTTACAAATGCAAACGACGCTGGCACTAGCAACAATAACAATGATGGTATTCCATAAACCATTCCTGCTTCCAACGATGGTGGTACCACTCCTCTCAAACCAACGTTGAAAATCATCCTCTCTTCGGCCGGCATCCCGAAGAGGTCATAGAAAATCCACCTACCATAGCCGATCTCATGAAGTTTCGGGAAGTTCTCTCTAAAAATCATACTGACATGGCTGCAACACAGAAAGAGTTGTGCAATTATCTCAAAACTCTCACTGACAAGATGTCAGAGAAGATTCAGGAGAAAGGAAAAACCGAGGAAACATCTGATATTGAAGTTGTTCCAGTTCAAACAGTTGACGATGATGAAGTCCACAAAACTGCGAAAACCCGCCAACAAAGGTGTCTGCCGGTTTCATCACTCGTGAAGATCTAGAGCGATTAATGAAGGATCGAGGAAAGGGCAAGGCACCATCTGTCCATCGTCATCAACCTCCCTATTCCTCTGCTGTACAGAGGATTTCTCTCCCGAAGGGATATACTTCTCCAACGTTCAAACTTTACAATGGAACGGGGAACGCCCGAGAGCATGTTTCTCGATTCTTGGAGGCATTAGGAGAACATGAACACAATGATGTCGTCCGACTGAAGGAGTTATCAAAGTCTCTGACCGGCCGAGCATATACTTGGTACAACAATATCGTACCAAGGAGCATCGCTAATTGGGGAGAAATGGTTAATGCCTTCTACTGGAAATAATTTTTCGTTTCAGAGAAGATTACTCTTTCTGACTTAGGGAGAATGGCTCAGAAAAACACCGAACATCCGAACGAATATGTTAAGAAGTTCAGAATTCAAGCCTTGGATTGTCATGATCCTAATGTTACTGAACAATAATTGGTGGACTTGTGCATCAACGGGATGATCCCTGTCTACAGAGCCTTGCTGGAAAATCTCCGGTTCCAAACTTTCTCAGAACTCCATGAAGCGGCTAAGCGAACAGCAACTACTGCTCCAGCCTTACTGGAAAGAACAAAAAATGTATAAACCGAGGAGTCGCGAGACACTCGAAGTAACATCAGATGCCTATTCAGTAAAAAATACAATGTTCAACCTTCCATGCATGTTGCTGAAAGAGGCAAAAGGAAAGCTGAGGCGCAACAACATAAGAATGCTCATCTGATTAATGATTTTTCGTGGGTTGTAGTAATGAGGTTCAAACTCTCGGACTTGTGAAGGATAATTTTTTAAACTTAATAAAAAATAAATATATACAATAAAAATATTAACACTGGTGCGAGAAACTGGGACTAAAGATTCGACCATTTTTCATTTTCAAGTGGTTCAGAATTTAATTCTAGGCGATTATAGTTCAAAACAAAACAAATATTAACTTTATTCTTTGCCAAAGTAGATTCTATAGAATATTACTTGTATTTTATGAGCATGGCGCATCAAGAATCCCTAAGACTAAGCATGCTCCATCAAATAAAATCACAAATAATTAATTAAAATCTTAATTCAATTAAAATTGGTGCAAAAAGTAAATAAAGAATTAATTTAAATTACCACATGGATGAAACACGACCTCCTCCGTCGTCCCAGTGCTTGGGGTTTAACTCGTCATATTAATCATGTTCTCAAAATACATAATTGATGCTCAAAATTTGATTAAAAGAGTGAAAAAGTATAAAACAGTGAATCTACGACTCACAAAAGGCGTCCAGAGATCAACGATAGAAGTGTACTGTTGTAAAACAACGATACTTAGCTGCTGCTGTTGATACTGTTGAAGAACGACGGTCCTGGGACGTCTGTTCTTCGTCTTCTCCTTCTTCTTCAACAGCAGCAGGAAGCTTTCCTGCAGTTCTTCTCTTCGCCTCTGCAACCTCCTTGTGGTCTCCCAATCGACCCCAAACTCTCGACACGCCCTTTCCTTCGACCCTATAACTCTATATATACCCAACAGGCGCAAGAAATCTCCCTCATTCACTCCATATAATCTTCATTACTCGGGCAGTAAATGAAAATATTTTGGGAATATTTTCTTTCCCTTCTCGTCTCCTGCACGCGTATTACAGCTGCAGAACTCTCCTCATTTAGATCTGTCACGCCTCTGCCTATTGATAGAGTCATAACACATGTTCTGAACACGCTCAAATTCCACAAAACTCAAGAAATCCCGTGAATAGCTTCCTCCCGTACGGGTCTGCTCTGATTTCATCTGCTGAATTTTCTAGCCAAATTTGATCGCAACAAACACCCATACCAGCTCTGTTATGATATACCACATCTTTCAACAAAGTTTCAGCGATTGAATCTCACTAAAACACGTCAAAAAATTCTTCCCAAAGTTCTGCCAGTTGCATGCGTCATTTTTCCCGCCTTTTTCTGATTTCAAATTTTGGAGAAAGGGACCTCCCCTTTATCCATTCCTGGGGTCTCTTTAGCAATTGGGGCGGAAATAGTAATTTTGGGGCTGAAACAGTAATTTTTCTGGTGTTTTTAACAACTCCTCCGGGTGCTTTTAGCGCATTTCTGGGGTGCCTTTAACACTTTATCCTGGGGTGTGAAGCACCACTTTTTGAGCCCATTTCGCCGCAAGGGCTTATTTCTCTAAAATTTCCTACAAAGACATAAAATAACACAATAAATACAAAATCGAGCACTAACAATACATACAATTGAGACATATTAGACACATAAATGTGTCTATCAACACCCCCAAACTTATTATTTGCTAGTCCTCGAGCAAAACTAATATGGAAAATAAAATCCTAACTCACTAGGTGTCCCTTTTTTCATGGTATCTCAATCACTCTAATTCACCATAGCATTGGTAACAACTTGAATCGTAAGCCCCACCAAATCACTTAGAAACATATTTAAAAAGAAAACAACGTCAAAAAAAAGAAGTGAAAATGACTCAACGAGATATGGTGAAACTATCATGTTACGCCTAACAACTGAGCTCTGTGCTTTTATGAATAGACTCTTTAGATGTTTCCATCTAGTCAGATTGGTCCCTCAACTCCTAAAACCAAAATGCTTCCATCCACTTAGATTGGTTAGTGCCATCCTAAATAAGCATAAATTTTTAGGCTCTGGAGTTTATTTATTATGCAACTATAAAGTTTCTCCCAATACCCCCAAACTTAAATCTAACATTGTCCTCAATGTTCTAAAGATAAAATTAAAAACATGAACAAGGAGAAACTGTTACCATTTGAAGTAAAAGAGTTAAGGAAGGATATTACCGGGTTGCATGAGATTGGGTTACCTCCCCAGAAGTGCTAAGTTTAAAGTCTTCAGCCAGACTTAGGAAAGGTTTAGTCAACTCGAACCGTATAACATTAATCGGAATAACTGTGGGTCTTCAAAACCAAAAGGAGCTGACAAAAGGAGAATTCCACAAGCCAGAGAGTGATAGTCATCCTTAAACAGATGTGTCGACCATAATCTCCTAAAATAATTAGGTTTAGTCTCAAAACTTAAAAATTGACACATTTTAAACTCATATGTTCCCACAATTGGTAGAAAAGTTTTTGGTGGGAAAACAAAATCGATCTTGGAATCATAGCCTGGGTAAACCACATCAACCAGAGGATGGGTTTCTAACGACTGAATTTCCTTATGGACACCATTAGATTTAGGAAAACGTGTATGAAGATAATCTTTTAGAATGGTCGAGGCATTGATTTCAAGTCCCAAGTGAGGGACCTTTTTAAGAGTTAAAGCACACGGAGAACGATAATCACCCCCAAACTTAGAGTTTTCGGCGTCTCTAATAGGCTGGTCACAATCTCCCTAATTTCTAGGTCATCAGATTCCTGAAAATGGGCAATTGATTCTTCTAAGTCAGGTTCATCCTCACTAATCTCTACGAGTTCATCTAAGACTACTGTTTCCAAATCGTTCGACTCGGAAACAGAATTCTCAAGATAAACCGGTTCCTCTAAACCATCATTATATAAAGGATTATAAGAGAAAGTTTCTAATAAAATCTCATTAACTAAGGTGTTAATCAAAGTTACTTCCTCCGATCCATTAATAAGTTCATCAAATAATGGATTGTCCAATACTCTGTAGGATAAAGGATCATGAACTACACCGTCTAAAACCGTGGTATCTCTAGTCAGATCCACATCCTTTTGAATAGGTGAATAATCATTAAAATTATTGGGATCTGAACCAGAAATAATATTATCACTATGAAGCTCAAATGGAGTAACTAGTTCCGGATCACTATGCCTACAAATGTATGATTCTTCATCAATATTATCTTCATCATAATCATCATGAACCTCATCTAAAGTAGTGTCTTTTATTCTAACCTCGTCCTCTAGATTGGGTAAATATTCACTATTGATATCAAGGGTAGAATTGGAAACACTATTTTGGAAATTTAGATTATTTCGAGCAGCATTAGCTAACTGTTCATTTTCTGCCTCTAAACGTGCTTGAATTTCACTGAGCGTAACACTTATGCGTTCACAAGTCTCATTGAATATCTTTACCGTTGTGTACTCTCTTCTCTTGAACTAACTGCACATTCATACTCCCTTCGAACTTGTTGGTAGGTTTCTTCTAGAGATTGAACAGGTTTAGAAATGTCATAATCAGGACTAGTTTTTAAGTAATTTTCCAAAAACGCATGACTAGTACTATAATATTCCTGATTTTCTTGTTCGTAAGACCAATTCGTGTGTGGATAGTAATTTGGCTCACTATGGTATGAACCATAACCTTGAAAAGGTTGGCGTTCCCAACTACTATTCCCACCATGGTCATAAAACTGATGATGTCCATATTCAAATTCAGGTCGATACTCATTGTATTGGCTTCTATCATACCAGTTCGACATTCTTAATTGCAAGGGAATTCTACACAACCACAAACAAGGCCGACTCAACTCCACCAAAACAAACCTAAAGATTTCTAGCAAACAAAAAGCATGATGGCTCCACTTAGATTGTTTCTAGACCAGCTTCTATCTTTCGAAAGGGAATTCGTTGCAATTTGAGCAAACCCCTCTGGAATCAATCTGAGTCAAAGTAAGTTGAATAGAGGCGAGGGAAGCTTAGTAGAGCTTTGATACCCAAGGCCTCACCGCATTAGAAGGTGGCGCAGTCACGCATTCAACTCACAGAAACCATCATGAACTTTGAAGTATGCTTAAAGAGCAACCAATATTTTTCGAACGAGTTTCCTATTAAGCTCGTTACCTTATCGGTCTCTTTCTAGTCAAAATTTTAGGCTTAGGTTCGCGTTTGGTTTCGTTTTCCTAAGGCGGGCAAGAAGGGAACGGTGATGAAATCCAAACCCTTATCTTGTATTGGCCAGGCCTTGCCTTTTACTAGGAATTTAAAAACAGTCCAAATTCGTCCTCAATCAATGAATCACCTTAAGGAATACAGTAACTCGCTTACAGGAGATTCGTGAGTGTTTCGATGGACTTACCTCCCGTACCAGACGGGGGATGAACCGTTAAAGTCGACTCGGGCCACGACTCCTATGTCATTTACGAACCCGAGGTGCCGAGACGATATTGTAATCGTCGTCCTTCCCTGCAAACAGTTTATATTGATTTTTTTATTTTTATTTTTTTTATATAACCCTTCCGTAGGGTTTAAAATTAAAATAAATTGTCCAAAGTCCAGTCCAATGAAAAGAAATACAAAAAATGATAATAATAATTACAAAAAAAATAAAATGGAAAGTCTCTTAAAAAAAAGAAAAAAAAATCTCTCTCTTTTTTTTTCTCTTTTTTTTCTTTATTTTTTTGCTTTGTCTTTTTTCCTTCTCTTTTAGCTTTAAGCTTTGATTCCAAGGTCTTTAGTATCCAACTTCAAACCTGTAATACAAAGACACAACCAAAGAGACGTAAAAAGAACAAATGGAATAATAAAAAATAATAAAAACCTAAAAATTCTACCTAAGCACAAATCCGCGTCGGCGGCGCCAAAATGATTAATGATTTTTCGTGGGTTGTAGTAATGAGGTTCAAACCCTCGGACTTGTGAAGGATAATTTTTTAAACTTAATAAAAACAATAAATATATACAATAAAAATATTAACACTGGTGCGAGAAACTGGGACTAAAGATTCGGCCATTTTTCATTTTCAAGTGGTTCAGAATTTAATTCTAGGCGATTATAGTTCAAAACAAAATAAATATTAACTCTATTCTTTGCCAAAGTAGATTCTATAAAATATTACTTGTATTTTATGAGCATGGCGCATCAAGAATCCCTAAGACTAAGCATGCTCCATCAAATAAAATCACAAATAATTAATTAAAATCTTAATTCAATTAAAATTGGTGCAAAAAGTAAATAAAGAATTAATTTAAATTACCACATGGATGAAACACGGCCTCCTCCGTCGTCCCAGTGCTTGGGGTTTAACTCCTCATATTAATCATGTTCTCAAAATACATAATTGATGCTCAAAATTTGATTAAAAGAGTGAAAAAGTATAAAACAGTGAATCTACGACTCACAAAAGGCGTACAGAAATCAACGATAGAAGTGTACTGCTGTAAAACAACGATACTTAGATGCTGCTGTTGACACTGTTGAAGAACGACGGTCCTGGGACGTCTGTTCTTCGTCTTCTCCTTCTTCTTCAACAGCAGCAGGAAACTTTCCTGCAGTTCTTCTCTTCGCCTCTGCAACCTCCCTGTGGTCTCCCAATCGACCCCAAACTCTCGACACGCCCTTTCCTTCGACCCTATAACTCTATATATACCCAACAGGCGCAAGAAATCTCCCTCATTCACTCCATATAATCTTCATTACTCGGGCAGTAAATGAAAATATTTTGGGAATATTTTCTTTCCCTTCTCGTCTCCTGCACGCGTATTACAGCTGCAGAACTCTCCTCATTTAGCTCTGTCACGCCTCTGCCTATTGATAAAGTCATAACACATGTTCTGAACACGCTCAAATTCCACAAAACTCAAGAAATCCCGTGAATAGCTTCCTCCCGTACGGGTCTGCTCTGGTTTCATCTGTTGAATTTTCTAGCCAAATTTGATCGCAACAAACACCCATACCAGCTCTGTTATGATATACCACATCTTTCAACAAAGTTTCAGCGATTGAATCTCACTAAAACACGTCAAAAAATTCTTCCCAAAGTTCTGCCAGTTGCATGCGTCATTTTTCCCGCCTTTTTCTGATTTCAAATTTTGGAAGAAAGGGACCTCCCCTTTATCCATTCCTGGGGTCCCTTTAGCAATTGGGGCGGAAATATTAATTTTGGGGCTGAAACAGTAATTTTTTGGTGTTTTTAACAACTCCTCCGGGTGCTTTTAGCGCATTTCTGGGGTGCCTTTAACACTTTATCCTGGGGTGTGAAGCACCACTTTTTGAGCCCATTTCGCCGCAAGGGCTTATTTCTCTAAAATTTCCTACAAAGACATAAAATAACACAATAAATACAAAATCGAGCACTAACAATACATACAATTGAGACATATTAGACACATAAATGTGTCTATCAACACCCCCAAACTTATTATTTGCTAGTCCTCGAGCAAAACTAATATGGAAAATAAAATCCTAACTCACTAGGTGTCCCTAGTGACCGAGTTAATCTCGGGAGGGTTTACCAGAGGTGTACCCACAAAACCAATACTCCAGACCCTAGCTATCTACGCAGAATCTTGGAAGGCACTATAGAATCTCCTTGGTTGGCATACTTATTGACTATAAGAGGAAGTACCCTGATGCGAAATTACAATTGTTGTACACGAGTTTGCACTCAAGCATACTAAAATTCATATATAAGTGACAGAGCTCTACTCAGATAGTCGCACTATGAACATCAATATCCGGAGTCAAAACTAATCACATGGATAGATCAAGAAGATGGATATAGAAAAACATAGATGGTTTTTATGTTTACTAAGTGAACGGCGTTTCCCATATCTGTCTGAAGGCCTCCGCCAAAATGAAGCTATCCTAATGGATTGAGATACTAGTCTGACTAATATCAACACACTGGCATATACAAGGGTACCAGTGGTCGATAACCTAACTCTAGGTCAACACAACTGGCATATACAAGGATACCAGTGGTCGACTTTATTGAATTTATTCCTTTTGGTCAAATGGTCTGGTCTCAATTTCTCTTTTTTTTCATGGTATCTCAATCACTCTAATTCACCCTAGCATTGGTAACAACTTGAATCGTAAGCCCCACCAAATCACTTAGAAACATATTTAAAAAGAAAACAACATCAAAAAAAAGAAGTGAAAAGGACTCAACGAGATATGGTGAAACTATCATGTTATTCCTAACAACTGAGCTCTGTGCTTTTATGAATAGACTCTTTAGATGTTTCCATCTAGTCAGATTGGTCCCTCAACTCCCAAAACCAAAATGCTTCCATCCACTTAGATTGGTTAGTGCCATCCTAAATAAGCATAAATTTTTAGGCTCTGGAGTTTATTTATTATGCAACTAAAAAGTTTCTCCCAATACCCCCAAACTTAAATCTAACATTGTCCTCAATGTTCTAAAGATAAAATTAAAAACATGAACAAGGAGAAACTGTTACCATTTGAAGTAAAAGAGTTAAGGAAGGATATTACCGGGTTGCATGAGATTGGGTTACCTCCCAAGAAGTGCTAAGTTTAAAGTCTTCAGCCAGACTTAGGAAAGGTTTAGTCAACTCGAACCGTATAACAGTAATCGGAATAACTGTGGGTCTTCAAAACCAAAAAGAGCTGACAAAAGGAGACTGCCACAAGCCAGAGAGTGATAGTCTTCCTTAAACAGATGTGTCGACCCTAATCTCCTAAAATAATTAGGTTTAGTCTCAAAACTTAAAAATTGACACATTTTAAACTCATATGTTCCCACAATTGGTAGAAAAGTTTTTGGTGGGAAAACAAAATCGATCTTGGAATCATAGCCTGGGTAAACCACATCAACCAGAGGATGGGTTTCTAACGACTGAATTTCCTTATGGACACCATTAGATTTAGGAAAACGTGTATGAAGATAATCTTTTAGAATGGTCGAGGCATTGATGTCAAGTCCCAAGTGAGGGACCTTTTTAAGAGTTAAAGCACACGGAGAACGATAATCACCCCCAAACTTAGAGTTTTCGGCGTCTCTAGATAGACTGGTCACAATCTCCCTAATTTCTAGGTCATCAGATTCCTGAAAATGGGCAATTGATTCTTCTAAGTCAGGTTCATCCTCACTAATCTCTACGAGTTCATCTAAGACTACTGTTTCCAAATCGTTCGACTCGAAAACAGAATTCTCAAGATAAACCGGTTCCTCTAAACCATCATCATATAAAGGATTATAAGAGAAAGTTTCTAATAAAAGCTCATTAACTAAGGTGTTAATCAAAGTTACTTCCTCCGATCCATTAATAAGTTCATCAAATAATGGATTGTCCAATACTCTGTAGGCTAAAGGATCATGAACTACATCGTCTAAAACGGTGGTATCTCTAGTCAGATCCACATCCTTTTGAATAGGTGAATAATCATTAAAATTATTGGGATCTGAACCAGAAATAATATTATCATTATGAAGCTCAAATGGAGTAACTAGTTCCGGATCACTATGCCTACAAATGTATGATTCTTCATCAATATTATCTTCATCATAATCATCATGAACCTCATCTAAAGTAGTGTCTTTTATTCTAACCTCGTCCTCTAGATTGGGCAAATATTCACTATTGATATCAAGGGTAGAATTGGAAACACTATTTTGGAAATTTAGATTATTTCGAGCAGCATTAGCTAACTGTTCATTTTCTGCCTCTAAACGTGCTTGAATTTCACTGAGCGTAACACTTATACGTTCACAAGTCTCATTGAATATCTTAGACCGTTGTGTACTCTCTTCTCTTGAACTAACTGCACGTTCATACTCCCTTCGAACTTGTTGGTAGGTTTCTTCTAGAGATTGAACAGGTTTAGAAATGTCATAATCAGGACTAGTTTTTAAGTAATTTTCCAAAAACGCATGACTAGTACTATAATATTCCTGATTTTCTTGCTCGTAAGACCAATTCGTGTGTGGATAGTAATTGGGCTCACTATGGTATGAACCATAACCTTGAAAAGGTTGGCGTTCCCAACTACTATTCCCACCATGGTCATAAAACTGATGATGTCCATATTCAAATTCAGGTCGATACTCATTGTATTGGCTTCTATCATACCAGTTCGACATTCTTAATTGCAAGGGAATTCTACACAACCACAAACAAGGCCGACTCAACTCCACCAAAACAAACCTAAAGATTTCTAGCAAACAAAAAGCATGATGGCTCCACTTTGATTGTTTCTAGACCAGCTTCTATCTTTCGAAAGGGAATTCGTTGCAATTTGAGCGAACCCCTCTGGAATCAATCCGAGTCAAAGTAAGTTGAATAGAGGCGAGGGAAGCTTAGGCTTTGATACCCAAGGCCTCACCGCATTAGAATATGGCGCAGTCACGCATTCAACTCACAGAAACCATCATGAACTTTGAAGTATGCTTAAAGAGCAACCAATATTTTTCGAACGAGTTTCCTATTAAGCTCGTTACCCTATCGGTCTCTTTCTAGTCAAAATTTTAGGCTTAGGTTCGCGTTTGGTTTCGTTTTCCTAAGGCGGGCAAGAAGGGAACGGTGATGAAATCCAAACCCTTATCTTGTATTGGCCAGGCCTTGCCCTTTACTAGGAATTTAAAAACAGTCCAAATTCGTCCTCAATCAATGAATCACCTTAAGGAATACAGTAACTCGCTTACAGGAGATTCGCGAGTGTTTCGATGGACTTACCTCCCGTACCAGACGGGGGATGAACCGTTGAAGTCGACTCGGGCCACGACTCCTATGTCATGTACGAACCCGAGGGGCCGAGACGATATTGTAATCGTCGTCCTTCCCTGCAAACAGTTTATATTTATTTTTTATTTTATTTTTTTAATAACCCTTCCGTAGGGTTTAAAATTAAAATAAATTGTCCAAAGTCCAGTCCAATGAAAAGAAATACAAAAATAATAATAATAATTACAAAAAAAAAATGGAAAGTCTCTTAAAAAAAAAAAAAATCTCTCTCTTTTTTTTCTCTTTTTTTTCTATTTTTTGCTTTGTCTTTTTTCCTTCTCTTTTAGCTTTAAGCTTTGATTCCAAGGTCTTTAGTATCCAACTTCAAACCTGTAATACAAAGACACAACCAAAGAGACGTAAAAAGAACAAATGGAATAATAAAAAAATAAAAACCTAAAAATTCTACCTAAGCACAAATCCGCGTCGGCGGCGCCAAAATGATTAATGATTTTTCGTGGGTTGTAGTAATGAGGTTCAAACTCTCGGACTTGTGAAGGATAATTTTTTAAACTTAATAAAAAAAATAAATATACAATAAAAATATTAACACTGGTGCGAGAAACTGGGACTAAAGATTCGGCCATTTTTCATTTTCAAGTGGTTCAGAATTTAATTCTAGGCGATTATAGTTCAAAACAAAACAAATATTAACTCTATTCTTTGCCAAAGTAGATTCTATAAAATATTACTTGTATTTTATGAGCATGGCGCATCAAGAATCCCTAAGACTAAGCATGCTCCATCAAATAAAATCACAAATAATTAATTAAAATCTTAATTCAATTAAAATTGGTGCAAAAAGTAAATAAAGAATTAATTTAAATTACCACATGGATGAAACACGGCCTCCTCCGTCGTCCCAGTGCTTGGGGTTTAACTCGTCATATTAATCATGTTCTCAAAATACATAATTGATGCTCAAAATTTGATTAAAAGTGAAAAAGTATAAAACAGTGAATCTACGACCCACAAAAGGCGTCCAGAAATCAACGATAGAAGTGTACTGCTGTAAAACAACGATACTTAGCTGCTGCTGTTGACACTGTTGAAGAACGACGGTCCTGGGACGTCTGTTCTTCGTCTTCTCCTTCTTCTTCAACAGCAGCAGGAAACTTTCCTGCAGTTCTTCTCTTCGCCTCTGCAACCTCCCTGTGGTCTCCCAATCGACCCCAAACTCTCGACACGCCCTTTCCTTCGACCCTATAACTCTATATATACCCAACAGGCGCAAGAAATCTCCCTCATTCACTCCATATAATCTTCATTACTCGGGCAGTAAATGAAAATATTTTGGGAATATTTTCTTTCCCTTCTCGTCTCCTGCACGCGTATTACAGCTGCAGAACTCTCCTCATTTAGCTCTGTCACGCCTCTGCCTATTGATAAAGTCATAACACATGTTCTGAACACGCTCAAATTCCACAAAACTCAAGAAATCCCGTGAATAGCTTCATCCCCTACGGGTCTGCTCTGATTTCATCTGTTGAATTTTCTAGCCAAATTTGATCGCAACAAACAACCATACCAACTCTGTTATGATATACCACATCTTTCAACAAAGTTTCAGCGATTGAATCTCACTAAAACACGTCAAAAAATTCTTCCCAAAGTTCTGCCAGTTGCATGCGTCATTTTTCCCGCCTTTTTCTGATTTCAAATTTTGGAAGAAAGGGACCTCCCCTTTATCCATTCTTGGGGTCCCTTTAGCAATTGGGGCGGAAATATTAATTTTGGGGCTGAAACAGTAATTTTATGGTGTTTTTAACAACTCCTCCGGGTGATTTTAGCGCATTTCTGGGGTGCCTTTAACACTTTATCCTGGGGTGTGAAACACCACTTTTTGAGCCCATTTCGCCGCAAGGGCTTATTTCTCTAAAATTTCCTACAAAGACATAAAATAACACAATAAATACAAAATCGAGCACTAACAATACATACAATTGAGACATATTAGACACATAAATGTGTCTATCATCCTCCAGCATCCCATCCTGCAAAAACACCAAGTAAGGACAACCAGGATAGAAATGCACAACCACCGGCTTAACGCCAGCAGAACGACCAAGAAGAGCCATATTTCCCTTTTCCCACTGAACAGGTGATCGAGTTATTGGAAGTCTGGATTCAAGACGGTGCGATCAAACTACCTCCCGTCAGAAGAGAGCCAACAGAAGAAGAAGTGGAAAATCCACGTTACTGTCGCTTTCATAGATATGTCAGTCATCCAACAAGTGATTGAAGAACTCTGAAGCGCATATTCAAAGAAAAGGCTGATTCAGGGGAATTGGGGACTGAAGGAGTGCACAGAAATCCTCTCCCTATCAGAACGTTTGCACTCTCCGAGCAACCGGTCAAGGAAACAGTTCAATCCTCAATTGATCATGTCTTCGAGCTGTTGTACTTGTCAAAGGATCAAAGAGATGACATGTTTACTGCACTAAAACACATTGTGTCAGGGAAACGACTAACAATTCAGGAGACGCTCCCCGAGCCTCCAGCAACAGACAAAGATATGTATGACTGGGGACTTCTCACTACAGTCCACCTCAAGGGAAATGAATTCAAGCGAGCGTTGGTCGACGTTGGCACTGCTGTTAACATCATCCCCTTGAAAACCCTCAGAGCCGCTGGCATCACTCGACAAGAAGCAACTCATGCTCCTATCTCAGTCAGAGACCATGAAGGAATCTCCAGAGATGCTTACGGTTACATCATTCTCAAGATAAGGAATGATTCAATCTGGACAGAAACTAAATTCTTCATAATTAAGGAGGATCCAGGATATGACATGTTCCTTGGGCGAGTATGGATTCATGATGGAAAAGTTGTTGCGATATCATCATCTTCAGTTACGCATTCTCCATTGAAGAAAGCTCTGAATTGGAAGATGATCAACCGTTCGAGCATTTGGGAAAAGTCGAAGCCTTGATGGAACTCACACAAAAACCTGGGGAAAACGCCCACGAATCCATCAGAAGGCTTCACACTCAGGCAAGTCTCATTCCCCCTGATGCATATGTATTACCAACATTCAAATATTCTTCCCTAGTTTGTGGACTCAGTTCCGCTCAAAACCTAGCTATCACCAAATGTTATGAGTGGTTAGT
The DNA here is from genome assembly GCF_003573695.1 of Papaver somniferum. Lineage (NCBI taxonomy): Eukaryota > Viridiplantae > Streptophyta > Magnoliopsida > Ranunculales > Papaveraceae > Papaver > Papaver somniferum. Next base: position 98,856,538 of record NC_039367.1, on the reverse strand, counting down.
TTCGCCTCAGCAATACTTCACTAAGTGGTTAGATGCAGAACCTCTCAAAATTCAGCACTCCACCAACACGGTCATCTCCAGAATAATAGCCGATTTTGATAAACAGTATCCTAGATTCTTCCCTCTGCGCGAGTGTCCACATGTACCACAACCATGGAATTCCACTTCTCGGGGAATCCCAAATCAGCAATAGATACTCAAGGCACGTACAACCAAGCCTAACAAATTCCAGGAAGGAGATTTAGTTCTTAAGGAACCTAAACGTGATCTCGATTCTGCAAGGAGATCCAATTGGGAAGGACCTTTTATGGTTGCAAGATCCATAATTGGAAGATACTACAAGCTAATCAACATGGATGGCAAGACCATACCAGTGACTCATGAGAATTGGCTCAAAGCTTTTGATGTCTGAGGTATTCGATAATTCAGACGTTCCTTACCAGACACAGAAATATTTGGTTTGCTTTTAGGATTTTCTTTCACATGTATTTTCGATTCCTCCAAAAAGTTTGTAATACTCGCATCCAGTATTTGAATTCAACAATTTATCAAAGTTCTTTATTTAAGAAAAAATCTCTATCAGATCCAAAACCCAAAAGAAAATCCTCAATCACTCACCAATCAAGAAATCAAAACCAAAACCGAAATCTAAAAGCCTCACATCTCTCAGAAGTTCAAAGTTCGAGAGACTATGGAAAGAAAACTAAATAAAGTCAGCGAAATATGATTTCTGCTTTTCTACATCCTCCAAGACTTGCAAAGTTGCTCTCTCCGACTCCAGCTTCCTGGTCAACTCAGCAACTTCATCCATCTTTTTCATCACGGCCTCACTGGTGAAAGGTGTGTTGCCTTCTACTACTTCCTTGATAGCATCAACCTTTTGACGAAGCCACTTCAGATTAAAGACAGATTCTTCAGCATTCTTCAAGTTGTACTCCCAATCAAAGAGTACATCTCGAGTAACAATACTTCTGGCCATATAGTGTCTTACTAAACGGAGGAGTAAAAGCAATCACTACATGAAGATATTCATGCACTATCACGCGGTTCTCCGTCACTGGAGCAGCATCAACAGTCATAGAAACAACTTCTGTCTGAGTAGTTCTTCCATTCTCAACTCGGGTTCCACCATCTCGGGCATAACTGGAGTTTCAGTCACCTCTGCAGCATCAACCGCAAGCATTTCATGGTCTTGAGGTGCAGGTATGCGTGTCTCATCATCAACAACCCCAGGATTGCTTAATTCATCATTGTTGGTTCTATCATTCCCAACTTCGGCATTTGGCACCTAATGCGAAGATTACATGAGATTAGAGCGTCTTAAACATGGAAACCAAACACAATCATAAATCCCAGCATGCAAGTGAACTATCACTATCTAAGTTCTCTACTATGCATCCAAGACATGAGCAAATAGTGTAGAAGTCATGGAACATGTTTTCAAACAAGCACATCTGAAGAAATTCTGCACTGCCCTATATGAAACGATGAACTTGGAGAAATTGTTAAGGATCTAAGGTTTAGTCATATACCATTCTCTTCGTATGAATGTTCTCTACAACATATCAAAATTTCATGACAACCGGATGGACGAGCAAGGATATGTAGCCAAAAAATCAGACAACATGCAATCTGAAAAAGTTCTGAAGGTCTCATGGAAGTTCACTATTTCGCCTTTTTCAGGCCCTAAACATGCTCAAAGTTCAAAAATCTTCTCTGCAAAAGCTTGGGAATTCCCTGGTATTGAAGATACATATGCAGACCGCGAAAATCCGACTTCAGACGAGGATTCTACAGCGTTTCTAGTAAAATCTGAAGTCTGAAATTTTCTGGTGACGTATTTCGGCAAAGTTATCAATAAATTTACATGGATTCTCATTCAATCCTTCACAAATCAACGATTTTATACTTCTATTAAGAAATTACAGGATATGTACTTACTGGAGGAGTCCCTAAATCATTTGAAGGCTCGGCAATGCCAGAATCTACATTGGCAACTCCACTATCTTCATTCGGTTCGGAATTTGGGGAATCCTCCATATTCTCATGTCCCAAAGAAGAAGAGCACGCTTCGTCAACATGCTGTTTATCCACAATGATTTCCTTCTGGGCACATCGACAACAATTATTATTATTTCATTCAATGAGATGCCATGATCACCTGCACGAAAGAGATACTTACATCGACTTCTTAGTCAGTGCTGGATTCCTGAATTGTTTGTCCGTGAACAAGTTGAAGACCGTCATGGAGCAAAAGTCTGAAAATAAATAACAAACCTTGGTCTCATGATCCTTATTGCACGGGAAGGGAAAAGTCATGACACAAGGAGCGCTAACAGCTCACCAAAGCAACGGCTGGGGACTGCACGTCATCCTGTAGTCCTTACTGGTGGGTTCTCCGCTCCCGTATACTTTCTTCCATTTCCGTGGAGTCTACATTGATTCGTAATCTCACTATTCGATCATCCTTTGGTAAATCTAATGAAATAACTAGAAGTACAACTCAGCATGAAGGATCTCTCACTATCACTCAGAGGTCCCAGAAGTACCATTTCTTAAAGTTGCATTCGTAGAGATGTCATCTCTGGAAACAACATCTTTGGAATTATCATCATGGGAGTCATTCATTCTTGCAAAGTGGCTACTTCGGCACATCGTTCATACAAAGCGCAGGCTTCAACAAAACAATGAATCATGGAATAAAGGTGCTCACAACAGCATCTACAAAAATGGTAACTATCCAACTCTTACCTATTTACAATTTCACTAGCTGTAGTGATTGCAATCTCGAGAATTTGTTCGCTCCTTCAAACCTGCAAAGACGAACAAAATTCGTTATTCACAACCATAACGTGATTTTCATAAAACTGTGACGAATTCACGAAACTTCCATCATGTGAACAATTCACATCATTTTCACCGTGTGAGCGACTCCCGCCGAGTGAACACTCATTGGTTTTGTGCATACACTACCGGATCACAAAATCCATGCAAACAATATTTCATCAAAAATTGTTTACTTCTAGCAATGGCTGAAAATCAAAAACTTAATTTCACATAAGTTTTCATTGTGTGAACATTCACTGGTTTTTCAAAAATTGGACAAACGTCCATTCTACAATTGTGAAAACTCACATACAGATATTATTTCACCATGTATAATTGTCTACTTTCAACAGTTGTTCAAAATCAAAACATTGACTTTATAAAAATATATTTTAACGTGAAACTCACGTAAATTTGAAAATATATATACATATATATATATATATATATTGCTCCCTCGCGCGAGCATCCTTGTTTGAAACGAGTATATTTTCAAAAATTTATGAAAGCTCACATATCGAAAATAAAAAATTTCATGAAAGCTCATCAAATTTTTTTTTATTACTAACAGACGCACGTCTATTAAAAAAAAAAGTTCTCTTGTGTGAGCATCCACCTTTGAAACGAGAGTTTATTCCATTTTGTGAAATCTCACATATTTAAAAAAAAAATAAAGAATTGGCTTTCGTGAAAGCGCGTAGACAAAATTTTTATCACTATATTTTGTTTGTTTCTTAACTACGAACGACGCACGTCTGTTCCTAAAACAAGGATTTCCTTTTGGAATCGGTCCCGCAAACATTAAACCGACCAAAACAGGATACCCGATCGTCCAAATCAGCAGTGCCCCATCTCTCCGTGACTACGAGATGACACTCCGTCACACCATCAGGATCCTCACCTGAGCATTTGCTTGTACATGACACCATTGGAGCAAATAGGGGTTTTGAAAATACCTTTGTACAACTGAGTTCCGCTGCTCATCTAGTAGAAAATCACCATCTAATGCTTACTGCGGCACATCACTGTCCCTCACTAAGCATGGGACTTAATGTTGATGGTGGATTTTCGACAAGGGTCAAAATCGTAAAATCATGATACTGCATGTTTCTGACCCGGCTTCAGGAACGCATGTGACGATCCATATTTTACGATCCGTGAACCGTTTTCACGATCTCTGATCGAGTACCTCTCAGAGCCACGATGAATATGATTCTCGAAAGGCCTCCCACTTGCTGAGTGTTCGATGTTGTGCATTTCATCGCGTACCTCTATGTAGAAGAAAGATTGGGAGGTCCTCCATACATAATTGTTTGTTGAGAGGACAAAACTCCTTTAGGACGTCGGTGACACTCGTTGTTCCCTGACTACATAGAGGTACCTACCTCTACATAGAAGAACGATTGGGCAGTTCTCCGTAAGATTGAGAGCAATAACGCCTTCAGGACGTCGTTGATACTCACTGTTCCCTGACTATGTAGAGAGACGTGTATAGACCCAGGCGGTTCTCCGTAAAATTGAGAGCAAAAACTTCTTCAGGACTTCGGCAACACTTGTTGTTTCACTGACTATATGCAAGAGATTAAATTCTACCGTGACATTCACCACTGAATTCCTAGAAGATAATCTATCTTATCTCATTACTCATATTTCATGATCGAAATGGTAATAGATAAATGTATTACTCCAATTTCGTGATCGAATCCATGGCTGATCTCATGAACTGGTAATAGATATTACTCCAATTTCATGGTCGAACCCACGGCTGGTTTCATGAAATAGTAATATCACCACTTATTTTATTACTCTGATTTCATGGTCGAATCCACGATCCCATTGAATGGTAATACCTATTTTATTATTCTGAATTCATGGTCGAATCCACGGCTGATCCTATGAATTGATGATAAAAAATGACTCATCTTTATACTCAGTTTCATGAATTATTCACCACTGAATTTCATAAATTAGTAATAAATACTCAGCAACCGAGCATCTGGACCATCACTGAGTAAGCCCCACAAAAATGGTGCGAGTGTACTCGACAATGATGCACGACTGAGCACCCGGATGCACGAACGAGTGTCCAAATATATGAAATAACGAGGAATCCTTCGCAAAACAGGAGAAAACAATAAATATTAATAAAATAATAAGAGACGCCCAGGCCCGGGCCCACTAGCCGGCCGGCCGTGCCCTAGTATGGGACCGGGCAACCTAACCATCCGGCCATACCTAAGCCGTGGTCGGTCCCACACCTCACAATCCTTAGTTTTTTATAATTATTGTTCCCTAATCTCACGAAACTCCTCCGTTTCAACAAAAACTCGTGAATTCTCCATAACTTCAAGGATTCATGAAAAATAATAAAATAGGGAAAGGTGTGCGGGACCGGGCAACCTAGCCGGCCGGCCATGCCCTAGCCATGGTCGGTCCCACACCTTGCAATTCCTAATCTTGCATAATTATTATTTTCCTCAATTCATGAAACTCCTGGGTTTGAGCAAAATTCATGATTTCTCCATATTTTCTCAAATATTGCTCAAATCACGAAAAACCAAAAGCCAACATAGTCACACGACTGGCTAGCCTCTCACGACAATTTTAAATATTAAAACACTTTTATTTTAATATTTTCAAAATATTGATGAATTGAGCATACATGCTCATTCCAACAAAAATCGAGAATTCTCAGTCAAGATGAAACTCTTCTGAAAATTCACTATGTTGCTCGAACGCGCATCAGAAAATACTGAAACTCTCAGTATGGAAACACGGACACCACGGCAACACGTGCATGCCTCCATGACTGACCAGAGTCATTCCTAGGGCTTGCAAAAAGCCGGTCCCACATGTTTTCATAATTCTGACCTAATTTGCTCAATTGCTCATACTGGGCCCCAACTCTCTCCAACCAACTGGAGAATCCTTCAAATAACCAACAACTTGTACTGTGACCACCAAGAGCCGGTCCCATGCTCTCTTGGTCGGTCTTCATCTCTCATACCTAGGTTTTTTCACCTAATGCTTTTTCCAGCAATATTTCAATAAATGATGAAACCTGCATTTAATCATCGTTCTTTCACCAACTCTCAAACTGAGAACCCTGGTGCGTGATTGCTCGAGCACTGGGCATCACATGGACGCTCATCATCCCATGTGGTCGGTCCCTCTTCACTCATGACCAATTTTCAGCAATTCACCAATGTTGAAATATTGATCAAAAATTAGGGTTTCGAACAAACGCTCCACGAATCACCATTCTGAGCAAGTTCAAACACAAAATTATGTTGTTTCAGCAATCAACATCCAAATTAATAATATTCGGTAATTCACCAATATTTATGATTAATATTTTATTGGGTCACGGCACCAGTAAATAATTCGTTGAATTGAGCAATACTTGCTCAGTTGCTCGAATATTGATCCAACCATCAATATTCGGTAATTCATCAGTAGTTTTTCGAATTGAGAAACACTTGCTCAATTGCACGTCAAATTATCAATATTCAGTATTTTGTTGAATTGGGCAACACTAGCTCAGTTGCACACCAAAATTATCGAATTCGTCGAATTGAGCAATACTTGCTCAGTTGCTCGACAAACTCTCAATATTAAGCAATTCGTCGAATTGAGAAATACTTTCTCAGTTGCTTGACAAACTCTTGATATTCGGCAATTCGTCGAATTGAGCAATACTTGCTCAGTTGCTCGACAAACCCTCAATATTCGGCAATTCGTCGAGTTGAGCAATACTTGCTCAGTCGCTCTAGTCAGTAATTCATTGACATCTCAGAGAACTACATGTTCAATCCATGAATCGCCGAGCATTCACCACTTATGCCCTATTCAACAAAACTAGACTCACAGTCTAAATAACTCAACAACTGACTAACTAATACATGTCTGCCTTGCAGATTCCACGATTCGTGAAATATCAATCACGTCACAAATGGGGGGATATCACTTAGGGTTTTGGTCTGGCAGTCTACGGCACGTGGATTCATCCATCACGAGAAATGTGCATAAATCGTGTAAACGGTTGAAGGAGTTAGCAAAGTAATGGGTGCACGATCAGTGATAGACACATTTTTATGTCCGATTTGTCTCGATTCTATATATTGTTAGGGCTTATTTTTGTACTTATTATGGTGTTTTATTTATTTGTAGGTATTTTTGACCAATAAACATTTTTGGAAAAAATTGGCTCTAAAAGTTGTCGGAAAGCACCCGGAGGACACTTTCTATTCGGACCCCCGGTTTGGATAAGGGGCACCCCCAGGACACCCCTTAAGGCAGCTGCTAAAGGCACCCCTACTCTGGATAGGGGGCGCCCCTTTTTCTTCACGATTTGAATTCTCAAATTTGACGGGAAACTGTTGCAAGTGAAGAACAAATTTTGGTTTAGATTTTGGACGTGATTTTAAGAGATTCAATCACTAAACTCGATTGGGTTGGACCTGTTTATCTTAAACAAGGGTGGTATGATTGCTTGGATCGATTAAATTGGGCTAGGTATCAATCAGAAACAAAACAGGGGAGAAAACTATTTACGGAAACATGGAAATATTTGGTCGATGTTTTGTTGGATTTTCTCAACTGTTGGATTTGGTACTAGTCGTAACAACACAACATGATTTCTACGCGTGTTAGAATTGAGAGAAAATAGGAGTTGTCGACAAGTCAGGAAAGATGTTCTCGGCATTGTTTTGATTTATCTTTGGCAGTTACGTGCAATGGGAGAAGGTATAATCTTCATGGATTCGTATCTTCCAGATTTGGGAAGTTCATAACCATCAAAAGACGCGTTAACTGAGGTGGCAGAGTTATTATCGTTACTTAGCAGAAAAAAAAAAATAACTCCGTAACTTTTGGTGAAAGGCAGGGGAGATTTTATCGAGTATTTTTGGTTCTGTTTCCTATATATAGGTTGAGAAGGAGTCATAACAGGGTAATCGAGAGTTGGGGAAGTTTAGAGAAGAACAGAGAACGAAATCAAGAGTTGTAGGAAATCGTTTCTGTTGGTGCACAAGGAAGAACACGAAGAACAAAAGGCCATTAAAGACAGTCGTTTCTGGGGTTTTAAAATCAGCGACAAAGCAACAGTATTTACAACAGTTTTCTGTAACAGTTCCATTGTAACAGCTGTTTTGTAACTCCGATACACTGTTGCAAACAGTCTGTGTTATTACTTTTCACTCTTTTAATCATCTTTTGAGCAACAAACACATATTTTGAGACCATTATTAATATGAGGAGCTAAACCCCATTGCTGAGGCGATAGAGGAAGCTATTTTCCAACAAAAAGTGGTATATTCTATTTTATCTTTTTATTTGCAATAATTATATTATTATTTTCCTTGAACTATTATTGAATATGATTTTTATTTGAGTGATTGTGATCTATTTTGATGGAGTATGCTTAGTTTTAAGACTTTTGATGCTTCATACTTGGTATTTACAATTACTACTTTTGAAAATCCACTTGTTGCAATATTTTAGAATCAAATTAAACGAGAAAATTGCATAAATATAAGTATTGGTTTAATCATTTTGAACTTGGAAAATAGTAGAATCTTAGCCTCAGTGTTTCTTTTAATATTGATATCATCTTTGTTTGAGTTTGCTATAATTTTTATTGTGTTTTCTATTTTAGTTTTGAATTTATGTCTAAAAAAATCCTTCACAAGTCTGAGAAACGACACTCTTTTTACCACTATCTACAAATCACATCAATTTTTGGCGCCGCCGACGCAGACTTGTTTTTAGGGTTTTAGATTTTTTTATTTTTATTTTTTTTATTTTTGTTCTTTTTTATGTTTTTGGGTATTTGTCTTGTGTCTACAGGTTCTGGATCATAAAGAAAATTGAGCCAAAGAGTTTGGTGATTTCATAAAAACTTGGAGCTAAAGATTAAAGCAAAAAGAACAGAAAAGAAGACAATTTTATTTTAGACAATTTTAGTTTAGGGTTTGTTTATTTTCTTTTAGAAAAAAAAAACTGTATTAGGGTTTATTATTTTTGTAATTTTTCTTTTCTTTTTGGACTTTTGGACTTTGGGACATTATTTTTTTTATTACCCTACGGAAGGGTACTTTAAATATAAACTGTTTGCAGAGAAGGAGGACAATTACGATATTGTCTCTGCACCTTGGGTTCGTACACTTGACATCGGAGTCAGTGGCCCGAGTTGACTACAACCGATTCATCCCCCGTCTGGAACGGGAGGTAAGATTCTAAACACTCGCGAATCCCTAGTCAGCGAGTTACTGGACTCCTTCGTATGCATATATGTTGAGGACTGAATACAGAAATTTATTTTTCTAGTAAAGGGCAAGGCCTGGCCATACAAGATATGGGTTCGGATTTCATCACCGTTCTCTTCTTGCCCGCTTTAGGAACACGTAACCTACGCGAAACTAAGCCTAAAATTTTGACTAGAACGAGACCGATAGGGTAACGAGCTTAACAGGAAAGTCATTCGAAAAATATTGGTTACTCTTTTAAGCATACTTCGAAGTTCTTGACGGTTTCTGTAAGTTGAATGCGTGACTGCGCCGCCTTGTAATACCGGTGAGGCCTTGGGTATCAAAGCTCCACCGAGCTTCCCTCGCTCTATTCAACTTACTTAACTCGGATTGATTCCAGAGGGGTTTGCTTAAATTGTAACGAATTCCCTTCGAAGGATTAGAAGCTGGTCTAGAAACAATCTAAGTGGAGCCATCATGCTTTTTGTTTGCTAGAAATCAATAGGTTTGATTTGGTTGAGTCGGCCTTGATCTGTGTTTGCTTACCCTTCCAATTTAGAAAATTCTATTGTATGCCTGAACGTAAAAGAGACGCACTAGGTAGATTTGTTAAAGAGAAACCTAGTAGTTCGAAGCGTCTCGATTACCTTAATCTAGAGAGTCCGACTTTTGAAGAGTCTGTTTTTGAACGTCCTTTGACTGAGGAGAGAATCCCTGTTGCTCCGATAGCGCCAGAAATGGCAACTTTGAAAGCTTTGTTGAATCCAACTAGGACTACTCGTCCTTCGTGTATTAAGTTAGCTGAAACGGAGGCACCCTATGAACTGAAACCTGGGACCTTACAGATGCTCCCAATCTTTTTAGGGAAAGAAAATGAAAACCCTTATTACCATGTTAGGGATTTTGAGGAAATTTGTAGTACTCTAAGAATTAGAGGCTTAGATGATGATGCTTTGAAACTTAGGTTATTCCCATTTTCCCTGAAAGATAAGGCCAAGTCGTGGCTATAGTTTGGACTCCGAGTCAATTGAGACATATGAACAACTTACATCTGCCTTTTTCAATAAGTTTTTCCCTAGGCACAAAACATCGTCTATTAGGACGCAAATATGCACATTTTCACAACAAGAGGGAGAATCTTTATATAGGTATTTGGAAAGGTTCAATGATTTATTATCCCAGTGTCCTCATCATGGTTTAGAAAAGGTTAGGCTAGTTCAGATCCTTTATGAGGGTTTAGATTATTCCACAACGACCATGGTTGAGTCTCTATGCACTGGTGGATTTGAAAACCAAACTGTTGATGCGGCGATGGAATTTTTTAATGAAATCGCCGAAAAAACCCAGCAATGGGAAAATAGTAGGGCACCCCAGAAACAATTCTTTTAAGTAGAGGAAACGTTAATAGGGTAGAAGGAGGCTATGAATCAGATGCCAAAATTGCTGCTATAGCAAAAAGGTTAGAAGCTTAGAAGTGGGCCAGACTAGTGGTAGAGTGGAGCCTTTTTGGGAAGGCCAGAATATTGAAGAGCAAGCCAATGCTCTTTATAATAACACTAGATTTGATAACCGTCAAAAGATTGACCCATATTCAGAAACCTATAATCCTGGTTGGAGAAACCATCCGAACCTTTCGTGGTCTAAGGGCCAAAGTCAAGGTCAGTTTAGTAATTCTAATGCTCCCCCAGGTTTTGGCTATACTAAGAATCCTTCAGGACTAGCTCAGTTTCAGAATCAGTCAGATAAGAAAATCCTAAGTTTAGAGGAATCTCTCGCCTTGTTAACTCAGCAAACTGCAAAATTTCAGTTATCCGTAGAACAGAGTCTACAAGCTAGTAACAGGATAGGACAAGAAAATAGTCAGGCTATTTCCGAGTTAAAAACCCAGGTTGGTCTGATAAGTGATTCTTTGAGAGAAAAAGGTAAGTTTCCTAGTCAAACACAACCCAACCCTAGAGGAGTTCATGAATTAGGTGCAAAACCATCGAATCAATTGAATGCTGTTAGAACCCTTAGAGTGGTAGAGTTGTAGACAATAAGGTAACCATGCCCGATAGTGAACATACTGTAGTTCACCCCTCAGAATCTCACCTCTCAGGACCAGTAGCTGAGGAGACTGATAAAGTTTCTGATGATGTGAATTCGGTTCCTGAAAGGTCTGATTTTAGCCTAGAGCCCCATTTCCTCAGCTATTAGTACCAACAAAGAAGGAATCGAACTTTAATGACATAGTGGAGGTTTTTAAGCAAGTTACCATAAACCTTCCTTTATTAGATGCAATTAGGAAAATTCCTGCTTATGCCAAGTTCCTTAAGGATATGTGTACGCGAAAGCGAAAACTTAGCGTCCATAAGAAAGCCTTTTTAGCTAGTCACGTAAGTTCAATCATTCAAGACACCACAACTCCAAAGTACAAAGACCCAGGTTCTCCTACCATTGCTTGCACAATAGGTAACTTCCGGGTAGAAAAAGCTTTACTTGACTTAGGAGCCAGTGTGAACTTACTGCCATTCCATGTATACTTACAGCTAGGACTTGGTGAAATGAAACCTACTCAGATGACACTGCAGTTAGCTGATAGGTCTGTTAAAATCCCTCGAGGTGTTATCGAGGATGTTCTTATTGAGGTCGACAAGTTTATTTATCCAGTGGATTCGTGGTCCTAGATACCCAACCTGTCCCTGACCCAGAGAACCAGATACCTGTGATTTTAGGTCGCCCATTTTTAGCTACGTCTAATGCGATCATTAACTGTCGAAATGGTGTGATGAGTTTATCTTTTGGTAATATGACTATGGAGATGAACATTTTAATGTCAGTAAGCAACCTCATGAGCATGACACATGTGTTGAGAGGTGAACATGATAGAAGCCTTAGTTCAGGAGTCATTACCAAACATTTGTCTGAAGACCCATTAGAAAGTTGTCTATCCCATTTTGGTTTAGATTTTGACGACGATAGCACTATTGAACAGGTGAATGCTCTATTAGATTCTACCCCTGTGTTAGACACTGATAGATGGAAAGCTAGGTTCGAACCGTTACCAGTTTCTGAGACTACCCTAATTCCTTCTTTAGAAGAGCCCCCAAAGTTGGACCTTAAACCACTACCCGATACTCTAAAGTATGTGTTTTTAGGCCCATCTGAGACTTTACCTGTGATTGTAGCTTCCGATTTGGATAGTGATCAGGAAAGTAGGCTAGTAAATGTACTTCAAGACAATAAGGAAGCTTTAGGGTGGACTATAGCAGACATTAAGGGTATAAGTCCTACTGTGTGTATGCATCAGATTCATTTAGAGGAAGACTCCAAACCTTCTAGGGAGATGCAACGTCGACTGAACCCTAACATGAAAGAGGTAGTTCGAAAAGAGGTGCTTAAGTTGTTAGATGCGGGTATTATTTACCCAATTTCAGACAGTAAGTGGGTCAGCCCTGTTCAGGTTGTCCCCAAGAAATCAGGTATCACTGTAGTCCAGAATGATAATAATGAATTAATCCCAACCCGAGTGACCACGGGATGGCGTGTGTGTATTGACTATAGGAAATTGAACAAGGTCACAAGGAAGGATCACTTTCCCCTTCCTTTTATCGACCAAATGCTAGAGCGATTAGCTGGACATAGTCACTATTGCTTCTTAGATGGCTACTCCGGTTATAATCAGATCGTTATTGCCCCAGAAGACCAAGAGAAAACCACTTTTACCTGTCCCTTTGGTACCTTTGCGTATAGACGCATGCCTTTCGGGCTATGTAATGCCCCTGCAACTTTTCAGCGTTGTATGATGAGCATATTTTCTGATATGGTAGAACGGTTCTTAGAGGTCTTTATGGATGATTTTTCAGTGTTTGGTTCATCTTTCGATGAGTGCTTGCATCATTTGACATTAGTGTTGACTAGGTGTAAGGAAAAAAATTTAGTGCTTAATTGGGAAAAATGCCATTTCATGGTTAAATCAGGAATTGTATTAGGGCACATCGTCTCTTCAAAGGGTATAGAGGTAGACAAAGCCAAAGTTGACCTTATTAAGACTTTACAGGTCCCAAAAACCGTAAAAGATATTAGGTCATTCCTAGGGCATGCAGGTTTTTACCGTCGATTCATTAAGGATTTTAGCTTGATTTCTAGACCTCTTTGCAATTTGCTTGCAAAAGATGTTAAGTTTGTCTTTGATGATGCTTGTTTAGAGGCTTTTGAGAAGCTTAAAACTTTACTCACTACTGCCCCGATAGTCCAGGCACCTAACTGGAACCTACCCTTTGAGATTATGTGTGATTCTTCAGATTATGCTATAGGCGTCGTTTTAGGACAACGAGAAAACAAATTACTTCATGTGATTTATTATGCTAGCAAAACTCTGAATGATGCCCAAATGAACTACACAACTACCGAGAAGGAACTTTTAGCCATCGTGTTTGCCTTGGATAAGTTTAGGTCCTACCTATTAGGTTCTAAGATCATAATCTATACAGATCATGCTGCTTTGAAATACCTTTTATCTAAGAAGGATACCAAACCTAGATTGATTAGATGGATCCTATTGTTACAGGAATTTTCCCCAGACATTAGAGACAAAAAGGGTGCAGAAAATGTAGTAGCAGACCACTTGTCTAGGCTAGTTGTTAGTTCCCCTAGTGATTCCCTTCCTATAAGGGATAGCTTTCCTGATGAACAATTGTTCTCTGTTTCCCAATCACCTTGGTATGCAAATATAGTGAATTATCTTGTTACTGGTCGAACCCCTCAACATTGGGGTAAGCAAGATCGTTCTAGGTTTTTAGCGAGGAGTTAGGAGGTTAAGCATTTCTTTTGGGACGATCCTTATCTGTTTAAGTATTGTCCGGACCAGATTATTAGGAGATGTGTATCTGAGAGTGACCAGTCTAGTATTATCTCCTTTTGTCATGAACATGCATGTGGGGGTCATTTTAGTGCTAAGAAGACTGCTGCTAAGATTTTGCAGTGTGGATTTTACTGGCCTTCGTTGTTTAAAGATTCCCATAGTCATTGTGTTTCTTGTGAGCGTTGCCAGAAGTTAGGAACCATTTCCCGTAGAAATATGATGCCTTTGAACCCTATTTTAGTGATTGAGGTCTTTGATGTGTGGGGCATTGATTTTATGGGTCCATTTCCTATTTCGTTTGGTTATCTTTACATACTTGTCGTGTAGACTATGTGTCTAAGTGGGTTGAGGCGGTTCCGTGTAAAACGAATGACCACAGGGTCGTAGTCCAGTTTTTGAAAGAGAATATACTTACACGTTTTGGTACGCCGTGAGCTATAATTAGTGATGGAGGTTCACAATTTTGTAATAGACCGTTTGCACTTTTAATGAAACAATATGGTATTACCCACAAAGTAGCTACCCCATATCACCCACAGACTAGTGGTCAGGTAGAGGTCTCCAATAGGGAAATTAAGCATATTCTAGAGAAAACAGTTAATCCAAACAGGAAAGACTGGTCGTCGAGGCTTACTGATGCCTTATGGGCTTACCGTACTGCGTTTAAGACACCCATTGGAATGTCACCTTATCGTTTAGTGTTTGGCAAGGCATGTCACCTGCCTGTTGAGTTAGAGCATCGAGCCTATTAGGCTATTAAGAACTTAAACTTTTCACTTGACAAGGAAGGAGCTCAAAGAAAGCTCCAGCTCAATGAGTTGGACGAGATTCGTAGAGATGCATACGATAGTGCTAAGGAGTATAAAAACAAAATGAAACTTGTGCATGATAGGAATATTTTGCAAAATTCATTTTCTCCAGGTCAAAAAGTTCTTCTGTATCACACTCGTTTGCATCTATTCCCCGAGAAGTTGCGCTCTCGGTGGACCGGTCCTTTTGTGGTCCGTACTGTTTTTCCTCATGGCGCTGTTGAGATTGAGACACCAGATGGTAGTAGTTCTTCGAAGGTTAACGGTCAGTGATTGAAGCCCTTTTTAGAGCCTTTTCCTACAGGTGATGTTGAGGAGGTCCCTCTGGAGGACCCTGTTTACCTTGATTGACCATTGAGGCGATTTTGTATGTTGTATAATATTTTTGTAGGTTTTTGGTTACACTTCACCCAGGTACTATCTTTCCGACTTCTCTCTTTACTATTTCCTCATGTTACTTATATTTTTGGTACTGTTCTTTAATTAGAAACATTGAGGACAATGTTAGATTTAAGTTTGGGGGTGGGGTAGAACTTTTTGTTACCTTTTCGTTGCAATAAATAAACTCCAGAGGCTAGAAATTTATCCCTATTAAGGATGGCACTAACCAATCTAAGTGGATGGAAGCATTTTGGTTGTAGGAGTTGAGGAACCAATCTGACTAGATGGCAACATCTAAAGAGTCTATTCATAAAAGCACAGAGCTCAGGTGTTAGAAATAACATGATAGTTTCACCATATCTCGTTGAGTCCTTTTCACTTCTGTTTTTACTTTTTTTTTTTTTTTTTTTTTAAACCATGTTTCTCTAAGTGATTAGGTGGGGCTCACGATTCAAGTTGTTACCAATGCTAGGGTAAATTAAAGTGATTGAGATACAACAACAACAAAAAAAAAGAGAGAGAGAAATTGAGACCAGACCATTAGACCAACTGGATTAAATTCAATAAAGTCGACCACTGGAACCCTTGTATATGCCAGTTGTGTTGACCTAGAGTTAGAATTATCGACCACTGGTACCCTTGTATATGCTAGTGTGTTGATATTAGTCAGACTAGTATCTCAGTCCATTAGGATAGGTTCATTTTGGCGGAGGCCTTTAGACAGATATGAGAAACACCGTTCACCTAGTAAACATCAAAACCATCTATGTTTTTCTCTATATCCATCTTCTTGATCTATCCATGTGATTAGTTTCGACTCCAAATATTGATGTCCATAGTGCAACTATCTGAGAAGAGCTCTGTCACTTATATATGAATTTTAGTATGCTTGAGTGCAAACTCGTGTACAACAATTGGAATTTCGCATCAGGGTACTTCCTCCTGTAGTCAATAAGTATGCCAACCAAGGAGATTCTTTAGGGCCTTCCAAGGTTCTGTGTAGATAGCTAGGGTCTGGAGTATAAAGGTTTTATGGGTATACATCTGGTAAGCCCTCCGGAGACAACACTCCGCCACTAGAGACACCTAGGGGTTTAAAGGCTTATTGCATACGCTAAATGCAATCGACGATGCCTGCGACAGTGAGTTAGGATTTTATTTTTGCTCGAGGACTAGAAAATAATAGGTTTGGGGGTATTTGATAGACACATTTTTGTGTCCTATTTGTCTCGATTCTATATATTGTTAGGGCTTATTTTTGTACTTATTATGGTGTTTTATTCATTTGTAGGTATTTTTGGCCAATAAACATTTTTGGAAAAAATTGGCTCGAAAAGTTGTCGGAAAGCACCCGGAGGACACTTGCTATTCAGACCCCCGGTTTGGATAAGGGGCACCCCCAGGACACCCCTTAAGGCAGCTGCTAAAGGCACCCCTACTCTGGATAGGGGGCGGCCCTTTTTCTTCACGATTTGAATTCTCAAATTTGGCGGGAAACTGTTGCAAGTGAAGACCAGATTTGGGTTTAGATTTTGGACGTGATTTTAAGAGATTCAATCACTAAATTCGATTGGGTTGGACCTGTTTATCTTAAACAGGGATGGTATGATTGCTTGGAATTAAATTGGGCTAGGTATCAATCAGAAACAAAACAGGGGAGAAAACTATTTACGGAAACATGGAAAGATTTGGTCGATGTTTTGTTGGATTTTCTCAACTGTTGGATTTGGTACTAGTTGTAACAACACAACAGGATTTCTACGCGTGCTAGAATTGAGAGAAAATAGGAGTTGTCGACAAGTCAGGAAAGATATTCTCGGCATTGTTTTGATTTATCTTTGGCAGTTGCGTGCAATGGGAGAAGGTATAATCTTCATGGATTCGTATCTTCCAGATTTGGGAAGTTCATAACCATCAAAAGACGCGTTAACTGAGGTGGAAGAGTTATTATCGTTACTTGGCAGAAAAAAAAGATAACTCCGTAACTTTTGGTGAAAGGCAGGGGAGATTTTATCGAGTATTTTTTGTCCTGTTTCCTATATATAGGTTGAGAAGGAGTCATAACAGGGTAATCGAGAGTTGGGTGAAGTTTAGAGAAGAACAGAGAACGAAATCAAGAGTTGCAAGAAATCGTTTCTGCTGGTGCACAAGGAAGAACACGAAGAACAAAAGGCCATTGAAGACACTCGTTTCTGGGGTTTTAAAATCAGCAACAAAGCAACAGTATTTACAACAGTTTTCTGTAACAGTTCCATTGTCACAGCTGTTTTGTAACTCCGATACACTGTTGCAAACAGTCTGTGTTATTACTTTTCACTCTTTTAATCATCTTTTGAGCAGCAAACACATATTTTGAGACCATTATTAATATGAGGAGCTAAACCCCATTGCTGAGGCGATAGAGGAAGCTATTTTCCAACAAAAAGTGGTATATTCTATTTTATCTTTTTATTTGCAATAATTATATTATTATTTTCCTTGAACTATTATTGAATATGATTTTTATTTGAGTGATTGTGATCTATTTTGATGGAGTATGCTTAGTTTTAAGACTTTTGATGCTTCATACTTGGTATTTACAATTACTACTTTTGAAAATCTACTTGTTGCAATATTTTAGAATCAAATTAAACGAGAAAATTTCATAAATATAAGTATTGGTTTAATCACTTTGAACTTGGAAAATAGTGGAATCTTAGCCTCAGTGTTTCTTTTAATATTGATATCATCTTTGTTTGAGTTTGCTATAATTTTTATTGTGTTTTCTATTTTAGTTTTGAATTTAAGTCTAAAAAAATCCTTCACAAGTATGAGAAACGACACTCTTTTTACCACTATCTACAAATCACATCAATCAGTCAAGTCTTCGCACGACGTGGAACTAACTTTACCACGATCTCCCACTTTCCCACTCTTTCACTCAAGAAACCGTCACACTTACAGGGATCAGTGGTGCATCATTCTTGCAATATAAATAAGTCTAAATCGAGGACAACATAAGGATCAAATATCATCTATCATCGATTATCATCATTATCCGTCGGCAACTCGA
Organism: Papaver somniferum; assembly: GCF_003573695.1. NCBI lineage: Eukaryota > Viridiplantae > Streptophyta > Magnoliopsida > Ranunculales > Papaveraceae > Papaver > Papaver somniferum. The sequence goes on along the minus strand of NC_039367.1, from coordinate 98,838,379 downwards.
TATAAATTTATTCACAGAACTCAACTTCAGAAGTTCAGCAATATTGCAGAAACCTTCAACACACCCACAATCCTTGATCATCACTGATCCCACACAACTCTCAGCTTCCCTCCTACAGATCAACCCATCTCCCTCTTTGCGACTGAATTGACTCTAGAACGAACATTGTTTTGGTTTAGGCGGGATTCATACAGATTGATTTCACGAATCTAAGCACCCCCTTTGCAGCGGTGCATTTGTGTGAGGTTCAGCAGTTCACTCGGTTGAGGAGTCTCGAAAGCACGCTCGACTCTCCACTTTCCCAAAAACCCAGCGTCTTGTTTTTCCCCATCTACACATGGGATCGTGGATTCGACCATAAAATCGGAGTAATGTAAGTAGTTATTACCATCCCATGAGATCAGCCGTGGATTCGATCATGAAATCGGAGTAATGAGATTATCTATTACCATTCCATGAGATTAGCCGTGGATCCGATCATGAAATCGGAGTAATGAGATAAAATAGATTATCTTCTAGGAATTCAGTGGTAAATGTCACGGTAGAATTAATCTATCACAGAAGGGATATTAGCCATTTAAAGCGTCATACCCACTCCGAAAGGTGCATAGTCAGGAAACAACAAGTGTTGCCGAAGTCCTGAAGGCGTTATTGCTCTCAATCTTACGGAGAACCGCCTGGATCTATACACGGTATCTCTACATAGTCAGGGAACAATGAGTGTCACCGACGTCCTGAAGGCGTTGTTTCTCTCAATTTTACGGAGAACCTCCCAATCGTTCTTCTATGTAGAGGTATGTCTCTCTGTGTAGTCAGGGAACAACGAGTCACCGACGTCCTGAAGGCGTTGTTGCTCTTAATCTTACGGAGAACCGCCCAATTATGTTATTCTATATAGAGGTCATGATGAAATATGAGGCATCAAACTCTCAGCTAGTGGAGGCCTTTCGAGAAACATATTCATCATGTCTCGTAAAATATGAATCGTCACATGCCTGAAAACCGCGTCAGAAACATGCAGTATCATGATTTTATGATTTTGACCTTTGTTGAAAATCCACCATCTAGATTAAGTCCCATGCTTAGTGATGGACAGTCATGTTCCGCAGTAAGCATTAAATTGTGATTTTCAGTCGCCGAGATCAGTGGTTGAACTCAGTTGCACAAAGGTATTTTCAAAATCCTCAGATTTGCTCCAATGGTGTCATGTACGAGCAAATGTTCGGGTTAGGACCCTGATAGTATGATAGAGTGTCATCCCGTGAGCATGGAGAGATGAGTCACTGTTGATTTGGACGCCTGGAGTCTCAGTTCTGGTCGGTTTAGGATTTAAGGGCCCGAGTCCAAAAAAGGAAACCCATGTTTTATTAGATTTTGGAAGTAAAATTAATATAAAAGGAAAGAGACCCTCATTTTTTTTAGTTTTTATTTTCCCAGCTGACCGACCACTATCTTTCTCTTCTTCACGAGCAGGAAGAAGAAAAAAAATTTGTTTGCCGGAACTCTGATCGCTGCCGGAAAATCACCCACCGCCGGCTAACTTCCGGCGCCGTTTTCAAGTAAGGTTCTTTTTTTTTTTTTTTGCGTTGAGTTTTGTGCTTTCATGAGTTTTTCATAAAACAAAAATCCCATAGTTGTATGCATGCGTAGGTTTTATGAAGAATTTGTTTTAAAAAACGTATAATGCCCGTTCGTTAGTTAGTTTAAGAAACGAGCAAAAATCCCTAATATGAAAGAGATACATAAATTATTGAATAGACATGGTCTAGTTGCAGTAGAGAAAATTTTGTTTATGAGGTTTCATGAAAAATCCAAATTTGTTTTCAACGCATGAACTTTCGCAAATACTTTTAGAAACGTAGGTTTGTTCGTAGTAAAAGTAATAAGTAATGATCTTTAGAGTTAAAATAATTTTGAAAAGACCTGTAGTTCATGATAAAATTTATTTGTGAGCTTTAAAAGTTTTATTTGGAATATGTGGACCCTTGCAAAAATAGAAAAGACCCTAGTTTCATAGACGAATGCTTGTTTGAGCAAAATAAGGTTTTTTTTATTAACCCGCGTAAAAGAGGATAAAAAAATCACACTGAGTTAATTTTTGATAAAAAATCAAATAGAAATCTTTTAGTAATTGTTAGAGATAAACAATTGTATTTTATGATTTTATGATGTGTGTTTGCGGCATAAAATCATGGAACGTTCACATGAAAAGTTTATGTGAATTGTTCATAATTTCGTGAAAAGTCAGTATTGACTCTTGAATGATAGGTTTTTTTCTCACTTTCGCAGGTTTGAAAGAGTAAGCAAGTTTCGAAGTTTTACGTTGTTATCACTAAGTTCGTGAAACCTTAAATAGGTAAGAGTTGAGGATTACCATTTTATAGACACTGATGTGAGCATCATAATTATTCAGCTGCTTTAATTCCATTGTGTTGAAATTTATGTATGTATGTCACAACAACTTTGCAAAGATGACTCAGTCTCGTGGTAGCGCTTCTGAAGATGATGTTTCTAGATAGGGAACTCCCAGAGAGGATGTTTCTACAGACGCGTCTTCCAGGAATGATGATTCTGAGACTTCTCAGGAGAAACATGAAACTCCCAAAACTAAGAACATTCCAAATGCGGAGGAAAAATTCTTTGTGTATTCGTATAGGCTCGAAAAACGTCCCTTCGGTTCCTCATTTCGGCTTCCTATAAATCCCAAGAGCACTACTCAGAACAAGTTGGTATCTCCTCCAGCAATAACTCGGTTCTGTTTGCAAGGGAAACATTATTTGGCTTCACATGTGGAACTCAAACTTTCTTGGAAGCCTCTGACACATTTCTCTGGATGGGCATGACACACGCTGGGTCATAGCCGTGTAAGGACCTTGCTGGATCGTGCACAGGTGACACGGGCTATTCAAGATGCTGGGGATTTAATCATTTATCATGATATACCAGGTATCGTGGATTTCCTTGCTCGTTGGTGCATTCCTACTCATACTTTCATATGCAGATGGGGAGAATTCACCATTACTTTAGAAGATGTAGTTGCTTTTTTGCATCTACCAGTCACTGGCAATTTCCCTGAAGAGCTCTCAGCAGAAGAGAAGGTGATATCTGGCGTATTGGAAGTTAAAATGCACAAATTCAACGAGTCTCCCAAAATTTGCTATGCTCAATGGTTGAAATACTGGTGGCCTAGAGATGGAGTTCTTGAAGAACCTGTTGATGGTACCTTGACCATTGTTGCTTTCTTATGCTTGTGGCTCTCCAGAGATGTTCTTGAAGACAATGGACATTTGTTGAATCCATTTGTGATTCTTTTCGCCATAAAGATGGCTAAAGGTGAGAAGCTTCCCATTGGTAGTCTATTTTTGGGTTCACTGTTTGCCAATTTAGACTCTTTAGTTATAGACTCCAGCGTCTCCAACGGCTTCATGAAATTCGAAACATATGCTAATACTATGTTCCTCCAAGCCTTGATGTGGGAGCATCTTGAGAGTTATACTCCAATTATTCGTAGAGTCTTGCAAGGACCCATTGTTTATACTCGTCATGCTTTCCTCGAGAAGAATAATGCCAGGATTATGCGTTGGTCTACAAAGCAGCCACAATACAAGATATGCCTCACTGACATTTTAGACATCGAATCCGAGTTCAACTTTCTCCTCTGGGTATCGGTCCCTCCTCTTTTCTCACTGTAGATGGGGGAAAACGATTGCTGGTTTTTAAGGAATTGAGGAGACGACCGCGCGGAGGAGTCTCCTTGAACCGAGCAAAATGTTTAACCTCACACAAATGCACTGCAAGAAGGGAGTGCATTAAGTTCGAGATATCAATCTGTAGGACTCCGGCCTAAACCAAGACAATGGCCGTTCCAGAGTCAATTCAGTCACAAGAGAGGATGGGTCGATCTGTAAGAGGGAAGATGAGAAATTTGTGAGATCAATGATGATCAAGGATTGTTGGTGTTTTGTGTATTTACATGAAAATAGTTTCTGAATGATTGAGTTTACTCAGTTGAAAGTAATTGCTAAAACGATAAGTTCGTGTAGACGAAAGACTGTCTATCGAGAATTGTCTGTTGTTTCAATCATGATTCAGAGACTTATTTATATTGCTAGAATTGTAAATACCTTGATCCCATGAAGTGTGACAATTGTTGGAGTCAAAGAGTGGGAAAGTGAAAATCGTGTTTTAAAACCAGTTGCTCATCGTGCGGAGACTTGGTTGATTTTCTACCCACTACTTTGTTAACTCCTTAAACTGATTTCACGACTTGCTCACATTCTCATCGTGGGTGAACACACCTTCCGTGGACCGCCAGACCAAAACCTTAGTTAATATCCCCCCATGTGACACGATTGATGTCTCGTTATTGTGGAGTCTGCAAGGCATACATGTATTTATTTATTCAGTTGTTGACTTCATGGGACAATGATTCCTTGTATTGCTGAGTCGAACGTGATTTGCAAATGTTCTAAGACTCACGAATTGAACATGTCTGTTGAGACAGAGGTATAATTCTTTGATAGTTAAGGTGAGAAAATATTACTGGTAACTGAACCGAGTATAATTAATTAGATTGTTGATCATGGGATCAACGTAAAATTATTAATGTTTGAATCTGCTCAGAATTATGTTTTATTGAGCTTTGGATCTGAAACCCTAATTTTAATCAATTGCTGATCAATTGATGATTTATTGAAAATCAACCACGGAGTGAAGGAGGGACCGGATACATGAGACGATGAGTCGACCATGTAACACCCAGATGCTCAAGTGAGCAAAAATACCAAAGTCTCTTGAAGACCAGTTGGTGAAAAGATGATTAAATGCCGGTTTAATCATTTATTCAAATAATGTTCGTCTGAACCTTAGGTGATAAGACCTAATAAATTAAGAAGAGATGGAGGACCGACCAAGGGGTCATGAAACTGGCCCTGGTTGGTCACGGGATCGACTGACGATCATTTGATGATATTCCAAATTGTTTGGAAGAGTTTGAACCTAACGTGAACAAATTAGGTCAAATGATGAAAATGTGTGGGCCCGGATTCTTGCAAGCCAAAGAGCCAACCTTGTTCGGTCAAGGTAACATGATCACGTCGCCAAAGTTTCCGTATCTCAGTCCTGAGAATTTTGATATTTTCTGATGTGCGTTTGAGCAACATTTTGAGAAAATATGAACAAAACAAGGATTTTGCTGAAACTGAGGAAACTTCATAAGATGAAGGAAATAATAATAATAATAATAATATCGTTTAGCTATACCCCTTTTTGAGGAAGGTAATAAATGTACCTGTTGTGGCAAACTCATGGGTATCTTTGGAGACCACGCTATCCATTGTGCTAGCGAGGTCGGGCTTAAATTCAGACATGATTTAGTAAAACATATTCTGGCAGACATGTGTTACAGAGCTGGGGTTGTGGCTAGAAAAGAGGTTTCTTTGGGCGTCATCAATAATAAGTATTTTCGGCCAGCGGACATCATGGTTTATAATTGGATAGATGGCAAGGATGTTTGTTTCGATGTCACTGGGATCTCTCCGTTTACGAGTGCTAAGTCACGCCATTTCTGCAGCAATTACTCGCAAGAACACTAAATACTTAGATGTTTGCACTTCTCTCGGATATGGATTCGGTGTTTTGGCTTTCTCCACTTTTGGCGAGCTTAGTACGGATTTATTAACTTTCCTGAAGAGACTAAGGAATTGCATGGTAGGACATGATGCCAACTTTAAGATAGGCAGTTCTCTTTTTCATAGGCTAGGAATTGTTATTCAGAAAGGTGTTGGTGCCCAACTTGTTGCTAGGCTACCCACCATCTCTTGTAATATTGATTTTGATTAATAAATGCCTTAGTGGCTCCCTTTTATAATAATAATAATAAAATAAAATAATCATGAAGTGTGGGATCGGATATGGCCAAGGCATGGACGACCGTCCAATGAGCCCGGTCCCATGGCACTTTTCCTAATTTTATATTATTTTCATGATTTTAGGGAAATATCATGAAATCAAAGAGTTTGTTTAAATCAAGGAGTTTCCTTGAAGTGAATGAGTTTTCATGAGATGAAAGAAGCAAATAATATTAATAATAATAAAATAAGGGCGGGGGGGGGGGGGGGGGGGGGGCGGCCACTAACGCATGGTCGGCTGGTTGGGCCCTGGTCCCGTGAGTTTCCTTAATTTTATATTACTTTCATGATTTGAAGGAAATATCATGAAATTAAGGGATTTCCATGAGATGATGGAAATAATTAATAAAATAAGGAATTACAAGGTGTGGGACCAGTCATGGCTAGGGCATGGTCGGCCGGGTAGTGACCACGGTCCCGTGACACCTTTTATAATTTTATGTAATTTTTGTATAATTTCCTTAATGTGAAGGAAATACCATGAAACCAAGGAATTTCATGGGATGAAGGAATTTCCATGAGATGATGGAAATAATTAATAAAATAAGGAATTACAAGGTGTGGAACCGGTCACGGCTAGGGCATGGCTGGCCGGCTAGTGACCACGGTCCCGTGACACCTTTCCTAATTTCATGTAATTTTTGTATAATTTCCTTGATGTGAGGAAATACCACGAATTGAAGGGATTTGCTCAAACGAAAGGATTTTCATGGGATCAAGGAAAATAATAAAAATATGATAAAATAAAAGAAGGGGCGTGGGACCGGCCACGGCGGCATGGCCGTCCGACCGGTGGGCTTGGTCCCCTTAGACGCCTCCTTAAATATTTTATTATTATTATTTTCTCCATGGTTTCATCTAGGCCTGTCAATGGAAGAATATCCGTCGGATATTCAGAAATTCGATATCCGACAGGTTAAGCACTATCGGATATTCGATATCCGATAATATCCTATAGGATATCAAAATCAGATATCGATTCCGATAGACTAAGCTATCGGATATCGGATATTTATCCGGTAATATCCGGTTCTGAAAAAAAATGTTAAAAACCCTTTAAAACATGTTCATAATTGAAATTTAAGTTTAATTTTTTTAACCTTTCATATCGGATATCGGATATTAGGGTAAATCACAAAAAAATCATAAATATGGTTAGGGTAAATCAAAAATAAATCCATGTTCTATCGGATATTGGATATTAACCAAACGGATAGAACCTAATCCGATTCCGATAGGTTAAGGAAGAAATATCCGATATCCGATAAAACGGATAAAATCCTATAGGATCCCGAATACTCGGAAACGGATTCCGGATATCGGACATATATTGACAGGCCTAGTTTCATCGTTCCTTAGTGTTTCGGAATGCTCGTTCGTGCATTTAGATGCTCGTTAGTGCATTTATTACTGAATACATTTGCACCATTTTCTCGGGGCTTACTCGGTGGTGGCTCAGATGCCCGTACGTTGATTATTTATTACTAACCCATGGAATTCTGCTGGGAATAACCATAAATTGAAGTAATGAAATATTATGCGGAATGCAGAGTATTTTTCTAGGAATTAAATTGATGAATCTTGCGACTAGAAATAATTAATTGGTGGCTCTATACTAGCAGGCATGCTGTCTAGGAGCATTATAATTATTCGGAAATCGAGGTATGAGCTAGCTGGAGCAGAACGCTCGATTTGAATGTTTGTTCTGTAAAGTCAGGGAACATTGCCCGAAGACGTGGTGCTCTATACTAGTGAGTAATACATCTAGGATTCTTCCAATCATTTCGATTCTTTACAGAAGTGATTACTGAGATTGCTCAATTAATGGAATATGTTGTGGTCTCGGCTGAGAGACTGCATATATATGCTCTGAGAAGTAATATACTCGATCAAAGACTTTCGAAGATATTCTGAGAGGCAGTACGCTCGATCAGAGGTGTGGCATGAGATTTCACGCTTTAATGAGAGACATGAGCCTCAATACTCATCTTATTGCTGGATCAGGAGCATGCATAATTAGGGTTTTACAATTTTACCCTTTGTCGAAAATACACCATCTACATTGAGTCCCTTGCTTAGTGAGGGAAAGTCATGTTCCTCTGTCAGCACTGAATGGTGATTTTCTTGTTACAGTTATAGACGAAAATAAGTAGTTGAACTTAGTCGTAAAATAAGATGTTACCGGATTTCGATTGCATGAACGGACCATGGCTTGAACATTCCAATGGTATGATAGAGCGTCGTCTAATGATCCTAAATTGATGTAGAACCGCTGGCTTGGTGATGGGACCTTGGTCGGTTTAGGATTCATGGTCCCGGTCCCAGAAAGGAAATCCTTGTGAAATTAGGTTTTGGAAATAAAATTTGATATAAAAGGAATTAATCCTCTTTTTTTTTTTTATTTCACCTACATGACCGACCACCACCTTCATCTCTTCATATTTTTCACGCCCGAGCAGAGGAAGAGAGCAGAGAATTTTCTCCTGAGTCGCCGCCGTCCGACCGTCGCCACCATCGTTCGGCCAACTTCCGGCCGACGCCGACAGGTACGTGATTTTTTTATTCAAAAGCTTTCTGTTTGTTCATGAGTTGTTCATCATAAAAAATCATATGTTTGTACATATTTTTTGGATGTGAGTTTTATGAAAAAATCCATGTTTTAGGAACGTATGTTCGTTCGATCGTTAGTTTAAGAAACTAGCAATAATCCCTGATTTAGAAGAGATTTGTTTTTTCTTATATAGACCTGTGACTAATGATAAAATTTTGTTTATGATCTTTCATGAGAACCAAAATTTATCTTAAAGGGTGTGAGTTCTCACAAAATTAGCATAAACCTTCGTTTCGAAGACAGACGATCGTACGAAGGAAATTTTTTTTTTTATTATGAAACCGTGACATGTCCCAAAAAGTATGTGACATATTTTATTTACGTGATTTTTCTCACGTTAAAGAGAAAAATTTTGAAAAATTTTACCTGAATAATTCACGTTTTTATTATCTTGTTAAAATCAAAATATAGGTTTTGAGCAACCCTTGAAGTTAGACAATTTATTTATGATGAAATATTTCCTTGGTGTAAATTTTATAACTCAGTTGTGTCTGTTCACACTATGAAAATTATTTCCATGATTTTATGAAAATCTGGTTTCAATTTTCAAACAATAAGGCTTCGTTCGTTTTCGCAGGTTTCAAGGAACGAGCAAATTTTGGGGTGATAACTCTTATATCACAATCACTGTGCTAGTGGAATTGTAAAGAGGTAAGAGTTAATAATTACCATTTTCGTAGATGTTTTGCCTTATGCATAATTCAATCATCTCGTCGAAGCTTGCATCTTGTATGGATGATAGACTGAAGTAGAGTATTGTGTGCATGTTACAACTACTTCGCTAGGATGTCTGATCCTCAAGAAAATGATGTGTCCAGAGATGATACATGCATGGATGAGGCTTCCATTGGTGAAGAAGAAGATGAAACACCTGGAATCAAGAATGTTCCAAACATAGAGGATGCATTATTTGTGGCTCAAGGACCTGAAAATCGCCTCAGAACTCCAGCATTTCATCTTCTAATAAATCCTAGAGAGGTTACTCAGAAAAAATTGGTGACTCCTTAGGAAACCATTCGGTTATGTCTTGAACGAGGATATTTTTCTGCGTCGATCATTGAATTCAAGCTTTCTCGACGGCCTCTAGAAAAGTTTTCTGGATGGGCGAGGTATACGCTGGGTTTTCCTCGTGTTCGAGCCATGCTGCATGATGCACAAATACTACGGGCTATCCAAGCCTCTGGAGACTTGTTCATTTTTCACGATGTGCGAGGTATGGTAGCTCTACTTGCTCGTTGGTGTATTCCAACTCACACTTTCATATGCAGATGGGGAGAGTTTACCATCACCTTAGAGGATGTAGTTGCTTTGTTGCATCTTCCAATCACGGGCAACCTTCCTGAAGGTCTTTCTTCCTCAGAGGAAACAACAATGTCTAACATCTTGACAGGCTCAATGGATGAGATCAATAAGGTATCCGGCAGTAAAGGTTGTTACGCTCATTGGTTGATACATTGGTGGCCGAGAGATACTCCTCTTAACTGGCATGTTGACGGTATGTTATCTATTGCTGCTTTCTTGTGTTTATGGTTGTCCATAGATGTATTTGAAGATGCTGGATTTTTTTTGAAGCCGTTCGTGATTCCTTTTGCCACTAAGATGGCTCAGGGTGAGCAACTTCCAATAGGTAGTATGTTCTTGGGTTCTTTGTACTCTAACTTAGACTCCTTGATTATAGACTCCAGCGTCTCGAATGACTTTATGAATATTGAATGCTATGCCAATACGTTGTTTCTTCAAGCTTTGATGTGGGAACGTTTCAAGAACTATGTTCGCATTCCACATACTATCTTGCAAGGACTGAACGCTGACGCTCGTCATGTTTTCTCTGGGAGGGACAATGTCAGGATCATGCGCTGGTCTAAATATCAGCCCCGACTCAAGACTCGTTTCGTTGATGTGTCAGACCGTGAATCTGAATTCAACTTCCGTCCATGAGTGTCAATCCCTCCTCATATTTCTCAGTTGACAACTTTCAATGCTGAAGAGAGTATGACTTTGAAATCTGGTGTTGATTTGAGCGACGACGAGAGGTCTTTTATCCTGAGTTGCACTCCTGGTCACCTGATATCAACAACACATGGAGAATTCTCGGTGGAAGAATACAATATTGATAGGGAAGCTCGGCAAATGGGTATGGATCAGTGTGTTCCGACTTTTTGGAGAAGGAAACCATCAGTTGAACAACTCATGACCCGTTTATACCGCACACATGTGGAAGGAAGTGAATACTGGTTCCCTAGATCTGAGCGAGTCACATGTGTAACTCCAGGTTACATAAACTTTTGGGATCAACAACTCAGGTGTTTACTTGATTTCGTGAGAGTTGATCAACCTTTGGTGAAGGATCCTCGTTCTGCTGAGATGATTGCTACTCGACCAAGGCTGAAGCATTTCCCTGGTGGTGATAAACGGAAAACATCTCCGGGATGTTCACAAGTGAGTATTCTTTGCATAATCTTCATAAAATTATGATAATTATGTTTCGATTATTGCATCAAAAAATTTCACAGGAAGGTTATAACATAAGACCTCGAATCAACGTAGACCTCTCAGAAACTGAAGCAACTACTCATGGCGGAGAAGGCAAGAGCAAGAATTATAAATTATGGTCCAATACCATAAAGTTCCCGGTTGTTTATTTGGTGAGTTTTCAGTACTTATCTTGTTGTGACTTCTTCTCGTCCATATTATTAGGATTAGAAAACTAATATTTGTTATTCCGTTGCAGAACTTCACTCCATCGAGTATTGACAGTCTTTATTTCTCTGCTGCTGGGCAGACAGTTTCTGACTTGAGTGATGAAGAAGAGACCGTAAGTATTTCTTCGTATAACCAATTATGATGCTTTGTAGACAAAATGTTAATTGCTGAGAATATATCCAGGAGGATGTCGTCATAGAATTGGAGAATACCGGTGATGTTCGTTCATCTTCTAAAAATGGCGATAAAGAAAATTCCCAAAGCCCAACACCGAATGAAAGTAATGGTGCTCTTGATGTTGATACGGGCAATTCAGGTTCTTTGAACACTTCAGAGATCACCCAAGTAAGTATCTCTCTTGCATTTTATCCATACAAGTATAAATTTCTTGATTTATGAATGAATGAATGAGAATTCATGTGAATATACGAAAAGTTTTGTCGAAATACGTCACCAGAAATTTTGGAATTCAGCCCTTTAGAAAAACGCCATAGAATCTTAGTATGATGTCGTATTTTCACGGTCTACCCATGTATTTTTGTGCTCAGGAAATTTCCAAGCCTTAGAGAAGAAGATTTTTGACTTTCAAGCCTATTTAGGGCCTGAAATAGGCAAAACAGTAAACTTCCAGGAGACTTCCAGAAAATTTTCAGCTGGTATGTGGTCCGATATTTCGATCACATCTCTTTTCTCGTTTACCCAATTGTTATGAAATTTGTATATGTTGTAGAGTACATCCATACTAAGAGAATTGTATATGAGTCAACCTCAGATTCCTTATGAATTTCTCCCAGATAGTCGTCTTGTACAGGGCAGAGTAAAATCTCCTCAGACAGACTTGTTGTAAAACGTGTCTTTATGGATTTCATGCTATTTGTTCATGTATTGAATGCATAATGATGAGATTTGATGATTTTATACCACTTTCATGCTGTATTTTATGATTCCATTTGGTTTCCATGTTTAGATTGCTCTAATCTCATGTAATCTTCGTATTAGGTACCGAATGCCGAAGTTGAGAATAATGGAACCAATAATGATGATTCGAACAACCCTGTGGTTATTGATGAAGGTAAAACCACCTATGCACTTCAAGGACATGAGGGGATTGCTGATGAAACCATTCAGTAAACTGAGACTTCAATTGTTGTTGCTCCAGTGGCGGATAAAGCCCAACCACGAGTGGAAGAAACTGAAGAAACTGTTGTCCTAACTGTAGAAATTGCTCCAGTAATTGAGAATCGTATAGTGGTACATGAATATCCGAGTGCGGGAGTTTCTTTCGATCCTCCATTTGATGCATCACTCCCATACCACGAACTAGTTAGTGGATTCAGCGTTCCTATTGGATATGTCGGCTTGTACGAGAAGATATGGAGGAAATTTGGTCACATCATCGTTACCAGAGATCCCAAGCGTGCTTACTCTTTAAAAATGCAAGTAAGTGTTATCTTGCGTGTTGTAAGTGATATATGCACTAGGTCTAGAAATACTGTTACTCCAGATTTACTCTTTGATTGGGAGTTCAACTTGGAGAATTCTGACAAACTTGGCTTCAACGTGAAGTGGATTCGTAAGAAGATAAATGACATTAAGGATTCATGTGAGAAAAACATGCCCTTTTCCTAACGCTGTTGTGATGGAGAAGGAAGACAAGATTGCTAGGCTGACTGAAGAGCTGAATATGGAGAAGGCGGCCTTACAAGTCTTGAAGGATGCAAAGGAGCGAAAATATTTCTTTGCTGATTTTCTTTGATTTCCTTTTCATAGTCTCTTGAACTTCTGAACTTCTGAGAGATGTGAGGTTTTATTTTGGTTTTGATTTGTTTTGGACTGGTAGATGATTGAGGATTTTCTTTTGGATTTGATAGATATTTTCTTTAAGTAAAGTGAACCGAATTTTGATAAATTTTTGAATTCAAATACTGAATGCAATTATTGCAAACGTTTTGGAGAAATTGAAAATACAATGAAATAAAATCCTAAATGCCAAATTCAGGTATATTGGGTATTCGTGCCTTGAACACCTAATACCTCAAACGTCTGGGACCTTAGGCGTCAAAGACTTTAAGACAATTTTCGTGTATTACTGCCACGTTCACCTTGCCATCCATGTTAATCAATCTGTAGTATCCACCGGTAACAGACTTAGAGATCATGAAAGGTCCTTCCCAGTTGGAGTTCCTTGCAGAATGAAAGTTACGCTTAGTTGCTTTGAGAACTAAATATCCTTCCTGTAACTTGTTAGGTTTGATTGTCCGTGCCTTGAATATCTTCTGTTGGTTCGGAATTCCTCGTGCGATGGGATTCCATGGTTGTGGCACATATGGACACTCATGCAAAGGGGAGTATCCAGAGTACTCTCTGTCATGCTGAGCCATGTATTCAGCAATAAACCTTTTGATAGAATGCTCAGTTTGAAGAAGCTATGTATTCAACCATTTGGTGTAATATTATCGCGGTGAGGCTGTCCACTCATAGCACTTTGCAACGGTTAAGTTGTTAGTGGGAAGAAGTCCTCGGACCAGGGAAACATAATTAAACATTGGTAGTATAGGCGCATGAAGGGGAATCAGACTTGCTTGAGTACGGAACCTTTTGATGAAAGAGTGTGCACTTTCTCCAGATTTCTCTTCTAATTCTACCAAGGCTTTAACTTTCTCCAGATGCTCGAATGATGGAGTATCTTCTATTTCTTCTGAACCAGAGCTTTTTTCAACCGAAGGCATTAGAGCCACCTTTCCATCTTGAATCCAAGGTAGTCCAAGAATCATGTCATATCTTGGATCTTCCCGGATTATATAAAACTTGGTCTCAGTGCAGACCGAGTTTTCTCTGACTTTGAGGGTGATGTAGCCGTATGCATCTCTGAGTATCCCTTCATGGTATCTGATTGACATGGGAGCATGCGTAGCTTCTTGTCGAGTAATGCCAGCGGCTCTGAGAGTTTTAAAAGGAATGATGTTGATGGATGTGCCAACATCAACGAACACTCTTCTGAATTCATTTCCTTTGAGATGCACTGTGGTGAGCAGTTCCCAGTCATACATTTCTTTGTCTATTGCAGCAGGCTCAGGAAATGTCTTTTGAATCAATAAACGCATCCCTGACACGATGTGATTCAATGCAACAAACATATCTCCCCTTTGAGCCTTTTATAAGTACAGCAGTTCGCAGACATGCTCGATTAAGGATTGAAATGCTTCTTTGACAGGCGGTTCAGAAAGAGTGAAGGTTCTGACTAGGAGAGGATCTCTGTATACTCCTTCAGTCCCCAAGTTTAGTTCTCCTAATTTTACTTTTTATTGAAATATGCGCTTCAAGGTTCTGCAGTCCTTTGTGGGATGATTGACGAATATATGAAAACGACAGTAACGCGGATTCTCCATTTCCTCTTCAGTTGGTTCTTTTCTGACATATGGAAACTTGATTGTACCATCTTGGATCCAGGTATCCATCAGTTCAATGACCTATTCAATGGCGATAGGGAAGTCAGCTTCCGCTGGATCTGCGTTTTGGGTTGGAGCTTGTGCATCCCGGGTTTGATTATCCATTCTTGGTGCTTTCAGAGGAGCTGGCTTGCGCTGCGGTTCGGCTTTGCGTTTGCTCCCTTATGCAACAAAATTTGTGGAAAGATGGAGGTTGTATTGTTCATTTATTAGACGCCTGCTACCTCGAGTCTCTCTCGGTTCCTCAGCTTTTGTAGTTTTTTCTCTTTCCAGTAAGGCCGGTGCAGTAGTCGCTGACCTCTTCGCCGCTTCATGAAGTTCTGAAAAGGTCTGGAAACGAAGATTTTCCAATAAAGCTCTGTATACCGGGATCATGCCGTTGATGCACAAGTCTACAAGTTGCTGCTCCGTGACGTTTGGATCATGACAGTCCAAGGCTTGAACCCTGAATCTTTTCACATAGTCATTGGGGTGTTCATTGCTTCTTTGAAACATTCTTCCCATATCAGAGAGAGTAATTCGCTCTAACACGAAGAAGTACTTTTTGTATAAGGCGTTAATCATTTCTCCCCAACTGGTGATACTTCCTGGCGTGATGTTGTTGTACCAGGTATATGCATTGCCTCTCAAGTATTTTGAAAATTCCTTCAGACGGACAACATGATTGTGCTCATGTTCGTGCAACGCTTCCAGAAACCGAGATACATGCTCTCGAGCATTGCATGTTCCATCATACAAAGTGAAGGTTGGAGAAGTATAACCTTTTGGAAGAGGAATTCTTTTTGTAGCAGCAGGGTACGGAGGCTGGTGACGATGGATATGTGGTGTCTTTTCTTTTCCACGGTTCTCCAAGAGGCGTTCCAAATCTTCCCGAGTAATGAAATTTGATGATTCCTTCGCTGATGGATCATCTGCAGCTTTGCGGACTTCATTGTCATCCACAGTATGAACTGGAACGAATTCAGGATCAGCATCCAAAGATGTTTCTTTAGGTTTTCCTTTCTCCTGAGTTTTCTCTGACACCTTGTTTATAAGAGTCTTGAGATAATTGAATAATTCCTTCTGAGTGGAAGCCATGTCAGTCTGATTCTTGGCAAGAGTTTCTTGAACCTTCATGATATCGCCTATGGTAGGCGGATTTTCTCCGATTTCTTCATGATGCCGGCCAAAGAGGGGATGACTTCCAGTGTTGGGATGAGGAAGAGTAATGTCAACAAAATTGTTGGAAGAAGGAATGGTTTCCAGAATACCATCATTGTTATTGTTGCTAGTGCTAGCGTCGTTTGCATTTGTAACCAACCCAGACCTAAGATCGACCATCTTTGTGAGAATTGAGATTGCAACCGAGAGAATGATCTCCCACTGTGGTCGCCAATCTGTAGATGGGGAAAAACGATTTGATGGTTTTTACGGAATTGAGGAGACGACCGTGCGGAGGAGTCTCCTTGAACCGAGCGAAATTTTTAACCTCACACAGATGCACTGCAAGAAGGGAGTGCTTTAAGTTCGAGAGATCAATCTGTAGGACTCCGGCCTAAACCAAGACCATGGTCGTTCCAGAGTCAATTCGGTCACAAGAGAAGATGGATCGATCTGTAGGAGGGAAGATGAGAAATGTGTGAGATCAATGATGATCAAGGATTGTTGGTGTATTGTGTATTTGCATGAAAATAGTTTCTGAATGATTGAGTTTACTCAATTGACAGTAATTGCTAAGACGATGAGTTCGTATAGATGAAAGACTGTCTATCGAGAATTGTATGTTTTTTTATTCATGATTCAGAGACTTATTTATATTGCTAGAATTGTAAACACCTTGATCCCATGAAGTGTGACAGTTGTTGGATTCAAAGAGTGGGAAAGTGGAAATCGTGTTTTAAAACCAGTAGCTCATGTGCAGAGACTTGGTTGATTTTCTACTCACTACTTTGTTAACTCCTTCAACTGACTGCACGACTTTCTCACATTCTCATCGTGGATGAACACACGTGTCGTAGACCGCCAGACCAAAACCTTAGTTAATATCCCTCTATGTGACACGATTGATGTCTCGTGATTGTGGAGTCTGCAAGGCATACGTGTATTTAGTTGGTCAGTTGCCGACTTCATGGGACGATGAGTCCTTGTATTGCTGAGTCGAACGTGATTTGCAAATGTTCTAAGACTCACGAATTGAACGTGTATGTTGAGACAGAGGTATAATTCTTTGATATTTAAGGTGAGAAAATATTGCTGAATTTTTTAATATTGATAGTTGAACCAACATTCCTTAGTCTGAGCAAATATTGTTCATTTGAGCAAATGTTGCTCGTTCGATGAATGATTGGTAGCAGGACTAAATAAAATATTAAATTAAAATACTGGTAACTGAACCGAATATAATTAATTAGAATTTTGATCAAGAGATCAATGTAAAATTATTAGTGTTTGAATCTGCTCAGAATTATGTTTTGCAGAGCTTGGGATCTGAAACCCTAATTTTGATCAATTGCTGATCAATTGATGATTTATTGAAAATCAACCACGGAGTGAAGGAGGGACCGGCTTCATGAGACGATGAGTCGACCATGTAACGCCCAGATGCTCAAGTGAGCAAAAATACCAAAGTCTCTTGAAGACCAGTTGGTGAAAAGATGATTAAATGCCGGTTTAATCATTTATTCAAATAATGTTCGTCTGAACCTTGGGTGATAAGACCTAATAAATTATGAAGAGATGAAGGACCGACCAAGGATCCATGAAACTGGCCCTGGTTGGTCACGGGATCGACTGACGATCATTTGATGATATTCCAAGTTGTTTGGAAGAGTTTGAACCTAACGTGAACAAATTAGGTCAAATGATGAAATTGTGTGGGACCGGATTCTTGCAAGCCAAAGAGCCAACCTTGGTCGTTCAAGGTAACATGCTCACGTTGCCAAAGTATCCGTGTCTCAGTCCTGAGAATTTTGATATTTTCTGATGTGCGTTTGAGCAACATTTTGAGAAAATATGAAGAAATCAAGGATTTTGCTGAAACTGAGGAAACTTCATAAGATGAAGGAAATAATAATAACAAAATGAAGGAATCATGAAGTGTGGGACCGTCTATGGCCAAGGCATGGACGGCCGTCCAATGAGCTCGGTCCCATGGCACTTTTCCTAATTTTATATTATTACATGATTTTAGGAAAATATCTTGAAATCAAAGAGTTTGTTGAAATCAAGGAGTTTCCTTGAAGTGAAGGAGTTTTCATGAGATGAAAGAACCAAATAATATTAATAATAATAAAATAAAGGCGTGCGGGTTCGGCCACTAGGGCATGGTCGGCATGCTGGGCCCTGGTCCCGTGAGTTTCCCCTAATTTTATATTACTTTCATGATTTGAAGGAAATATCATGAAATTAAGGGATTTCCATGAGATGATGGAAATAATTAATAACATAAGGACTTACAAGGTGTGGGACCGGTCACGCTAGGGCATGGCCGGCCGGGTAGTGACCACGGTCCCGTGACGCCTTTCCTAGTTTCATGTAATTTTTGTATAATTTCCTTGATGTGAAGGAAATACCACGAATTGAAGGGATTTGCTCAAACTAAAGGATTTTCATGGGATCAAGGAAAATAATAAAAATATGATAAAATAAAAGAAGGGGCGTGGGACCGGCCATGGCGGCATGACCGGCCTGCTGGTAGGCTTGGTCCCCTTAAACACCTCCTTAAATATTTTATTATTATTATTTTCTCCATGGTTTCACCGTTCCTTCGTGTTTTGGAATGATCGTTCGTGCATTCAGGTGCTCGTTAGTGCGTTTATTGCTGTATACATTTGCACCATTTTTTCGGGGCTTACTCGATGGTGGCTCAGATGCCCGTACGTTGAATATTTATTACTAATCCTTGGAATTTTGCTGGGAATAACTATAAATTGAAGTAATGAAATATTATGCGGAATGCAGAGTATTTTTCTAGGAATTAAATTGCTGAATTTTCCAACTAGAAATAATTAATTGGTGGCTCTATACTAACAGGCATGCTGTCTAGGAGCATTATAATTATTCTGAAATCGAGGTATGAGCTAGCTGGAGCAGAACGCTCGATTTGAATGTTTATTCTGTAAAGTCAGGGAACATTGAGACGTCCTGAAGACATAGTGCTCTATACTAGTGAGTAATACATCTAGGAGACGTCCAATCATTTCGATTCTTTACAGAAGTGATTACTGAAATTGCTCAGTTAATGAAATATGATGTGGTCTCAGCTGAGAGACTGCATATATATGCTCTGAGAAGTAATATACTCGATCAGAGACTTGCGAAGATATTCTGAGAGGCAGTACGCTCGATCAGAGGTGTGGAATGAGCTTTCACGCTTTAATGAGAGACATGAACCTCAATACTCATCCGATTGCTAGATCAGGAGCATGCATAATTAGGGTTTTATGATTTTACCCTTTGTCGAAAATCCACCATCTACACTCACAAGTGATCACTTTCAATACTGCTGAAGAAAATGTCATGTTGAGGACTGGTGCTGACCTGGATGACGGAGAGAGATCTTTTATATTGAGTTGCACTCCTGGTTACTTAGTATCAGTAATGCATGGAGAATTCCATGTAGAAGAATATAACATCGATAGGGAAGCTCGACAAATGGGAGTCGACCAGTGTGTTCCAGGTCATCGAATGAACAAGCCATCAGTGGAGCATCTGAAGGCTCACTTAGATTGCACACGTGTGGGGGGAAACGATTATTTATTTCCACGCTTTTACCGAGCTACCTATGTTACTCCGGGTTACATAGACTTCTGGCCTCAACAGCTTGAGTGCTTATATAAGTTTGCGATGGATGTGTAGTCTCCGGTACTAGAATTTCCTTACCCTGACATGATTTTTGATCGACCAAGGTTGAAATATCTTTCTCATAGTGACAAAAGGAAAACGTCTCCAGAATGTGCACAGGTAAGTGCTTCACTCATGATTATGACAAAGGTATGATGATCGCACTTTAATTATTCATTGACTTTGTCATAGGATGGCCGTGCTGTGAGACCACGAATCCATGTAAACTTCTTAGATCTTCAAGAAAGTACCCAGGGAGGAGAAGGCAGGAGCAAGACATCTTATAGGATAATACCGAATAATGTGCAGTCCCCAGCCGCTTCTTTGGTGAGTTGTTAGCACTTACCTTATCGTTACGATTTTCTTGTCCATGTAATTAGGATCCCAAAATAATATTGTTAATTTTTTTCAGAATTTCGCTCCATCGGTTATTGACGGTCTTCATCTTTCCTCCGTACGAACAATCCAGGAACCCATCATCGATGGAGAGGTTGATGTGAGTATCCTTTCGTGTAAGTAATTATGGCATTTCCTTGAATGAAGTAATGATAATTATTGTTGACGCATCCAGGAGGAGATTGTTGTGGAAAGCCAACATGGCAAGGTTACTCATTCGTCTTCGAATGGTGGTGAGAAAGAGAATCTTCAAGAATCGGGACCGAACGGATGTAACGGTGCTCCCAATATTGATGCTGACCATATTAATCCCTCGAATGACTTGGGAACCCCTCAAGTAAGTATCCACTTTATATTATCCTCATAGAAGTATAATGTTGCTTACTTGAGATTGAATGAATAATAATCCACATGAATGAATGAAACTTTTAGCAAAATACATCATCAGAAAAATTCAGAACTCACCGTTTTAGCAAAAACACCATAAAATCTTCATACGGTGTCAGATTTTCGCGATCTACCCATGTATCCTTAAGCCCATGAAATTTCCAAGCCTTCGGAAAGAAGCTTTGAAGTTTTGATCACGTTTAGGGGTCGAAATCAGCGAAACAGTAAACTTCCAGAAGACTTTCAGGAATTTTTCAGCTAGCATGTAGTCCAATGTTATGGCTACAACTTCTTACTCGTTTATCCAATTGCTATGAAATTTTGATATGTCGTAGAAATCATCCATACAAAGAGAATGGTATATGACCTAACCTTATATTCCTTGCCAATTTCTCCCAGTTCGTCGTCTTATACAAGGAAGTATAAAATCTCTTCAGATGGGTTTATTGAAGAACGTATTTTATGACATCCACGCTATTTGCTCATGTCTTGGATGCATAATAAAGAAATTAGATAGTGTTAGTTCACTTAGATGCTGGATTCTATGATTTTATTTGGTTTCCATGCTTGAATTGTTCTAATCTCATGTAATCTTTGTATTAGGTATCGAATGCCGAAGTTGAGAATAATGGAACCAATGATGATGATTTGAGAAATATGGTGAATCAAAGTAGTGATGTTACCAGATCTGCACCTCAGGGTCACATGAATGTTTCTACTGAAGTTATTGAAGATAATGATGCTAGAGTTATCACCACTTTGGAGATAGAAGAAAACATATCCATAATGGGAGAGACTGCTCCAACGACAGAAGAGATTGTTCCTACGGCTGCTGAAGTTTCCCCAATGATTGAGAATCGTATAATATTGCATGAGTATCCCAATATAGGGATTGTTTGTGATCCTCCGTTTGGTGTTTCGCTCCCATATCACGTATCTATTGGCGGATTCAGCGTTCCCACTGGGTATGCCAATATGTATGAGAAGTTGTGG
This sequence comes from Papaver somniferum, assembly GCF_003573695.1. NCBI lineage: Eukaryota > Viridiplantae > Streptophyta > Magnoliopsida > Ranunculales > Papaveraceae > Papaver > Papaver somniferum. The sequence goes on along the minus strand of NC_039367.1, from coordinate 98,817,110 downwards.
AAGATGTATGGTCAAATTTTCATTACAAGAGACCCTGAATGTAGCTACTTCTTGACGATGCAATTAGGAAACATATTGCGTGTCGTAGATGATATTCATACCAGGGCCAGAAGTACTGTCACTCGAGATGTACTCTTTGATTGGGAGTACAACTTGGAGAGGTCTGAAGAACTTGGTTTTAACTTGAAGTGGCTTCGTAAAAAAATGGACACCATCAAGGATGCAGTAGTGAACAACATACCTTTCACCGGTGATGATGTGGTGGAGAAAATTGCTAAGATTTCTGAATTGATTGCTGAATTGACTGAAAATCCGGAGTTGGAGAAAGCGGCCTTGCAAGTCTTGGAGAATGCAGAGAAGCATAAATCTTACTTTGACGGCTTCCTTTAGTTTTCCTTTCTTTAACCTCTTGAACCTTGAACTTATGAGAGATGTGAGGTTTTATTTTGGTTTTGGATTTTGATTGGTTTTGAGTTAGTGAGTGATTGAGGATTTGCTTTTTGGAATTGATAGAGATTTTCTCAAAATAAAGAACTTTGATAAATTGCTGAATTCAAATACTGAAAGCAAGAATTGCAAACTCCCAGAGAAATTGAAAATACATGTGAAAGAAAATCCTAAAATGGAAACGTTAGGTGCTTTGAGAAATCTTGTCTTGAACCCAAAGCGCCTTGGGACGTTGAATACTTCATATTTCAAAAGCCTTTAACCAATTTTCATGAATTACTGGCACACTTGTTTTGCCCCTTATATCAGCCAATTTGTAGTATCCTCCAACTACTGACTTAGCAATCATAAAAGGTCCTTCCCAGTTAGAACTTCTTGTAGAATGGAGATTACGCTTAGTTTCCTTGAGGACTAAATCTCCTTCGCGAAATTTGTTAGGCTTGGTTGGTCGTTCCCTGAATATCTTCTGCTGGTTCGGAATTCCTCGTACAATGGGATTCCATGTTGATGGATCTTTCCAATTCTGCGTCACATGTGGACACTCACGAAGGGAGAGTATGCTGGGTATCGCTTGTTGAACTGAGCCATGTCTTCAGCGATAAACCTTTCAATGGGGTGCTCAGTTTGGAGAGACTCCAACCATTTATTGTAATACTGCTGAGGCGAGACTATCCACTCATAGCATTTGATGATAGCTTGGTCATGAGTAAGATTGAGTCCCCGGACAAAGGTAGCATATTTGAAAGTTTATAATATAGACACATGAGGGGGAATAAGACTTTCCTGAGTGCAGAATCTTCTGACGAATTCATGTGCGATTTCTTCAGATTTTTGTGTAAGTTCTATCAGGGCTTGGACTTTCTCCAGATGATTGAATGGTGGAGCATCCTCTATTTCTTCCGAGTCGGAGCTTTCCTCTGAGTTAGAGCTTTCTTCAACAGAGAAGTGTGCAATTGAAGATGTTGGAGTTACCTTTTCAGCATGAATCCATGTCCGTCCAAGGATCATATCATATCCTGGATCTTCTCTAATTATGTGAAACTTAGTTTCTGACTATGTTGAATCAATTTTCACCTTGAGAATGATATAACCATAAGGATCCCTGGAGATTCCTTCATGGTCTTTAACTGAGACAGGGGCGTGAGTCGCTTCTTGCCGAGTGATGCCAGCATCTCTGAGGGTTTTCAAGGGGATGATATTAACCGCAGTACCAACATCGACCAACGCCCGCTGGAATTCATTTCCTTTGAGGTGAACTGTGGTGAGGAGTCCCCAGTCGTACATATCCTTATATGTTGTTGGAGGTTCAGAGAGTATCTCCTGAATTTCTAATCACTTCCTGGACACAATGTGGTTCAATGAAGAAAACATATCATTTCTTTGAGCTTTTGACAAGTAAATTAACTCACAAACATGCTCAATTATGGATTAAACTGCTTCTTTGACCGGCTGCTCAGAGAGTGTAAATGTTCTGATTGGGATAGGATTTCTGTGCACTCTTTCAGTCCCCAGTTCCCCCGAATGATCCTTTTCTTTGAATATGCGCTTCAAAGTTCTGCAATCACTTGTTGGATGACAGACATATCTATGAAAACGGCAGTAGCGTGGATTTTCCATTTGTTCCTCAATTGGCTTCCTTTTGACATGAGGTAATTTGACCGCACCGTCTTGAATCCAGGATTCCAATAATTCGATTACGTCTTCAATGGGAAAATGGAAGTCAGGCGCCTCCTGGTCGTTCTGTTGATGCTGAACTGGTGGTTGTGTGTTTCTATCCTGGTTATCCTTTCTTGGCGCTTTTGGAGGGTGAGACGAATGAGCATTTTTATGTTGTTGTACTTCATCTTTTCTCTTTCTCCCTTCATCAACAATCATGGAAGCTTCAACATTGTACTGCTTGTTGATTAAACGCCTGGTGGTGTTGTTTCGAGCGTTCGGCTCCTCGACTTTGACGGTTTTGGTTCTTTCTAGCAAAGCTGGAGCAGTAGCTGCCGATCGCTTGGCCGCTTCACGAAGTTCGGAAAAGGTTTGAAACCAGAGGTTTTCCAGCAAGTCTCTATAGATCGGAATCATCCCGTTGATGTACAAGTCCACCAGTTGTTGTTCACTAATGTTAGGATCATGACAATCCAAAGCTTGAATTCTGAACTTCTTCACATAGTCATTCGGATTTTCAGTATTCTTCTGAGCCATCCTTCCTAAGTCGGAAAGAGTAACTTGCTCAGAAACAAAGAAATATTTCTTGAAGAAACCATTAATTATTTCTCCCCAATTAGTTATGCTCCCTGGTGCGATGTTTTTGTACCAAGTATATGCTCGGCCTGTCAGATATTTCGAGAACTCCTTCAAACGGACAACATGGTTGTGTTCATGTTCTCCTAATGCTTCCAAGAATCTAGAAACATGTTCCCGAGCATTCCCCGTTCCATTGTAGAGCGTGAACGTTGGAGAGTGTAACCTTTTGGGAGAGGGATCCTTTGCGTATCAGCTGGGTATGTAGGTTGATGATGATGGACAGACGGTGTGTTGCTTTTCCGCGAGTCACCATGAAACGCTCCAAATATTCTCGAGTGATGAAACCTACAAACTCCTTATTTGGTGGATTTTCTGCAGTTTTGCAGTCTTCATCATCATCTACCACATGGATTGGCGAAACTTCAGGGTCAACTTCCTTGGATTTTTATTTTTCTGACCCTTCCTTAGTTTTCTCCGACATTTTGTCAGTCAGAGTCTAGAGATGATTGCATAGCTCCTTCTGACTAGCAGCCATATCAGTTTGATTTTTGGAGAGAACCTCCTGGAATTTCATGAGATCGGCGATGGTGGGAGGATTTTCTCTGAATTCCTCAGGATGTCGGCCGAAAAGAGGATGATTTTCGACATTTTTTCGAGGAGGAGTAATGTCACCACCATTGTTGGAAGCAGGAACGGTTTCTGGAATGCCATCATTGTTATTGTTGCTAGTGCTAGTGTCGTTTGCATTTGTAACCAACCCAGACCTAAGACCAGCCATTTTGTGAAAATATGAGATTGCAATCGAGAGATTAATCTCCCACTTTCGCCAATCTGTGGATGGGGAAAACAATTTGCTGGTTTTTTGGGAAAGTGAAGAATCGAGCGTGTGGACAAAACTCCTCGACCGAGCAAACTGCTGAACCTCATACAAATGCACTGCAAAAGGAGTGCTTAGATTCGAGAGATCAATCTGTAGGAATCCGGACTAAACCAAGTCAATGGCCGTTCCAGAGTCAATTCGGTCACAAAGAGGGAGATGGGTTGATCTGTAAGAGGGAAGCTGAGAATTGTGTGGGATCAATGATGATCAAGAATTGTGGATATGTTGAAGGTTTCTGCAAAATTGATGAACTGTTGAGTTCGAATAAGTTCTGGTCGATTGATGGAATTTCTGAGAGTGATTGCTCGAAAAATTGTTGTTGTTTAATCGTTGATCCAGAGACTTATTTACATTGTCAGAATAACGAACACATTGATCCAGTAAGTGTGACGGTTTCATGATTCAAAGAGTGGGAAAGTGGAAGATCGTGGTGAAACCAGTTCCAGGTCATGCAAATACTTGGTTAACCGTCCACCCATTACTTTGTCAATTCCTTAATCCGTTTGCACGACTTACTCACATTTCTCATTGTGGATGAATCCACGTGCCGTAGGCCGCCAGAACAAAACCCTAATTGATACCCCCCATGTGACGTGATTGATGTCTCACGAATCGTGGAGTCTGCATGACAGACATGTATTTAGTTAGTCAGTTGTTGACTGATTAGACAATGAGTCTAGGTTTTGTTGAATTTAGCATGAATGAAAAATGCTCAGTGGTTCATGGATCGAAAATGTCTGTTGAGACGTAGTTCTTTGAATGATGTTGACATTGCGCGTATTAGCAAAGATTGTAAATTCGGCGACTGGGCGTCGATTCAATGAATTACTGAATATTGATAGTTGGAGCAATATTCAAGCAAATGAGAAAGTATTTCTCAATTCAACAAATTACTGATAAATTACTGAATATTGATAGTTGGATCAATATTCGATCAACTGAGCAAGTATTGCTCAATTCGACGAATTATATATTGGTAACATGACCCAATAAAATATTAATTAAAATGTTCGTAGATTACCGAATATTATATGATTGATCCAGATGTTGATTGTTGGATCAACATAAATTTATTAGTGTTTGAACTTGCTCAGAATGATTATTTGTGGAGCGTTTGTTCAAAACCCTAATTTTTGATCAATTGTTCGTCAATTGATGAATTTTTGAAAATAGGTCACGAGTGAGTGAGGGAACGACCACATGGGATGATGGACGTCCATGTGGCACCCAAGTGCTCTAGTGAGCGTGCACCAGGGTCCTTAGTTGACCGGTTGGTGAAAGAATGATGATTAAATGTCGGTTTCATCATTTGTTGAAATAGTGCTCGATTGAGCATTAAGTGATAAAACCTAATTTATGGAGGAGTGAGGGACTGACCAGGAGGTCATGGGACCGGCCCCTGGTGGTCACGGGACCAATGATGTTCGTTTGAGCAAATTCCAAGTCGGTTGGAAAGAGTTTGGGACCCTATATGAGTAATTAAGCAAATTAGGTCAAAATTGTGAACATGTGTGGGACCGGATCTTTGCAAGCCTTAGGGACTCCCTTGGTCGGTCAAGGGAGCATGCCCGTGTCACCATAATGTCCGTCTCTCAATCCTGAGAGTTTCGGTATTTTTTGATGTGCGTTTGAGCAATATTGTGGATTTTCAGATGAGTTTGATCTTGACTGAAATTCTTGATTTTTTGCTCGAATGAGAAAGTATGCTCGTTTGATCAATATTTCGTAAATATTAAAATAATAATATTTTAATATATTTTCGTGAGTAGCCTAGTCGGTCGTGTGACCAGGTTGACTTTTGGTTTTTTCACGGTTTGAGCAATATTTGAGAAAACATGAAGAAACCATGATATTTGCTCAAACTGAGGAGTTTCATGAGATTAGGAAAATAATAATTATGAAAGACTAGGGACTGTAAGGTGTAGGACCAGCCACGTCTAGGGCATGGCCGGCCAGCCAGGTAACCCGGTCCCACGACACCTTTCTCTGTTTTATATTATTATTTTTCATGAAACCGCGAAACTAAGGAGAAACCATGAGTTTTGTTGAAACGGAGGAGTTTCATGAGATTAGGGAAATAATAATTATGAAAGACAAGGGATTGCAAGGTGTGGGACCGTCCACGACCAGGGCATGGCCGGCCGGCTAGGTTGCTTGGTCTCGCGATACCTTTCCCTATTTTATATTATTATTTCTCATGAAATCGTGAAAATATGGAGAAACCGTGAGTTTTGCTTAAACAAGGAAAGTTGCTAGAATGAAGGAGTTTTCATGAGTTCATGAAAATAACAAAATTTGGAAAAATAATGGAAGAGACATGGGATCTGCCACGGCGAGGGCACGTCCGGCCAGCCGGTGGGCCCGGCCCATGAGCGCCTCTTTATTATTTTAATGCTATTATTTTCCCTCTCCTTTTTCGTGTAGGATTCTTCATTTTCCCATATTTTGAATGCTCGTTCGTGCATTTGGGTGCTCATTCGTGCATCATTGTTGAGTACACTCGCACAATTTATGGGACTTACTCAGTGATAGTCCAGATGCCCGATTGTTGAGTATTTATTACTAATTTATGAAGTTCAGTGGAAAATGATTCATGAAACTGAGTAATAAAAGTGAGTAGTTTTTTATTATCAATCCATAGGATCAGCCGTGGATTCAACCATGAATTCAGAATAATAAAACGAGTATTACCATTCCATGGGATCGTGGATTCGACCATGGAATCGGAGTACTGAAAGTAGTTATTACTATCCATTGAGATCAGCCGTGGATTCGATCATGAAATCGTAGTAATGATATTATCTATTACCATTCTATGAGATCAGCCGTGGATTCGATCATGAAATCGGAGTAATGAGATAAAATAGATTATCTTCTAGGAATTCAGTGGTGAATGTCACGGTAGAATTAATCTATCACAGAAGGGACATTAGCCAGATAAAGCGTCATACCCATTCTGAAAGGTGCATAGTCAGGAAACAACGAGTATTGCCGAAGTCCTGAAGGCGTTATTGATCTCAATCTTACGGAGAACCGCCTGTATCTATACACGATCTCTCAACATAGTCAGGGAACAATGAGTGTCATCGACGTCCTGAAGGCGTTGTTGCTCTCAATCTTACGTAGAACCGCCCAATCGTTCTTCTATGTAGAGGTGGGTCTCTCTATGTAGTCAGGGAACATCGAGTCACCGACGTCCTGAAGGCGTTGTTGCTCTCAATCTTACGGAGAACCGCCCAATTACGTTATTCTACATAGAGTTCATGATGAAATGCGAGGCATCGAACTCTCAGCTAGTGGAGGCCTTTCGAGAAACATATTCATCATGGCTCGTAAAATATGAATCGTCACATGCCTGAAAGCTGCGTCAGAAACATGCAGTATCATGATTTTACGATTTTGACCTTTGTTGAAAATCCATCATCTACACCTATGTTTGATAGCGGAATGAAACATTTAGCAAGTCATTGAGAGTGCAATATCTATCTACTATGGATCAAAGAGCTAATATTTTCATAAAGGGACTAGATGGACCAAGATTTGCTTTTCTTATAGACAAGTTGAATATTACTTCTTGTAAGAACCTTCCACTTGAGGGGGGGGGGGGGGGGGGCTAATAGTTGTAGTATGATTCAAAGTCATTTTAGTCCTCTGTCTATGGCATGTATCTTTAATTCTTTACTATTGGTTAAAGTGTCTAGCATGAGTTGGTTACAGGCTGTCCAATGTTGATGAGTCTCATCTCATTCTTTTTGTGTTTTTAAATAGAGATGTCTCTCCATTTATGTCGTACGTCTGTTCAATTAATGCAACTGTTTATTTATTACAACTAACATTGTGGACCACATTCACCTAGTTCAAGCTGAAATTTCCCTCGAACCACTGTAAAATATTTCGAAAATATTGGTAATGGCATTGACAGATAACAAAAAATCCATAGACTGGAAAGCATAAGATATCACTGAGAATTCAGCACATCTCCAGAGGTTTTGAATGTTAAAATGAAACACTTGAGGATGAAGTGTGACCTGTTCTGGTTTCATTGCTCTGTTCTTTTAAAGGGTAATCAATAGGAAAAAACTTACCATCATTGATCTTAATTTTTTTTAGAATGCAAATTGATAACTATAGAAGTGTCATTTGGTCCTATGTCTCTGTCATGTGTTCTTTATATTTGTTATTGGTCCATGTGTAATATGTGAGTTGGATACAGGATGGACACCTACTCTCTTTTTGTGTCTTTAAATAGAGATGTCTCTTTATATCTTATCTGTAATTTCAGTTCATTTAATATAAGTCAATGTTCATTACTGTTATGGTATCAGAAGAATTCTTCCTCCCACTGCCATTAATGGTGTTTTTCATATCTAAAATTTCAATTTTTCTACGTTTCATCATTTTTCTTTGATGTTCTTTCTGCTTTCACTCTTTATTCATCATAATCAAATCTCTGTTATTTTTTCTTACAAACTCAAAGAGCATAATTTTCTTACATGGAAATCTCTGTTAATTCCTCTTATCAAGAAACACAAGGTCCTTGGATTTCTTGATGGTTCATTACCATTTCCACCGTATATGATCAATAACATACCAAATCCTGGTTATGTGGCATGGCATGATGATGATACAACATTAGTTCTCTGGATCCAATCATCAATTTATGACACTTTTATAGCTTATGTTGTTGGAGCTTAATATGCAAAAGATCATTGGGAATCAATTTAATAAAGGTTTGCTAGAATTTTTTTTACTCATTCAATACAATTACGTTTTAGAACTTCAATCTCTACGACTTGGTTCGGGTACTGTTTCTAATTTCTTAAGTGAAATCAAGAAAGTAACAAATGAGTTATTTGCTGCTGGATCTAGAATTGCAGATGATGAACTAGTTGTAACTATTCTTAATGGTTTAGGTCCATATTATAGTTCTTTTTCCACTTCCATTAGAATTCACAATCCTGTTGTTTCCCTCTAAAGAATTACATGATTTTCTTTTGAGTGAAGAGATTGTTGTCTCAAATAAGAAGAAAGAACTCATGTCTGAGGCTAATGGTAAAGCATTTGCAGCAAATATTAGGCCAAATTTCACAGTTGTTAGGGGTGGAAGTAGAGTTTTATGCCATCATCTTTATTTTTACCTCCTAGACCTTTCTACCCATCTTATTTTTCACCACAACCTCCCAGACCTCCATTTTACTATACTCCTAGAGGTTATTCATAATTTCAGATATATCTTGTCCCAAATTTGCACCTACTATGCCTGCAAAACCAAATATTGCATCTACTTCTACCGTGTCTTCTCCACCTGACAAGGTATGTCAAATATGCAATAAAGGTGGTCACTTGTAGACACCGTCTTAATTTTAGCTATCAAAATGCATATACACCACAAAACCTCAATGTAATGCTGGCTACTGCTAGCATCATGGGAGAAATCCCTTGGTATGCTGATTCTGGTGCCAACAATCACATTATGCTGGCTACTCCTAGAATCATGATATTACGCTGGATATGAATTAACTACTGAAACTCCTTTTGATGGTTGTGAAGAAATTCAACAAGCTAATGGTGAAAGTATGCCAATTACACATATTGGCAATACAACTAAATCAACTTTTTTATGTGACTTTTCTCTGAATAATATCATGTTTGTACCGCAATCACCACATAATTTATTGCATGTTCACAAATTTACTTGTGACAAATATTGTTCTATTACCTTTGATGATGTTGGTTTCTCTGTTAAGGATCTATCATATGAGAAGATCACTTTACAAGGGACACATAAAGATGGATTATATCTCATGAAGTTTCTTAAGGATCCTAAGTACTCAGCTCTCTCAAATTTCTCTACATCAGCTACAACCTGGCATAGAAGACTTGCTCATCCTTCATTTCAAGTGCTGCAAAAAGTTTGTCATACTTTAGATTTATCTCGTGTTACTAAGTCACCGCTTTTCTGTAATGAATGTTAGCTAGGTAGATCTCATAAACTTCCATTTGGTTTGTCTTCTCATAAATCAAATTCACCTTTAGAATTACTTCATATGGATATTTGGGGACCAAGATAGTGGATGATTTCTCAAGATTTTACTGGATTTATCCCTTACATGAAAAAAGGTCAAATCCATTTTTCTACACTTTAAAGCTATGATTGAAAAATTACTCAAATGTTCCATTATAACAATTAGAACAAATGGTAGTTGTGAGTTCTTAAAAACTTAAAGACTTTCTCTGCATTCATGGTATCTCTCATGAGATCTCTTGTCCACATACACTTGAGCAAAATGGAGTTGCAGAGTCCAAACACAGGCATATTGTGGATGTAGGTAGGAGATTCAATCTGGTTTGTCAGATTCTTTTTGGGTAGTTTCTTTTCAAACTGCAAACTTTGTCATCAACAGGTTACCTATTAGAAAACTTGACTTTCTATCTCCATTTGAGAAGTTGTTTGGCACTAAACCTGATTATACTTTTCTTAGAGCTTTAGGTTCATCTTGTTTTCCTTGGGCTAAGGCATTATACTGCTAATAAGCTACATCCAAGAAGTGTTCAATGTATTTTTATAGGATACAACTCAGTTCACAAAGGTTATAGATGCTTGGACCCCAAATCTTGGGAAGTGTATGTTTCAAGACATGTGGTTTTCAATGAGAATCACTTTCCATTGAGGATTTCTTCAATATCAGATACTTCTATTGCTGCAGAGTCATTCACACAAGTTGATACTTCTGACAAAGTTTCTTCAGATCAAGATTTAGTGCCTACTTCAACTAGTCATTCTGATACTACATCTGCATCGCAGTCTACTAGTAGTTTTACTTCAGCAACATCTGACTGTATCTATGTAGTGCACTCTACACCTTCTCCAACTACATATGTTCCTTCAATAAACACTGATAATGATCACACATCTTCTATAACTCCTACTTCAAATGCTCATCAAATAGTTGCCAGTGGAAAATCTGGAATTTTTAAAACAAAAGTATCCAGTACTAGACATGCTCTTTCTACTCAATTAAGCATTGTTATTCCACCACCAACTCCAACCTGTTTCTCAAAGGCAATTAAAATACCTCAGTGAAAACAATCCACGGTTGCAGAACATACTACTTTAAATAATGCAAGCACATGGAGTTTAGTTGATCCACATCCATCCCATAACGGTGTTGGCTGCAAGTGGGTCTATATGATTAAACACAAAGATGATGGTTCTATTAAGAGGTATAAATATAGACTTGTGGCAAAAGTTTTTCATCAAAAAGAAGGCATTGATTACACTGAAACTTTTAGCCACGTGGATAAACCAACAACTATAAGATTAGTCTTATCTATGGCAGTAAACAGTTGGATGTAAGCAATGCATTCTTACATTGGGATTTGGTAGAAGATATGTATATGCAACAACCAACAGGCTTTGTTGATGCATAAAGACCTAATCATGTTTGCAAGCTTCATATAATCCATATATGGTCCAAAGAAATCTCCTACAACTTGGTATGGCAAGCTATTGACAGTCTTAGTATCTCATGACTTCAAGCCTTCTCTAGCAGACTCATCTCTCTTTGTTCAGAAACTAGGCTCAAGAATTACAATCATTCTAGTATATGTGGACGATATTCTCATTACATGTAACTCTACAACCTATTGCGATACATTCATTTATGAATTGCAAAAAGGAATTTCCAATAAAGGATTTGGGTTATGTTCACTATTTTCTTGGTCTTCAAGTTAAAAGAAATCAAAATCATCTTTTCCTAAGTAAGACAAAGTATGCATTGAATCTCCTGGAGAAATTTGATACAACTAGTGCTAAACCTTATGGTACAATAGAACCTCTATATAAGAATATCCTAGGGACCACAAAAATATTCATATGTGGAAGTTATTCTTATATTGAGGTATACCTAAAAAAGATCAAGAATAGTTTGTTATACCTAAATACGCACAACAAACTTCAAAATGTACTTATACAATACAAATATTAGTTAAATTTTGTTTAGTGTCACATGTATGAATATATGAAGTTTGTTATGTAAAACAGTCCACACGAGACTCAACCATGATACGGAAAATTGACAAACGAAATTATATGATCAAACATATTTGTAAATGCAAAAAATAACATCATACCTTCTTAAAAGTAAAATAATCTTGCAAAATCGTTAAAGGAATATCTTTATCTTAAACTTTGATGTATGATAGGACCTATATTAGGTCACTTATTCTTATATGGAGGTAAGTTACTTAAGACTGGACGAGAATATATATATGACTTATTCCAATATGGAGTTTATTCTTTATATAAAGGCCCAAATCAGAACCAATTTTTTTTAATCTTACATGGTTATTCCTATAAGAGTATTCTTATATATAGGTTCTACAATACTCCTATTTCACCTTCTTCTGCTATGACTGCTTCAGATGGAACTCCTCTTAGAGATCCTAGTGTTTATAGATCCTTAGTTGGAGCTTTACATTACTTAACCTGGACAAGACCTCAAATTAGCTTTGTTGAGCATCAAGTTTTCCTTTACATGCATAATCCAACTGACACTCACTTTGTAGCAGCTAAAAGAATACTAAGATACATTAAGGGTACTCTTGATTATGGAATTCTTCTTTCAAAAGGAATGTTGGTCATTCATGGATTTAGTGATGCTGATTGGGATGGTTCTGTTGATACTAGAATATCTACAAGAGGTTATTTTATTTTCTTTGGTTCCAATCCAATCGCATGGTCAAGAAAAAGACAAAATGGTGTTGCTAGGAGTTCTACAGAAGCTGAGTATAGGTCTCTTGCTAGTACAGCTTCAGAGGTGCCAATTATTGAAGAATCTACATTTGTTTCTGGCAACACCTCCTCTTATATCTTGTGACAATGTCAGTGCAGTATCATTAACCTCTAATCCAGTGTTTTATAGCAGGATGAAACACTTGGCCGTTGACTATCAGTTTGTTAAAGAACTTGTACGGAATAAATCTTTGAAGGTACAATATATCTCAACACTGGATCAGGTGGCAGATATTTTCACAAAGGGACTTGCTGGTCCTGGTTTTACTTTTCTCAAGGACAAGTTGAAGGTTTAATCTTGCGGGCACCTTCAACTTGAGGGGGATGCTAGTTGAAGTGTCATTTAGTTCTTTGTCTCTGTCCTGTGTCTTCGTGTCATTTAGTCCTTTGTCTTTGTCCTGTGTCTTCTCTGTAATGTGTGAGTTGGATACAGGCTGGCCACTCTCTTTCTATTCTTAAGGCCAAGCACTATGGTGTAGGGCATCCCTTCCCTATCCCTCAAATAAAGGGAAGGGATATGGGTCACAAGGAAGCTCCATTATGACGCCCTTTCACCCTTTCCCTACATGTGACAAAAACTCAGAATAATGCGAGACGGAAACTCAGTATCCGTATTTTTTCCCCAATTTTTTTTTGTTAAGAATATATTTTATATAGGTAAAAAATATATTTTAGAGTAAAAAAAAGATATAACAGGTAAAAAAAAAGATATAATAAGTAAAAAAAGAGTAAAAAAAGAAAGTTTTAGGGTAAAACTTAAAAAAACCAAATACAGATACTCAGTTTTCGTCAAAAATGCTACGGATAATGAGTTTCCATAAAGCTGAAATTTTCACCGAAACTGAGTATCCGTCACATTTCCCTTCCCTACCACCCGGATCAGATGTGATCCACCTAGTAGGGAAGGGAAGGGATTTCCCAATTTTAATAGGAGTATGAAAGACCATAGTGGTTGTCAATTTGGATTGTTCCCTACAAATGAGAGTTAGGAAAGAGAAATGGGACACCATAGTGCTTGGCGTAAATAGAGATGTCTCTCTATGTCTTGCCTGTAATTCAGTTCATTAATACAAGTCAATGTTGATTGCTGCTAATAACAAGTTCTTTTTTCTCTTCCCGGTGCTAATTTTCTTTCAAATTCATGCTAAAATTAAAGTTATACTCCCTCTGTTCCATTTTAGATGAGTGTTTAGGGTAATTTTTTTATTCCACGATACTTGATAGTTCATATTTTTCCCACGAAAGTACCAACAATACCCTAACATTTTATCTTGGAAGTATAAATTTATTTTTAAATACATTAATAGCAATTAATGTTTAGAGACTTTTTTGAAGGGTATGAATAGAATTTTTTTATATCTCTTCATTTCTTAATCTGCGTAAAAACTTATAAAACATCATCTAAAGTGGAACGAAGGGAGTATTATTCTAGCACCTAAGAATAAATAAGCCACGGACCCACGGTTGAAAAAAAGAAAGTTAAGTCAATTAGGAAGAGATTACACATCTTTGTTCGTTTTTTGATAGCTATGTAAGCAGCATATTTCTGGAAGTGTATTATCAGCATTCAGCAAAAGGGCATACATCAAAAGCCAACTAAAGTTATATTGGAGAGAGAATAATAATACATACATCATATGATCTGATAAACATAAGCCAACTAAAAAGTCAATTTGTCAATCTTGGATATAGAAAGGTGTTGAGAGGTTATCCATCACAGAGAACTGCATATTCTCCGATGGTTTCCAATGTCGCTTCCGTTGGTTGATAAACCAATTGTTAATTTGTTTCTGATCCAAGTTTGTTGCTTCAGCCAACGCAATTTTATCCCCTTCCTAGAATGATAACAACAATTAAGAGAAACCGAAATCAAAATCTATAATGACACATGGTTGTAAAAGAAAGAATGTAGTGTTTACCGTGGGATACGGCCATCTATTGTGAATGTCCCACCAATTAAGTAGTGCTTGTCTTGCTTCTTTTGGCAGTTTTCCCTTTCTCTTTTTCTTGGAAAACTCTTGTTTCAAACTACTAATATATCCACTATACTTTCGTAAGAGCTTATCCTTTAGATCTCGGTCTTCCACCCTATTCATGGTTTGATGCACGACCTGATTGTTATGGTGATGATCTTGATGAATTTCAATCTCCCCTCCACTTATTTCATCTTCAGATGATCCACCTCCTCCAGCTTCATGATCTGCATATGATCACCAAATACAAAGTCGTATTAGTTGTTCCTAAATAATCTCAGTTACCCCAATATTGACAATGACATATACATACATGAGCCAAAAATATGAATATTATGGACAAGGCCGAAGACGTTGAAGGGACAAAATCCTAGACATCCGGCAATTTTATAAACGCTTACAGCATTTCATAATTTTTCTAACTCCGTTCTATTTTAGTTTCCACACAGCCTATTCTGATTTCTGAATCCAACAATAAAAATAAAATCCACTCAAGTTGGAGGCAAAAAAATAAATCAAGTTTGGGACTGTGTATAGCTGTTGGGCCAAATGGCCAAGATATCCAGAGAGAGAGAGAGTAAAAATGCGTAAAAATGTTTGGAACAAGTGGGGTTATGTTAGGTCTGATCAGTAGTCAGTAGGCACTACTTACTGTAGATGCAGCAGTAATGGCTATGAGCTAGTGACAAGACATGACATTGCGGCTATTAAAGTCACAAAATCTAGCCTTTACTACGCAAAATAAAGAGCTAACCCGGAATGCACGCATCCGAAATAAGAACCTGATTCTGCTCAGTAATCAATATTTTTTTTTTACTTGGTGGGTCCTACACTAACATCCTAGATATCTTTCACCATTCGAATATCTCATCTCTAGGAAAACTTTATAGATTCTAGAATCTAAGCCCTAGAGGCTAGAACCTACATTCTAAAGCCAAGGCATTTGTTGAAGGAAGATAGTGTATAGCCCCAAAAATCATCTGTCTATACTCATGACTACTCAGCTTTCTAAGCCATTTGAATTGCCCCAAAGATCAGCTCTACTGACCTCCACATCTAACAAATGGTATACACAATTGAACATTCAGTTATCATGTAATATATATAAGTATAAGTATGCGAGTTCTAGTCTGGTTAAAAGAGTTTTCATAAAAAATAAATAAATTAAGGAAACTATGAAAGAATTCTTCAAAAAATATGTTAGTTTTATAGAAGAGATGAGCAATCCTAGAATATGGCATGAAGCAAGTCAACATGCACTGTCGTTTTATCCTGCACATATAACTCCAAACTGGAGATAGCTAGACAGTGTAGTCCATCACTATATAATTGCTATGGACAAACACTACATGATGAAGGCAAAGAGAGAAAGAAACTAGACCATATATGAGGAAACATAAAGATACCGTTCAAAATTATTAGTGCTGTAAAATGCGGGAGTCCATATGATTCTTATCATTGCAACTTCAGTTTGACAGACAAACTTAAAAGACATCTCACTATCCAAGCCAAAAGTTAAAATTCGTGGGGCAGACTTTGTTTCAGACCAGAATTGATTTCTCGCACCAACATTCCCATATGAAAATGGGGACAAAAAATATGCAATCCAAGTTAAGACATACTAGCTAGAGAAGTTTAGAGATGACAGACATGTATAAAAGAACTATAAAGAATACAGAGACGCAAACATAATAACCGAACCGAGCAATTTTATGTGGATTATAACAAAAATTAGAGTTGTAAACCTTGATTTCTAAGCAAATGACAACTAAGAAAAACCAAGAATGCCAACAAACAACATACAGTATGAAAAAGAAAAAGTACTCTAAACAACAAACCAAAATCCTACATTTCCATGTGGTTTTTTTTTTTCCTTTTCCTTTTGTTGACACATTATTCCTGATGTCTTAGTTTTTTTCAGGTTAAATTTCAATATTCGCTTACAACAGTACAACTAGTTAATAAATAACAACACATATCAAACTTCAAAACCAAAATAATAAAAAACAATGTAGTCTGCATATATGGTTCCAACTAACTAGCATCCCCCCTTCTAATAACCTATAGAACTAACTGAGTAAGGACTGAACACTACTGGAAACTGCCAATCACTACTGGAAACTGCCAATCACTACAACTAAACTTGAAACATGATCATTTTTCCCTGCGAATTTAACTACATGCGCATATTTGTTATATTATGGAACTAAATCCATAAAACCCTACTTAATTAGATTTGCAGACAAGATCATCGTGTGACACAGTGTCAACACATGGATATCCACATAGGGTGAAGCCGGAAAGCATTCCGAGGAAGCAAAATTACAGATCAACTAAATGCAAAGCACAAAAAGAGAGAAAGCCAACCCAAAGCCAACTATGATACAATAAAATTGAAAAGCTTTTGTGTACTTTGAAAGAAGAAAAATGTAAGTTGCATAAACATTAAAATATCCTAAGCATCAGTGAATCCCAACCTTTTTTTTAACGAACCAAACTTACATATATATATAATCATTATCATAAAAGTATCATCTAATCATGAAAATTATTCCGAATTCGAACTCTAAACTCGTGCAACTACGATCTGTTTTCTAATTTATGTGTTCTTATTTTCTATATAACATATTCTGCGACATACACTATCTGTACTTGGTTAATTTTTTTATATGGTTCCGGTCAGAAACCATTATTTTGGAATTTTGTACAGCCTTGAAAAGAAGGGATTACCATACAGAGATCGAACAATCATAAATTAAATAACAATATCAAGTATCAACCATCAATTATAATTTCCTTCAGCTTTTAAAAGATGAAGAAGATTATGAATGATCAATAAACAAAGATTTGGGAATAGAAAAAATTATTTATAACGACGAGGATTATGACAAGGGAAGACAAGACTAGTAAGCTAACACGATCCCGAGAGGAATAGTTTCAAATTACAACCTACTTGGATACTTGCTTTTGGTACTTAGATGTGCAATGATATCATGTGCACTGTCTAGGAATATTTCCGACGACAATGTGATGTTATTTTATAGAAGTTCAGATTTGAGTTTCAATGCTTTAAATTTACATGTAATAAACTCCTAAAACTAATCAAAGGAGATCACTCTTTCCCCTCGTATATGGGTGTAGTAGAACTCAATATTTTATAGTTCTTACTCTTATCTTTAATGGCAGAAAGATCCATTCCCTGGGGGTTTCCCAAGGCTGGTCCTTGTTAATTAACTATATACAGCCAAGGCATGCACCATTGGAACTTGGAGCTCTTTAAAGATGAACACCAAAATATGTGGAACATATTAATATTGTTAACTATAATTGCCACGATATTTTCTATGTTAGTTTATTCTACTTTAGGCTAGAAGACACTAATATTAACAATATGGGTGGAAATCAATCTATTGAGTGTATCTAAATGATAATAAAAACAAAATGCGCTAGCTAAAACTCTGCTAATTAGGAAGTGGTAAACAGAGTTTATGCAATTATACTACATGAAATATTTATCATTCCTGTTACAAGTTTTTTTTTCTTTTATGAAGCATCTCCTGTTACAAGATGAAAGTAACTTATCATTTCTTCCTCAATATCGATTCCATATATACCAAGTATTCTCATTTTAACCTCTAGAATTTATGTCAACTTTCTGAATTTGTGGCAACTTATCACATTCGAATCAATTGCATAAAACACACAGCACAAAATAAAACTAAGGTCTCTAAGTACAGATAAATATTATGCATCCTATTATTGGGGCTTAGAAAGTCCTGATTTTTTGACCATTTTGGGAGCTTAAATGTTTTGGGGAGGTAAAAAATGGTTAGGGAGACTCAAGATATATCAAGTCAAAAACACCCTTACCTAAATTTCACTCATTAAAAAAATAAAAATCCTAAATCTATAATCTTCTTTTTCTTTTTTTCCTCTCATTTACAAATCATGATGAAGATGATTAAAAAAAAACTAAATCTATTATCTTCTTCCCATCCTTCTCTTCTCATCTCTTCTCATTCATAAATTGTGATAAAGATGATGATCATAGTTTCATCACGATGAGAGCGATGATCATAAAGAAAACCCAAAACTATTATCATAAATTCATAGATATAAAGATGGTGATCATCATAAAAAGAACAAAATAAGAAAACCCACGATCTATTTTTGCATCGTTAAAAAATATGATTCCCTGAATTTCGGGTAAATTTTTTTTTTTCTGAAGGTGTTTACGGTTGTGACTTCTTCCATTCCCGGCCGAAAGTACATTTTTCGGCTTGGTTATCCCAACCGAAATTAGTTTCTGATTTTTTGGGGTTTTTAGAATCAATTACGGCTGGGAAAAACCCAGTTGAAACTCCAATTACGGCTGGAAAAACCCAGCCTTAACTGGTTTTAAAAACAAAAAAATCAGAAAAATGACTTCGGCTAGGAATTCTTTATTTCCAAGCGGTAATATACGGCTTGGAACACCATCATTTCCCAATCGTTTTTCGTGTCTATGGTTGGGTCGACAAATTATCCTAGCCGTAACCACACTTTCGGCTAGGTTATGAAAATGAAAAAAAAAATCAAAAAATCATCCGGTTGGATCGACAAACTATCCCAACCGTAATCTTGATTCACGGTTGGGAATCTAAGAACTCCCAGCCGTAAACATCTTCAGAAACTATTTTCTTTTTACTCAAAATTCATCGAATTAGATTTTTTTAACCATTTAAAACAAAAATAAATGGTGGATTTTCTTAGTTTTTTCTTTCTATGATGATCATAATTTTTATCATGATATTTGAATGAGAAAGAGTAGGAGAAGAAATAGTTTTGGGTTTTCTTTATGATCATCATCTTCATCAAAAGTCTTGCTTAAATCACTCATTTCCAAAACAAAATCCCCAATTTTTTTCTTCCTCTTCTTCTCTTCCCTCTGATTTTTTTTTTGTTTTGATTTCATCTAACTTAAAGAGATGAATTATTCTTAATTGATTTGCTAATCATGATTAATAATATTAATCAAGTATATTATCTAAAATCATATGGGGTCATATTAGTCTTTATATAAATATATGATGAGGGATGCCCCAATTAGTATTTGGTGACCCTAGAAAGCCCCTAAAAGACCAAGACTTTCTAAGCCCAAACAATAGGATTCAATATTATTATGAGAAACTATATGTAAAATCAAAAATATAATAGCAGGTAGAATGAAAAAACCTGACACAATGAAATATGGACATTGATATAATATAAAAGTCATCTTCTTTTTCTTTCTACTGCAGCATTGTAAATGCCATCAAAGATAAATTAGATTATTATTATTATTGATGATACCCTATGTAGTCGATTTCGGTCATTTCGGCCAAAATTTCGGCGAAATTCCGGATTTCGGTCCAAAAAGACACGATTTTGTTAATTTCGGTCGGACGAAATCTTTGCGAAAATTTCGGCCGGAATTGATTTGTCTTGGCCGGATTTTTTTTTATTTTTAAATTGAGTGGACTAATCTCACGTACAAAAATTAAAAAGATTAATTCACTCACTAGTATTATTGCTTGTTGCTGTGTTTGAATTTCTTGAGCTAAAATTATTATTTGGTGTTGATGATGAGGAAGGTGAACAACCAGATTTACTAATACTATGTTTCTTTTAAGTGATTATCGATACGGGATATAAAATATGAAACCGAGATTTTACCGAGATTTTAAAACGGAATTTCCCCGAGACAAAGTTGTACCAGTATCTCGGTGTCGACCGAGACAATCCGAAATTGACTACCTTGATGATACCCAATAAAACTAAGGAAGCAGCAGAGAGTGAACCCAAACCCTAACCAAGTCTAACCTCTGGATTAATAAATAAGCCTAGCTAATTAAGAAGTGATTGAGATTTACTGCATAATCCTCTCTCCTAGAAAATTTCAAGTAGGTAAGTAGAGCCATTGAAATTCAACTACTCCTATAAGGCTATAACCTTTTCAATGCAAGCCTTAGCTAGCTTGCATTTTGATTCAAGTACTCCTATAAGCTTTCTCAATGAGACTGAACGACCGAAAAACAAATGAAAGAGACAAATATCATCAGGCCAAACAAGAGTCAAGAGACCTGGGACTCAATATCATCAGGCCAAACAAGAGTCAAGAGACCTGGGACTCAAGAGACGTAAGGCAACTAATTGTACTACCAGAAAAGAAAAAAGGGAAGAAAAAAAAGAACAGAAATAAGCTATATATATATATATAACATGATGAACTATAAAAAATTATGTCTCAAAAAACAAAAAAGAAAATAGGGTTCAAGTACAGTTTGTATTACTCCTAAGCTTTCAGACCCCTTGACTCAAAGTCCAGGCACTATTACTTGTAAACATTCTCAGAACTAAAGAACTAGCTATGCAGAAACCAGGGAGACTTATTTCAGTTAATATAGATATCTTCTGAAATTATTTTAGGGTTTGTTTATTTGCTAATTCCTTGTGCAGGTTGTAAACCGAGACATTCCCTAAACCAGAAACATCAAATTTGGAATAAGATAATGATTAAGAAGATCGAGATCATAACTAAATAACCAACACCAATTTCATTAGAAAACAAATAAAACATATGCATGACAATCTATCAAGAGCAGAAACAATCTTCATCATGAATATCGGGGAGAGAGAGAGAGAGAGAGAGAGAGAGAGAGAGAGAGACCTGATGAAAGGCAAGTATGATTTATTGATATTGTAGAAGGTGGTGCAGGATGGTGCCGGTTGGACTTGGATGAGTTGGAATCAGAGAGATGAGAGAGTTGTAACTCAATCTTGTTTAAGAAGCTTGTTGCTTCATCAAAAGGCCTTGATAGATCCATTTTATACTTCTTCAGTATATCACAGTATGTCTCCTTCAAAAAATAACATAAAAATTAATGATATATAATTTAGGAATAAAATGATGAACCTTTATATATACTTATATAGCAAGGTAGTGATTTGAAAGAGAGAGTTAGAGAGTCTGAGACCATGAAGTTATCAAGCTCGGGATCTCGGCCAAGTCTACTTGCAGAAAAAAGACCATTTCTGTGCTGCTGCTGCTGCTGCTTACTACAAAAGTAACCATGAATATTGTCTTGATGATAACGACGTATGTCATCTAGCATATTTGCTACTTCTGTTGGTGCTCCCACCTGCACTACCCAGAAGTTAAGCAACTACCAAAATCAACCTATAAACTTTTAGGGTTTGATTTTCTAAGATTATAATTACCTTTTGACACTCTATGTAAGCTTGGAGTAAACTAGGGTAACGAGGATGAGAAGCAATTTTAGCTTTCTGTATACTCATACTCGTCATCGTATCATCTTCTTCTGGGTGAATATGGTTAGTAATTGTTGTTTGATGATGTTCATCAGCAGTAGCGACTGAATTACAATTGGCAGATGATGATGAAAAAAAACGATCAGATCCGAAGATGGGAACTCGATGGTGATGATCTTGAAAAGCTAGTGATGAACTTAATAGTAAACTTTGATAATTTATAGAAGAAACTAGTTGTTGCATATTTTCTTGTAATAGTGGTGATGAAGAAGCAGAAGAAGAAGAAGACATTGATGATACCACATCTGATGCTGATGAACAATTCACACTTGGGTTATGATGATGATGATGATGATGATTGAGGCTATACATATCTTCCATAACCGAGCCAATTCTAATAAGTATCAAAACAGACACAGTAGTGACCTAATAAGACAGCTAGAAACGTTGGATAAGAAGAAAGCAGGGAGAGAGACTAGTAGCTAAGAATTCGGTATGACTATACAGATGGATAGATAGGGGTTTTTATTACTCGAGTATGCAGTGAGATAGACTATCTGAAACGGATATCAGAGAGAGAGAGAGAGAGAGATACTCGTAATTGATTTTTGGCGTGTTTATGTTTCTCAAACCTACTCTCTTTCGTCGAAAAATTTAAGCTATTCTGGACATGGGTGATCAGTTGCAGAGACGAGAGAGAGAATGAATGAGCTTGTCTTGAGTTCTTGGGGATTGTGATTTTTAGCGTACAAACAAGGTGAACCCAGAACCCTGTTGCTGATGAAGAACTCTTTAAGTTGCTTTTTCTTTCTTTCTGCTCTCTCTAGTCTCTAGTCTATCTAGTCTCCACCAGTTCATCATCCTCGTCTCTACACCCTTTTGAGTCATTTTTTGTATCACTCATGTTTCGCCACGCTCTCTACTTTATTATTACCAATAGTATTTGTCCTTCGTGATAACGCATATCCTACACTTCCCATTTTGCATTGTGGCGATGTAAAGGCAGAATAGGTCGGGTTTGGGGAGTCCGGGCGCTTATTACTATGTGAGAGGGGTCAAACAAATTCCTAAGTTATCAACAATACATAACACACGGTTTGGCTCCATTTGTTTATGTAAATGGCTGTTCAGATTTTTCATCAAAATAAATCTAGGACTGAGCTTATCTTCATTTCCATTCGGTTTCTCGTTTGCTGCATACTAAAACGAAAATTTAGGGAAAAGATAAATGTAGAACCATTCAACTTAAATGTTATTATTTAATCGGTGTCTCATTAATTGCTCACGATGAATGATTCTTTTTAATTAATCTAATAATCTGGAATACATAGCACAGTTCGGTTAAATTAGTCTAGATATTAAATGGTCACAATTTATATAGGAAAAAGATAAATCTACGATTATGGTTTGTTCAACTTCTTTTTTTTTTATTTTTCCTGTAACAATTGTGGTTTGTTCAACTTAAATATTGTATTTTTAGTGTGTCAGCCCATTAATTGTTCATGATAAATGATTTCTTAATTAATTTAATAAATAATTAATTAATTTAATAAATAATTTTACCAAAAACTAGTATATCAATGAAAACTATTAATTAGTTGTTTCTCACAAATGATGGTAGTGATTGAGATTAAAAATACATCTAAAAGCCAAAATGTACTTATCATATCACTAATGTCTCATTATTATTTTTACAACAAATATTTTATTATGTCATATTAAAATTATAATAAATAAATTACTCTATTAACGATTATATAAATATATTCTTATAACTAATGTTTAAGGCAATTCCTATGGGATGAACAAACTCAAAGTTTGTTCATTTTGATCCCACTATAGAATAAACAAACCAAGAAAATGGATGTTCAAATGAACAAATCTGTTCACTTGAACATTGAGTCACCCCAACAGACGCGCGACTAGGGTAATAGCGCGCTATCCCAAATAATGCTGGCGTCAATAGCGATGACGCCCGCGTTCTCAGCGCTGTCGCGCGTTTTTAGTTAAAGCGCCAGTGACATTCCTAGAAACGCCAGCGTCATCCCCTATGTCGACCCTCGCATATTGTCTCTCCAAAACCTGATTATTATAATTATAGTTTATTATTTATTATTTATTTTATTAGTTAAATAATATGTGGGACCAAACTCTTATTAGTTTATATAAATAAAATCATTAGTGGGACCCAACTCTTATTAGTTTATGTTAATAAAATCAATAGTGGAACCCTAAAATATCAGATTTGTTCATTTTTCCTTGTTTCCTATAGTGGAGAATGCAGTTTGTTCATCCACGTGGCTCAACAAATTTTTATTTTTGTTCATTTCCATAGGAACTGCTCTTAGATTTGCTAACCGTTATTTAACGAAGTGGTGGTTGTGGTGGAGTTGGTGAGTAGTGGTGATAGAAAAATGTTATGGCATTATGGATGGTGGTGGTGGAAGCTGTTTCATTAGAAAGAGTGGTGGTGGTAACTATTGGTGAATAACGGTGGCCAGTGAAAAATAAAATGCATTCATGTCCTTCGACCATAATAGTATGTACTTCCTCCGTCCCAATTTAGATGACCTAGTTGTATTTTGCACAATTTTTAAGGAAATGGGGAGAGGAAAGTAATTTTGAGTAATTTTTACTACTATACCCTTATGTATAATATTTTGTAAAATTTTGAAATGATTTTTCTCTCAAACTATACGATGGATATTCGTAAGTTTTATATCGTTGGAAAGCATTTTAAAACACTTGCGTAACGAATATAAACATGACTATCAAATTATACATATTTCTTGTGCTAATAATAATCAATTAAAAGGGTAATTTTAGAAATGTCTCATTGTTTGATGATATAGGTCATCTAATTTGGGACACAATTTAAAAACCAACTAGGTCATCTAATTTGGGACGGAGGGAGTATTTGATTAATTTATTTTTGTTTCTCTAAATCGAGTTAGTTGCATAGTCTTAAATCACTATCACTTTTTTGCTTGCTCCCAGGTCATGTTTTTTTTACTTTTCTTATTTTTATATAACTTTTAATCTCAATCAGAACAAGCGACTAAAAAAGAAAATTATGGTTATTTCATCGAACATGGTATAATTTACTTTAGATGTTCCACCAGGGTTCGACAAGCACAATTGGGAGGCGATGGGCTTTTTCTCAATTCCTCAATGGATTATGTTATTTTCATAAAGTTCACATCCCCGAACATTATTTTTCATGGTTATCTATCTTATTTATTTTTACTTTTTTTTTCTTTTGGGTTAAACTTTGAAAAATTGAAACTCATTCATTCTTTTTATTAGTCTGATCGTTTTACTTATTCTTTTTACTCATACTCTCTTGCATTTGTGATTCTTATTATTTTCTCCTTATTGTTTTCCCATCTTCATTTTCAGATTACTCCAAACAAAGTTCCTTAATGCTGGTGGAGATGAATATTGAGAATTATAAATCATATATTATAAACCAAATGAGCAACTAATATTAAGGTTAACCACCTACGCATTTTGTTTTTTATATGAATTATAATGTGTTGTATATTTTGCAAATCATCCATTTCATTCGTGCTCTGATAATGTTCCTGCGTTCCTAAAGGAGTTCAACGTAGGGAGAGCAGCAGGGAGCACAATAGCACTTTCATGTGATTTATTCTTTTGTCCTACCAATTGGATAGGGGACTCACCATCTTCGCATAACTAATTTGTTAGTGTTATTCTGTCTGTTTCCTCCTCGGTATCAAACGTATGATGTTAATTTAAGTCATTGCATCCAAAAGATTCTACAAAAAAAAAAACTTCCAATATTCATGTGTTTAGAAACATCCGTTTCTTAATTCGATTATGTATAATTTGGATGCTTTAATAGTTCAGTTTTATACTCACCTACTAAGTTACATGGCTTGATCAAACAACCACCCTGATATAATCTATGTCTCATAATTTTTCTTTCTGTTTGATTTCATTTAACTACAAAAATAACAAGGTAACCTTCTCATTCTTAGTCTCTATCCTATTACTATTTGTTGTCCTTGAATGAGTTACGCTTTATTCTCAAACTTTGATCACACTACTAAATATTTTATCTAAACTTTGTTGTCAATGATTTTTAGAATTTTAGTCTTTTGTGGATCAGTGACAACGATATCGTGGTTTTAAAACAATACTATTATAAATAGAACATATGTTTCTTTTGCACACATGTTTACTACTATAAGATAGTGCAAAGAAGATATTGATAATGTACACATGTTTACCGCTATAAGCTTGTCATCAAGACTGTTTTCCTACCTTACTAAGAGGTTTTCTTAGGCACGCTTACATGATTTTATATTTTCAAGTAACAAACGTAAGATTAAAATGCCAATTGATGAGTCATAATATTATAGTCAATAGAAGTTAAAAGCTAACAAAATTTGGTTGTAAGAATTATTGCATCCAGAGATTCCATAAGGCATTTCACACAAAAATATTCCTTGCTAAATTTTTTAACATCATTTTAATTCAATGTGAGTTTACTGTTATCGCGTTCAACGGCTAACCATTTGACTGACTAGCTAACCATGATTTCATCATTTTTATGCAGTGAATTTGGAAGGTCAATATCATAGAATGTGTAGAAGTTTTAAGGTGCTAGAGATCTTATTGTGTTATTAAATTCATAAGAATATAAAAGTGATATTTATTGTTGACCCCATGCTGGGTTTTAATCTTCTTGGATTATTTTTAAATGGAAAAAATTTAACAAGGATATGGACATTTTTAAGGCATACCCAACTATCCATAACGAATGAACTCAGATGATGTAATAACTAACATAGTTCAATGTTTTGGTTTTGCATGTTCACTAAAATAAGGGAAATACAGAAATGCAACATCATTCTAAATGACTCATAAGATGCCTTGTAAATTATAAAACACTATAACAGTTTTGTTTTTCTTTTGGAAAGAGAGTGTAAAAATTAATTATGATAAATTAGTGGCTTGGGGATACAACTCTAACATATTTGGGAAGATGTGAAAGTTTCAAATAGAAATAAATCATATATGGGTATATGTGAAAAGATTTGTAGACTGAAGACC
Organism: Papaver somniferum; assembly: GCF_003573695.1. Taxonomy (NCBI): domain Eukaryota; kingdom Viridiplantae; phylum Streptophyta; class Magnoliopsida; order Ranunculales; family Papaveraceae; genus Papaver; species Papaver somniferum. Next base: position 98,790,409 of record NC_039367.1, on the reverse strand, counting down.
GGAAATAAGGAAGGTAACACGACAAATAATAAGTATTAAATCTAATATTCAAACACCGTAAAATGCATATCAAATAAAAATTATGTTTGTGCCATAAAATCCCTAGTTAGAGCATAAAAAAAAAGTCTAGGGGCTCCAAAGGTTTGGTTTTGAGGGTTCCTACAGATTGAGATGTCTTAAATGTGGATGAGAGGGACCTATTTTACAACAAAATACAAAAGTACCCTTTAACAACTAATTTAATTGCCTAACCTAAATCTAATTAAAACCAGAAACTAAACCCTAAAAAAAATGACCATTCTTCTTTTTTTTTTCTTCCTCCTTTCTTCTTCTCCTCTCTTCTTCTCCCTCGTCGCCTTTTCTTCCTTTTCTTCTATTTTTTCTTCTTCAACGACTATTACCTTAGCCAATAATGATTATAGGGTAAGAATTGAAAAACCCACCCTTCTTTTTTTCTTTTGATTACATTGATAGGTTAGATTTGATTAAACTAGGGTTTTAAAAATTTGTTTCAGAACTTAATACGGTTGGGAAACCAATATTTCCTAACAATATTTATAGTTTATAGTTAAAAAACCTAACCGTATTTATAACTTATGAAAAAAAAATCCGAATTTTCTCCTGGATTTTTTACGGTTGGGAAAACATGAACTCCCAACCGTATTTATGGTTTACGGTTAGGAAACCCAACCGTATTATGAATTTTCAAATTTTCTCAACTATAAGTTACCCTGGATTTGTCTACGGTTGGGATAGTATGAACTCTCAACCGTATATTTTTATTTACGAATTAGGTTCACGTAAGTTCACTTTTCCAGAAGAAAAAAAATCAAAATTTTTCATCTTTGATTTTCTAATACTAATTATAAATCAAATTATTAGTCTAATCTAATCACTAATTTTAGTTTCATTAATCAATCATTAGCACTAACTAATTGATGGTATTTTATCCATTAACAAAATTAGTAGGATTAGGAGTTTTGTTGATTGTTATTTGATGATCCGCTTTCATCATCTTGTGAGCCCTTAGAAGAAAATGTTTGGAGCCTCTATAATAGGCTTCTAAAGAAACCTTCCTAGTTTGGGGCCTAGGCCATTATTTGGGGCCTATCAAATTCCTCTCATACCTTTCACAAATGTCTAGGGTGCCAAACTTGATAAAAAAAACTAATTTATCCCCAAATTAATTCTTAAAACTAACCCATATAAATACCAATTCATTACCATTTTCATTATGACCCCATGGTTTTCGTACCTTTGCTAATTTATATTGACAAAAAGGGGGAGAATTATTTAGTGGTTCACACTACATACATATGGTTTACGGATCATTATGTAAAGGAGGGCGGTTTTCATTATAATATGGAAGTATTGACTAAGGGGGAGTGATACATATCACCATAGTATTATTTCAAAGTTGTGATGCAATTGGATTTTAATTCTATATAATAATACTATGACACTAAATAACAATATGAAAAATTATGCATTGTTACATATTTTTATTGCTACGGATCTTCAACAACAATGATGCTGAGTTGAACATTTTCAGAATCGATGAAGGCTTCAAGTAACGAAGAATTCAAGGAAGTTGAAGAGCCAATGAAATCAAGCATGATGGATCAGAAGCTACAAAGTTTATTTGTTTTGTAATTCATATGTATTGATAGTTTTGTCACTAAAATTGACAAAGGGGGAGATTATTAGAGCACTGCTCGGTCGAAATCGCAAACGTTGCTATCTCAAGCTTGTTTGTCAAGTTTAGTTGATCAAAAATATGTACTTGATTTCTAATCTACTTATATCTATGTATCCGATTATGATAGAAGTGTGTAGTTGAGATTTACACTTCACAGCGTTCACCAATTGAAGAAGAAGATCTACTGAAGAGCTTGGAGGAACTTCATCAACAAAAGGTATGCGGAGACTGAAACTTATTTATCACTCAGAAGTACATTCTATTCTATTTCATAAAGACTAAGTCGTATAGCTATATAGATTTTTACATTAAACACATTTGATATTTCGATCTGAGTTTATCTCGTTTATTTATTTCTCGAAATATGTGTTGGAAGCTTTTAGTTTTAGCTAATTTCATAGTATACTTGATGAGTTTAGTATGAGACAATTTATTTGTTGGAAACTAAATATTAAGTCAAAGATGATCATGTGAAAATTACCTTTAACATCTTAGATGATTTGTGTGAGACAGTCATTTGATGTTAACTTGGGAATTTTGTATGTGTAAGATTACCGTTGTTGTCTTCTAAGGATGTTTCAATGATTGAATGAGAGTTTTAGAACTACTACCAATACCTGGATATATCATAGTATGTATACTTTGTATGTGCACTGTGGAAGTCTAGTTCATGTCCAGAACTATTTTTTGCGAACTGGTTTACCTGTGAAAAAGTACGGAGCTATTGTTCGCCTACCCTGTTTGCGAATGGCTAGACAAAGGCCAAGTCCGGAATTGTTGTTCGCATACCCTGTTTGCGAACGGCTGAACAAAGCCAAAGTCCGGAACTGTTGTTCGCGTACTCAGTTCGCGAACACAGCGGTCAAGTTCTAAAATCGGTAAACTGTGATTTTCATACTCATGAACTCAGGTTCGTTTGCGAACTAAAGTCCTGGAACTTTAATGATTAAGGTATGTGAACTAGTTTTACAAATCGTAGCATTATGTTCATGAATTGGTTCTTGTATAAGTACTTTGTAAAATTAAAAACCAAACCGATTTTGTTTCAAATGGTTCATATATATTTCTATGAAATGATGAACATTTGAACAACTCTCCTGAAACGCATTTAGATTCATTTGATTATCTATCATGATTGATTGATCATCATATTTTATCTAGAAGTGTTTGATGAATATGGCTAAGTTATATGTGTTAATATGTCTAACTTCAGTTAACTATTATTGAGCCAACAAGGTATACACATTTGGGTACGGTTCATCCATATCTTAATATAGGTATATTTCATTTGTGTGTATCAAGCTAATACCATTTGACAGTGGATATTGATTTCTTAGTTTCTAAGCATACTTAGCTTGAATCTTAAACCATGAAATAATGTTTCTACCTGAAGAATTCTCCCCCATAGTCATGTAACTCATTAATTGCTGTAAAGTTGCAATACTCTTTATGAATTCCTTGGTGCTACGAAAGTTATCAATGTTTTGTTTGGTGAGATTCACGAGCTCGTCTAGTAGATCTGAACTCTCGTTTAATCTCTCTGAGCTTTCTTGTATTATTACTCTAGTATCATGTACTTCACTTACTAGATGATTACTCATATCTGTAATCTTTTGTCCCACTTCCTTCATTATATTGTCTACGTCTATGATAGTTTCTCTAGTCATCATGACCTACCCTTGGTACGAATTGTCCTGAACTGGACAGATTGGGAACCCTTCTGTATTCGAAAACACAACTTAAATTTTATTTCTCATTCACTGCCCAAAACAGACTAAATCGCTTCTTTTAATTAGAGAACAAAACCCTAATGCTACGTAAATCCATCCCGGCCAACAATCCAACCATTTAGATGTACACTCAATTGTTACAATCATTAAAGCTTAATTAACGCTAACAAACTATTAATTAACCTAATAACCTAACAGATTTATTAATTAACTCTCGAGGTGCCTTTATTAATGGCTGCCCTTAATTGGTACGTGACAGTGTGGCATTTTGAGTTGCATTTATATTCCTTTGATCTTTTGACACCTTGTCTATCATATTTTTCGGCAGGTCAATTAATATTAATATTAGAATTACCATGTTGGGTTAAGGGTTTGAGTTTGTTTCTGATGAATAATAAAATATATCCAGGTTGTTGAGAAATATTTCTAGTCTACTAAGGTGATTTCTTTGTTACTTGATATATATCTTTTCAAGATACCAAGGTTATATCAGTTTAGCTTTCTGAGGATGTGGAAATAAGTTTTGTGCTTGAAATTCACATTTTTATTTTCCATTCTTCCCAAGTTTTTCATTGTTGCAGCAGTTTGAACGTTTATAAATTAGTTATTGTAACAAAAATAATATGAGACTTTCCATATCAGTACATCGAGACTTAGCATGATCCCTACGCACACAAATATCATTATGTTTTGACCCCATAAAGTTAAATTACTCCGCATAAGAGAAACGAGAAGCATGTCTTGCAGACAATTCTACAAAAAAAAAAAAAAAAATTTCAGGGGATATGACGAGAAGCAAAACAAAGAGAAAAATCAGTAACAAACTTACTCACACGATAAGAGTCCGCAATAAATTACGAGAAGCTATGCGGATAGGGGTATACTTAAGGGAGAAAATGGTAGTTGAAACTTTGCTCAACAGATAATATGACAATAACTGGATACCAAATTAACTCCTCATGATTTATGAGGAAAAAAAAACGGGAAAGGATACATCACTAAGTGATATACCGCTAGGAAAATCAGAGAACGACGAAAACCTACCAGCAACAGTAACCACGATACTTTCTATCTCAAAACTAAATAGTTGAAAGTATTTAATTTTTTTATTTTTTATTTTTTTTAAGCAAGAAAACATGCACGTGTTGACCTCACTGGTGTTTCTCCGTTAGTAGGCATTTGACATGGCACCTTTACAGTTGGCCAGGCAGCGCTGCGAGCTGCTTCAGGTAAGATAGCGAAGCATGAGAAAGCATGCATTGATAACGGACATGCTTTTATTCCCTTTGCTTTTGATACTTTTGGTTTTTTGGCTCCAGAGGCGGTTGGACTTCTCAAGAGAGTCCATAAAGTCATGCACAGTAATGTCATGACTCCCGGTTCACGAGAGTTTGTTTTTAAAAGGATATGTTTCGCAATTCAAAAAGGGCTTGCGGCGCAGCTTGTTGCTCGCTTTCCTACTATGTAAAAGGGTTCGCCATTATGTAATTGAATTAATATTGATTAATATGACCAAGAAACCTTTTCATTAATGGAAATTCGAGGTTACAATGAGTTTAAGATCGAAAATAAGAGAATACAAAATAACAAGAACATAAGAGGATGGTTTTTCTCGGAATTAAATTCCAACCATTTAGTTTGTTTTTCTTCTTTAAAAGGACCATCGTTGAAGTTTCCGTCGTCAAAAGGACCATCGATGAAGTTTCCGTCGCCGTATAAGTTGATGATGAAGATTTCGTCATTGGAGTTAACAAAGATGGAGATTTCTTCGTTGGAGAGCATCACTAAAAATCTTAAAACCCAACCCGATAACCAAGAATCACCATTAAAGTGAAGATAAACCTCAAGACAGTGGATAAAACCACCATAACGATGTAGATAGGTAGAAAACATAATAACAACTATACCAAAATACTAATTAATCTAGAAAACAAGAAATAATAAAGATGGGTTTTTCTTAGAGCGAAGGTCAAGAAAATTTGATATTTCATGGAAAGGGGCGGCTACAGTCTGAATCCTTAAAAAGGGGAAAATATGTCAGAGTTAGACTCGGTGTGACCCACTGAGTAACTAGACCCGTTTATCTCTAACCTACCCTCCCTGGTCGAGTTAGCTTAACTACCCTGGTTAGGTTAGTTATGATCGGCAATGACTAAGAATCGATCACTTTTCTCTTGCAGTGATTGGAAGCTCGACAATAAGAAATAGTTGCAGTTGACGAAAATTGAAGAAGAAGACCATTGGGGTTTAATTGATCGTCGAAACAAGTAAGTAAATATAACCCTATCCTCTATCCTGCTTGAATTCATGATTTTTTGTGTAAATTTCTAAATGAAATAAATGTAATTTTTGGGTTTACATAAAATTTGGGGTTTTTAAGCTGATTCTGTAATTGATTGGTAAAATGCCTATATATCTGTGAATCTAAGTTATTAATGGGAAATGACTCTTTATGATGATGAACTAGTACTGTTACAAGAATCTAAGTTATTAATGGAAAATTACTCTTAATGATGATGAACTAGTACTGCTATAATACGATGATTTTCTTCTTCTTTTTCTTGTTCTTCTTCAATTTCTCTGTTTATGGTTCTTCTTTTTCTATTTTTGTGTTTATGATTATGCTTTTCTATTATTGTGATTAGTGGGAATCACAAATATACACCTATGCATTTTCAAAATGTTGTTGTCGGTTTATACAAATGGTTAAGAATAGGTTGATCATCATGGGTATGGAAGAAAACCTTAACCTTATGATGTTTGATAAACAAAATTTTATGTTGTTTGATAAACAGTTAACAATGAAGATGTTAAAGTGCAACAATAGATAGTTTTTGGTTATTTTTTGTTTGATGAGGACCTGAGTCTTTCAATTTCGGGTCTACTTTTGGTTGATTTTAAACCAGTTATTTTGCATTAGGATGGAGGGAGCTTAAAGCCAAGTGTTTGAGTTACCAGGAAGTTATACTGACCATCTGAATTTTCCAATTTAAGTTATACAACCGTCTGAATCAGGTATCAATTGTAACTTCTACTATCATCAGAACAACATAACCAATTATTTAATGCGACTGTCTTAGTGTTGTACCAAATTTATTTTTTACGACATTCTGAGTTCCGTACCAAATTTATTTTATACGACATTCTTAGTTTCGAACCCAATATATTTTATACAACTGTGTTATTTACCCAATTTATTTTATGAGACCAGCCAAAGACAAACTGTGCAATCCTTCAGTAGAAATCACATAAGTAGCTAGTCAATTTGTCTAGTACTACAAACTTTACCAGCAACCGAGCATATATTTCCAGGAAACACTTAAGTATACCATATCATATTATTCAGTTGCACATCTAGAGAAAATCGTATCCTCACTGGTCGGGTTAACAGAGTAATGTGAGGTTCGGTTACAGGGTAGGTAGCGAATGGATGTAAAAAAGAATAGTAAAATAACCCCAATGGAAATTTGTTCCGGACAAGTTTCAAAAGTTTTCCTTCCAAAATTTCCGTTAAACAGAAAATAATTATTGATTGCTTCTTAGATTTGAAACTTCAAATTCTCATCTTTTATCACCAATTTAGTTCTGTCTCATCTTTTATCAACTTTTCCTCAAGTACAGTAGGGTTTGTACAGATATTAATAGTAAAGCTCTTGTTGACGTTGTTGTTAACGGTGGCAACTGTTACAATTCCGTAACCGGTATAGCATACTTTGTAGTCATCGTCAAACCCTGATGATGATCTTCTTGATAATTTGCTAACCATCATAATAATCAGTAATATTCGTAGGTAAGAATAGTAAATTGGCTGGAAGTTTATGAATCCGTCTTACTTGAATATTCATCTCATTTTTTGAGTTACTGTAAAATCCTTGGCTTGTTGCCATTATTTTTTTGGTCGATGTATAACTGTTTCAGGTTTGTCTTATAATGCAGGGGCTTGAGTGAGAACAATTTGGTAGGGAGTCTCTTTTCCCTGAACATAGAGTTGCGATTTCTAACTAGTATTCGACTCTCTCTTTCTTTGTTTGATAGTTTATCTTACAACCAGCTTACCAGGGAAATTACATTTAATATTGTATTTCTACAAGTGGCCACACTGTATGTAGTCCTTAATTTCCTTTCATTTATCCAGTTCAAAAATATCTTAAGGGTTGTTTGAGGGTGAAAACGATTTCTACTGATTTTGGTAATATCGGGTGTGTGGGTGAAAAACGAGTTTAAACCCTAAACAATGTACTGCAAGGGAGTACTTTAGATTCGAGAAATCAATCTGTACAAATCCAGCCTAAACCAAGAAATGGCCGTGCCAGACTTGCTTCGGTCACAAAGTGAAGGAGAAGGGTTGGTTTTGGGGAGGGAAGCAAAGAGAGTGTTGAGACCAGAATAGTTGATTCTAGAAGAGTAGTTGTTTCACGACTTGCATCAGAAAGTGGGAAGCTAACAGATGGAAAGCTAGCAAATATTTTCTGAGTGTTGTATCCTCCTGACCTGGACTTGTTGTTCGGTGGAAATAGGTAAGACCTATTTATACAAGTCGAAGTAAAACGTACTCTGGTCTCGTAAGAAATGAAAAACGGATGAGTAAATGGGAGGAGGTGGTAACTGGTAACGCCTGGAATTGATGTTCCATAAAATAAAGTGTCTCACCATTACTCCCCGTATTTAATAACCGCCTCATCCTTATGATACTGTCTTATAACGGGCGTAGTGTACGCTGCACGCTGTAAACCGCCAAACCAATACCCAATGAGCATCCCCCAGTTTGTGACATGTGTTGATGTCTCGAGTGTTTTCGTGGAAAACATGTAACATGTTGTTGTTCGGCAAGTTGAGCTTGGGAGACTGGCCGGCTCGGTGGTGACCTTCGACGATCGAGATTTTGCATCTTGAGAGGAAGGGTAGCCGTTGATTATTGCAACCCTTCGTTTGGTAGCCAGTGGCATGAAAGCATGGCCGGTACGGCTTTAATATGGCATAGTTTAGGCGCGGCCAAAAGTTAGGGTTTTGGCTTTGTTTGGGCACGACCAAACTAGGGCTTGGCGTCGGGCCAAAGGTTGTCATGCGTAGTTGGTAACCTTGGACGACTAAGATCTGCATCTTAGATGGAAAAGTGGTCATTGATCTTCGCAAGCCTTTGTTTTGGTAGCCGCATAGGGAAGATCGGCATGGTATGGCGCGGCAAGGTCGTTGGCATGCCATTGGCACATGTGGCATGGCTGACATGCCTCGGCGTGGTTTGGGCGTGGCCAAAAAAAAGGTTTTGTCGTTGGGCCAAAGGTTACAATGCGTTGGTTAGCGACCTTGGACGGATAAGATTTTCATCTTAGATGGAAGGACAGACGTTGATCGTCGCTAGCCTTTGTTTTGGTAACTGCATAGGGAAAGCCGGCATGGTATGGCGCGGCAAGGTGGCTGGCATGCCATTGAAACATGTGGCATGGCCGGCGTTCCTTGGCGCGGTTTGGGCGTGACCAAAACTAGGGTTTTGGGCCAAAGGTTACCATGTGTTGGTTGGCGACCTTGGACGGCTAAGATTGGCATCTTAGATGAAAGGATAGCCGTTGATCGTCGCAAGCTTTGTTTTGGTAACCGCATAGGGAAGGACGGCATGGTATGGCGCGGCAAGGTGGCTGGCATGCCATTGGCACATGTGGCATGGCCGGCATGCCTTGGCGCGGTTTGGGCGTGACCAAAACTTGGGTTTTGGAGTTGGGACAAAGGTTACCGTGTGTTGGTTGGTGACCTTGGACGGCTGAGGTTTGCATCTAAGATGGAAGGGTGGTCGTTGATTGTCGCACGCCTTCGTTTTGGAAGCCGTGAAGGGAAGCCCGGCATGGCATGGCTTAGGCGCGGCAAGGTGGATGGCGCGGCATGCCATTGGCACATGTGTCATGGTCGGCATGCCTTGGCGTGGTTTAGGCGCGGCCAAACTAGGGTTTTGGCGTTGGGACAAAGGTTACCATGCGTTGTTTGGTGACCTTGGACGGCTGAGATTTGCATCTAAGATGGAAGGGTGGCCGTTGATGTCGTACGCCTTCGTTTTGGCAGCCGTGAAGTGAAGGACGACATGGCATGGCTTAGGCGCGGCAAGGTGGATGGCGCGGCATGCCATTGGCACATGTGGCATGGTCGGCATGCCTTGGCGTGGTTTAGGCGCGGCCAAACTGGGGTTTTGGCGTTGGGCCAAAGGTTACCATGCGTTGTTTGGCGACCTTGGAAGGCTAAGATTTGCATCTAATATGGAAGGGTGGCCGTTTATCATCGCACGCCTTCGTTTTGGTAGCCTCATAGGGAAGGCCGGCATGGTATGGCGCAACAAGGTGGTTGGCATGCCATTGGCACATGTGGTGCGGCTGGCATGGTTGGCATGCCTTGGCGTGTAGGTGCAGCTGGCATGGCATGCCATTGGCGCATTGGTGAGGCTGGAATTGTTGGACTTCCTTGGCGCGTAGGTACGGCTGACATGGTTGGCATGCCTTGGAGCGGAGGTGCGGCTGGCATGGCATGCCATTGGTGCAGTGGTGCGGCTGGCATGGTTGGCACGCCTTGGCGCGAAGATGTGGCTGGCATGGTATGCCATTGACACAGTGGTGTGGCTGGCATGGTTGGCATGCCTTGGAGAGGTGACGTGGTTGGCATGGTCTTCCATTGGCACAGTGGTGCGGCTGGCATGGTTGGCATGCCTTGGCGCGGTAGCATGAGAATTAGGGTTTGGCATAGATGATGTCAGTCAGAGTTAAGGGTTCTGCCGTAGAACATGACCCATGTAAAAAACAAGGGTACCCCGATAATTCTTACGTAGCCATGCTGATTGATTCAATAAATGTGCTAATGGTCATAGTGACTTCATGTCAGATGTGCAGTTTTACGATTTTGACCCTAAGCTAAAAACCACCATTAGCATTAAGTCCCCTACTTAGCTCGGAACAGGAGCATTGTTGCGAGGTAAGCATAAGATGGTGACAGGAGAGGACAAAAATCGAAATGACAGGTCGTGAAAATATGGTCAGGAAAGTCCGACTAACCTTTTTCGAGAGGTAAGGAGAATTCATGATCCTCATGTTTGGCGGCCTTGCGTAGATTCTATGTGGTGTATACCGTGAAGTGGTGAGATGAAGATCGTCGGCTTAGTCTGGCCATGTATCACCTTGGCTGGGTTAGGGAACATCATGATGTTGTATTGGCCAGTTGTTGGTGTTGGCGCGACAATTCATGGTGCATATGGCTTGGCATGGTGGGGCCAAGGTAATGGCACGGACGACTTGGCATGGTAGGGCCAAGGGAATTGCGCGGACGGCTTGGCATGGTGGGGCCAAGGCAAGGCGCGGTTTGGTGTGGCAAAGCATGTGGACGGCTTGGCGTGGTGGGGCTAAGGCATGGTGCGGACGGCTTGGCATGGTGGGGCCAAGGCAATGGCGCAGTTTGGTAAGGCAAAGCATGCGCGGAAGGCTTGGCATGGTGATTTGTCTTCGTGGGCCTGGTTTCCTCTTTTCCTTACTTGACTCAAATATGAAGTCCTTTCCTTATTCAAACTTCCAAGTACCACGCCTATAAAAGGGGCCCGCATCTCCTTTTATTTCATACCTTTATGTCTTTTTTTATTCTTGCCGTGTGGTAACAGTAAAGCGGACGAGCGAATCCCAGGTATGTCTTCCAGCACTTCCTCTTTAACTTGTTTTTCTTGTTTTCTTGTGTTAGTGCAAACCCTAGCTGTAGGCGTACCTTTTCATGAACTTGTAAAAATATTGTTATTTTGTGTTGGTATGAATCCTAGCCGTAAATATGCTTTGCGTGAACTTGTAGTAACATTTAGGCGTGAATACCGTAGTAATGTTGGCCGCCTCAATTACTGTGCAAAGTAGGCATGCATGAGCTAGTAACTGTCATTCCCTTCCCGTGAAAACCCAGCTCCTAGGCTTTCCTCCCTTTTCCTGGTGTGGCCGTGTGTATTGTTCCCATGGTGGGGCGCGCCTCCTCGTCCGGGCGTAAATTTCAGTTTGCAGGGTACGACCTCGGCATGAGGTGGTGATGCAGGGTATGTCAGTCCCTATTTCTGTGCTCATGCGCATTATGACTTTGCAATAAATTCGTTTTCGTCCAGGATGGATCTCCTATGTCTGATAAAATAATTTCCATGCACTTTCCGTAATAATTTCTCTTCGTATTGTTTCATTGTAGTTATTTCGAAGGTGAAAGTAGCGTGAGAGAATTTCGTTAGGATGTCACTTGAGAAAAGTTCTGCCGTACCGAAAGATGTTAGCAATTCCAAGCCAAACATAGACGATGAGTTCTTTACAACATCCGCCACAATTAGGAAAAATCATCCCAAATATGTGTCGATTCTTCTGACTGGTCCGAAATTGAAGGAGAGGCCCGGTCAGTTCAGCCTGGAGGTGTAATAAGGTTTTGTCTTCAGAGGAAAGATTATTCTGCTTCTCCCATTGGCTTTAAAATCTGTGTGAGTCCGTTGCGTCCCTTTGAGAAATAGATGTGATTCATGATGAGCCAAGAATGTGTAAAATCCAGTTTGACCAAGGCGCAGATTATTGATGTTGTCGTGGCTTCCGCGGTGCTTCAATTAGGAAAGATATTCCAGGCTTGGTTGCTTTTATTTCCAGATGGTGTCCGGAAACTCACACGTCCATATGCAGGTGGGGTGAAATGACTCTCTTTAGGGAGCGTGGCCGTCTTGCTGAACCTTCCCGTAATAGGAAACCTCGATGTCAAGTTGTCTGCAGATGAAGAAGAAATGCGCGCCGCTCTGGTTGAGAAATTAAAAGGATTCGTTCGGAAATAAAACGAGACGAGGTGCTTCTATGGATGGTGGGTGTCTCAATGGTTTCCTGGTGAGTTGGATCCAAATCAGAAAAATAGTACACTTCATGTCGCAGCGTTCTTGGCTCTTTGGTTATCCAGAGATATTTTCGATGACGGATCTGGTAAGAAGGAGATAAGACAGGAACTTATCAATTTTGCCATAAAATTGGCAAAAGGTGTCGTTCTCCCTATTGGCAGCTTGTTTCTTGGTTCTCTGTACACACACTTGGATCATCTGGTTGCGAACATGTGCGCTTCAAATGGCTACATGAAAGTGGATTCGTATATTCATGTTGCCTTTCTCCAAGCGTGGTTGTGGGAGCACTTCGAAAAGTATGCTCCAAAACCGTTGGCCGTACTTCCCGAGTCTTGGGGTAGTTCTAGGATACTGCGCTGATCGAATAGGCACCCAAAGATTGGTTCGAACCTGGTTGGATTCCTTGACAACTCGCACATGGTCAATTTTCGTCCCTGGGCTTCGGTGCATGCGTCCATAACTCAGATCAATACCTTTGCTCCTGCTCCGAGCATGTCTTTGTCTTCTGATAAAGAGGATATGAGTGTTGGAAAGATGGTCTTCATGCGAAGCTGCACGCCCGGTCATGTGCCGTCTTTCTTTCGAGGATCTTACAAAGCAGTTTCTTATAATATAGATAGGGCGGCTCGGCATATGGGTTTTGACCAAGGGGTCCCACTCGTTCGTCAGCCGGTTGTTCCAGAAGACTCGTTGCCAACTGTTCCCGATGCTAGTGTCCTTGTGTCAGGTAAAAGTCTCCCTTTTCCGCTCGCGGAACGAAATTCATCAACAACCTCCAAATATAACATATTTTGGCATGAAGAGTTTCTCGTTATCCATGGATTCGTGAATGATGTGGTAGAAAACCATCGCGGTAAGCCTTCTCCTGCGGTTTTAGCGGAGCACCCACTGTTGAGGGATCCTTCTTCGACCAAGCGAAAATCCGTTAGCCCGAATGCAGATAGTCCCCAAGTGAAGGAGCGAAGGTCTAAAATCCGTGCAGACAGTTCCCAGTCAGATTCAACAGCCCTACCGACTTTCAGTTCGTCTAATATGCAGGTATGTATGCTTTTTCTCTTGATTTTAGTTGGACCGCGTATATCCTTGTTTATTTTCTGAGTATCTGTCTTTGTATCTTGCCTAGGGTCTCAGCAGTGTGAACACCTTTACCAAACTTGCAAGTAGTCAGAAAACATCATTTCTAGAGACGGAGGGTGGCGGTGCTGAGCCTATCCATGGTGATGGGGAACCCGAGAAGGATGAAAGTTCAGAGTCCAGTGATGGAGAGAGTAGTTCTTCCGACAGAAGTGCTGAATCTTCCTCTAGTCAGTCTGAAAGCGAATCAGTGAGTCTTCCACATATTTTTTCTTCTTTCCTCTCTTCCTTTATCTTTGGGAAATATCTAATCCGCGATATCATAGGGGGAAGCCGTTTTCGAAGATGGCCCTGAGACGGAGACTGGCGGAGATACATCTTTGTCTCCAACTGTGACAGCCGCACCGGGCGACCTTGAAATGGATGTTGATCGAGATGAAAACGTCGTTGTGACTCAGACAATGGAGAGTACTCCAGTGGACGCAGGTGCAATTTTCGTTAGGAATTCCTTGCCGGTTGCTGATGCAGTCGCGGGTGCCACTTTCACCCCTCCATATCTGGTTCCTCATCCGGATCATGTGTTGATCGGGGGATTTAGCGTGCCAGCCAAACACGCGGCGCTATACACCAGGATATGGGAAAGATACGGACATATCGCCACGACCAAGAAAATTACTAGTCGATTTGCGTTGGTTAAGCGTGTGGAGGAAACTTTGTCTTCGATTGACGACATGTGCAATATGACTGATAATACTGTTTCTGAGGATGTAGTCTCGAGCTGGAGGTTTCATCGTGAAACGTGTGTAAACTTTGAGTTCAATGTTCCTTGGTTCATTGAAGGTTTCTCTGAGGTTGAAAAGTTGCTGGCCGAAACAGTCGAAGGTCCTTCTGCGGATATGGTGAAGAAGAAGGAGGCGGAAGTATAAAAGTTGTCCAGGAAGCTGAAGTTGAAGAGGGCGGCTCTCCAAAGCACGAAAGAGGATTTTGCCAAGAAGAGCAAGCCATTGTTGAAAACCTTTCCTTGAACGCATTTCTGTCTTCTGAACTTCTTATTTTAGGTTTTTTTTTTGAAAGTAAAATGAAACGCCTAGTTTACGGTTTTGATTTCCTGGATTTTTGGTTTGACAGACAAATGTTATCTTGAGGGTTTTGGATTATTATTTGAAACGAACTGTTTTTAGAATAACGATGCTTTTTGGTTACGATTGCGAATGGTGCAAACATCTCAGGAAAGCCACTGAATCGTGAGAATTTCTTATCGACAAAGAGCATGAAATGAAACATAACATGTCCATTGGTTTCATCATTCCCGTGAAAACCTGAAGTAGTAAACCATGTATTTTTTCTAGGCAAGACTTACTCAGTTTTTGGATCTTCTGGTAAAAAAAGAATCTCCTGGAAGTAAGACCGAGTTTTGTGGGAAACATCACCGTGTCTTTGGAAAGTCCCCAGTCATTCCTTGTCGTGTTGCCGATCCCTGGGCAGATCATTTGCTTCTAACCCCCCGGAAGTCCCCGGTCGTCCCTTGACGTGTCACGACTAGTAATCGACCCGCCTAGTAGCTGAGTCGTCGATTCCTGAACGAATCATTTGATTTTACTGTCCTGACGTCTGTGTCGAGGTATGATATCGAGGATTGAAAATTGACATCGTGACCGAAAGATCAACCTCCCACTGTGGTCGCTAATTGTTTGAGGGTGAAAATGATTTCTACTGATTTTGGTAATTTCTGGTGTGTGGGTGAGAAACGAGTTTAAACCCTAAACAATGTACTGCAAGGGAGTACTTTAGATTCGAGAATCAATCTGTACAAATCCGTCCTAAACCAATAAATGGCCGTTCCAGATTTGATTCGGTCACAAAGTGAAGGAGAAGGGTTGGTTTTGGGGAGGGAAGCGAAGAGAGTGTTGAGACCAGAATAGTTGATTCTGGAAGAGTAGTTGTTTCACGACTTGTATCAGAAAGTGGGAAGCTAACAGATGGAAAGCTAGCAAATATTTTCTGAGTGTTGTATCCTCCTGACCTGAACTTGTTGTTCGGTGGAAATAGGTAAGACCTATTTATACAAGTCGAAGTGAAACGTACTCTGGTCTCGTAAGAAATGCAAAACAGATGGGTAAATGGGAGGAGGTGGTAACCGGTAACGCCTGGAATTGATGTTCCATAAAAGAAAGTGTTTCACCATTACTCCCTGTATTTACTAACCGCCTCATCCTTATGACACTGTCTTATAACGAGCGTAGTGTACGTCGCACGCTGTAAACCGCCAAACCAATACCCAATGAGCATCCCCCAGTTTGTGACATGTGTTGATGTCTCGAGTGTTTTCATTGAAAACATGTAGCATGTTGTTGTTCGGAAAGTTGAGCTTGGGAGACTTGCTAGCTCGGTGGTGACCTTCGATGGTCGAGATTTTGCATCTTGAAAGGAAGGGTAGCCGTTGATTATTGCAACCCTTCGTTTGATAGCCAGTGGCATGAAAGCATGGCAAGTACGGCTTTAATATGGCCTAGTTTAGGCGCGGCCAAAAGTTAGGGTTTTGGCTTTGTTTGGGCGTGACCAAACTTAGGCTTAGCGTCGGGCCAAAGGTTTCCATGCGTTAGCTGGTAACCTTGGATGGCTAAGATCTGCATCTTAGATGGAAAAGTGGTCGTTGATCTTCGCAAGCCTTTGTTTTGGTAGCCGCATAGGGAAGGCCGGCATGGTATGGCGCGGCAAGGTGGTTGACATGCCATTGGCACATGTAGCATGGCTGGCATGCCTTGGCGCGGTTTGGACATGGCCAAAACAAAGGTTTTGGCATTGGGCCACAGGTTACCATGCGTTGGTTAGCGACCTTGGACGGCTAAGATTTGCATCTTAGATGGAAGGATGACAGTTGATCGTCGCCAGCCTTTGTTTTGGTAACCGCATAGGGAAGGATGGAATGGTATGGCGATGCAAGGTGGCTGGCATGCCATTGGCACATGTGGCATGACCAGCATGCCTTGGCGTGGTTTGGGCGTGACCAAAACTACGGTTTCGGTCCAAAGGTTACCATGCGTTGGTTGGCGACCTTGGACGGCTAAGATTTGCATCTTAGATGGAAGGATGGCCGTTGATCGTCGCAAGCCTTTGTTTTAGTAACCGCATAGGGAAGGATGGAATGGTATGGCGCGGCAAGGTGGATGGCATGCCATTGGCACATGTGGCATGGTCGGCATGCCTTGGCGCGGTTTGGGCGTGACCAAAACTAGGGTTTTGGCGTTGGGCCAAAGGTTACCATGTGTTGGTTGATGACCTTGGACGATTGAGATTTGCATCTAAGATGGAAAGGTAGCCGTTGATTTTCGCACGCCGTAGTTTTGGCAGCCGTGAAGGGAAGGCCGGCATGGCATGGCTTAGGCGCGACAAGGTGGATGACGCGGCATGCCATTGGCACATGTGTCATGGTCGGCATTCCTTGGCGTGGTTTAGGCGAGGCCAAACTAGGGTTTTGGCGTTGGGCCAAAGGTTACCATGCGTTGGCTGGTGACCTTGGACGGCTGAGATTTGCATCTAAGATGGAAGGGTGGTCGTTGATTGTCGCATGCCTTCGTTTTTGCATCCATGAAGGGAAGGCCGGCATGGCATGGCTTAGGCGCGGCAAGGTGGATGGCGTAACATGACATTGGCACATGTGGCATGGTCGGCATGCCTTGGCGTGGTTTAGGCGCGTCCAAACTAGGGTTTTGGCGTTGGGCCAAAGGTTACCATGCGTTGTTTGGCGACCTTGGACGGCTAAGATTTGCATCTAAGATGGAAGGGTGGCCGTTGATCATCGCACACCTTCGTTTTGGTAGACGCATAGGGAAGGCCATCATGGTATGGCGCAGCAAGGTGGTTGGCATGCCATTGGCACATGTGGTACGGCTGGCACGGTTGTCATGCCTTGGCGCGTAGGTGCGGCTAGCATGGCATGCCATTGGCGCAGTGGTGCGGCTGGCATGGTTAGCATGCCTTGGCGTGGAGGTGCGGCTGGAATGGTTGGCATGCCTTGGCGCGGAGGTGCGGCTGGCATGGAATGCCATTGGCGCAGTGGTGCGGCTGGCATGGTTGGCATGCCTTGGCGCGGAGATGTGGCTGGAATGGTATGCCATTGGCACAGTGGTGTCGCTATCATGGTTGGCATTCCTTGGCGCGGTGACGTGGCTGGCATGGTCTGCCATTGGCACAGTGGTGCGGCTGGCATGGTTGGCATGCCTTGGCGCGGTAGCATTAGAATTAGGGTTTGGCATAGATGATGTCAGTCAGTGTTAAGGGTTAGGCCGTGGAACATGACCCATGTAAAAAAAAGGGTACCCCGGTAATTCTTACGGAGGCATGCTGATTGATTCAATAAATGTGATAATGGTCATAGTGACGTCATGTCAGATGTGCAGTTTTAAGATTTTGACCCTAAGCTAAAAACCACCATCAACAAGGGTATATCCTGGTTATGGTTTAGCTGACAAAACCTGCATATTTATGTCTTTTTCAAGTAGAAGATCTCTCCAGGAAAATAGACTCACTGGGAAAATTCCATCTATTGTTGTTCAGATGCAGGCACTTGCTGTTTTTAAGCACTTTTGGCTTTGTCATAGTTTAGCTAATATCAAGATTCGGTTATTACCTCTTGTTCATCTTTATTAACCAGTTGAATATTTTATATTTGTTACAGAGATGTTAGCTGCAACTCATTAAGTGGGCCAATTGCTTCAATCTTGGGAATTTTGACTTGTACGGGAAATTGTAAGTTTTGTTTTCTTAGTTTACCTTATCAATTAAAAAATGTTGCCAATTATTAAAGCATAGCTCGGTTGAACCCATCAAGCATTGGTATATCAAGTTTGGTTGTCATATTTTAGTGAATCAAAACTCATTTAAAGAGTCGCTTGATTATTTACTAGAGTCAACTTCGTATAAGTTAGCTAGAAAGTTACTAGGATATGAGACTTACAAGTATTACATGAAGACTTAAAGAATGTGAAGAACAAAAGAGCTACAACGACAACACCATCCTTCCACTTGAGGTTAGTAATATTTGAATTGAATTGCTTCATTCCTAACGTATCTTTCAAGTCGTGCATATTGAAAACATAACTGCGAAGCTGTGAATGATCATACTCTAGTTAGACATAGTATTAAGGAATTACAGTACGAAGTATAACGTCTATCTTTTTAACTTCGTATATAAGACATCGACATAATCGTATGAACGCTATTGTGGTTATGTGTATGGGTATGGGTGAAGATTTCGTCCTAGTAAACAATGTTTTACATTCGTTTAAAGGAAGTACAATTCATAAACTTGTTTTATGAATCGAAAGGGAAATCGCTAGGCTTATTGATATTGTTATTCATTGCAAATCTTTGGATTACCAATATGTGTATTTAGTGTAACCGCTCATAACTTGTTTATGTATCTTGGTAAAACTATTCACAAGGCCTGACTTTTGTATTGATATGACTTTTATTAGTGAAACTGATCTTAAGTAATCACCTGAGATGGTATGATCGATATTTGTAATTGGTTTGACCATTCCTAGTCATTGGGTGACCGATCCTAGAACTTGCTTGGGACTAATTGATAGGTGTCATAAACACCTTGATATTTATCTATTGTTTATACTTTCTTTGCTAATTTTCTTGTAAATTATGTATCTTGTGTTTGCTTTTGAGTTTTTTAGGTGCAATGAAGTCATTATGAGCAAAGGAAGGAAAAACTTCCATTTGGAGCGTAAAGGGAAAAGAGGTCAATTCACATGCGAGCTATACTTGGAGCGGGCTAAGGTGCGCGAGAAATAGGTGAAGAATGAACTGTCAGTTCTTCAAAACTGACAAGTTGGGTTGAGAGAGAAATTAGGCTGTCAGTCCTCCGAAACCGACAAGCCACGTATGAGTTGGTAGCCCCTATTCAGTCTACTGGGTGCCTATAGTAGTTTTGGTTCCTACATTTCCCTAAATCTGAGAGTTTCTCAATCATTTTCTCATCTGGAATTCAGAGAGAGGATGTAGGACATCTTCCTATAACGTGTCAACTCTTATAGTTGATCCCTCTTCGTCTGTATCAACAATAGTTGTTGATCCCTTGCATCTGTATCAACAATCATTATGGATCCCTTGCGTCTGTTTTAGTTTACTTGCTTTGAAAGTCCTTTATTTTTCTAGTTTAGATGGAATTCATTTTCTTTTTTTAGTTGGTTCTTGTAGAACCTATATAAAGGCTATGCCTTCTTGTTTAGAATACATTCAATTATTCAATCAATTATCAATATTATTATTATCTTTATCAAACCCTAAAGTATTGATCCTAGAATCAGATTTTATTAAGTTTCTGACGGAACTTAAACTCTTTTCTCATCACCAGCAACTAGTTTGCTTTCACCTCTATTAATCCTGGTCTATGCTAAATTAGTTGGTATCAGATACAAAGTTTTTAGATTGTTATCTAGAAACAGATCCATAAACCCGCTTCCGCAAACTCAAAACCCTATCCCTATTAAAAAAAAATCGTTTTCTTATTCTTACGTATTTGATCATGGGGGTAACGTATTTAGAAGATCTCCTGGACCTTAGAGAAGAATTAATACTTAGTATTGCAGACTTTAAAGATGAATTACAGGAGATTCATTATAGGCATTATTCGTACTTTAGAGATAGCATAAAAAAAAAGAACTTCTTATTGCCAAAGAAGAGAAACAACAAGTTTTGAAGAGTCTTGACGAATTTCTGATTGCTGAAGCTAAAAAACTTGAAGAGTTTAGGATTTCTTTAGATGAAGCTACACGTGAATATCCAATTATGTGGGACAAACTTTCCGGTAAAGCAATTCCAGAGAAATCATCGTCTTCTAATGCTTCTGTAGCTGTTTCGTCTACCTTAGTTAACGCAAAGGAGATAGAAGTTGTTGTTCACATGGAAGAAATTAAAGCTACTTCTGAAAAGAAAGATCAACTTCAAGATAAACAAGTTTCGTCTTCAACTCAAGAAGTTTTGTTGTCATCTATGAGTGGTGGAGATGTTTCGAATACAGAAGAAGACGAAAATCAGGTTGAAGAGATTTCGCATGATTCACATGAGTTTAATGATTCATTGTCAACTCAAAAGGTTTCATCTCCAAACGTGACATCAATTGGTGAGGAAGAGATGAAGACTACTTCTCAAACAGATCAAGTAAATCATGCTCATAAGGAAGAAAATCAAGTCAGCTTGGTCCTTAAAGAGTCACATGATTTATCTGAACTTAATGGTAAGTCA
Source organism: Papaver somniferum (assembly GCF_003573695.1). NCBI lineage: Eukaryota > Viridiplantae > Streptophyta > Magnoliopsida > Ranunculales > Papaveraceae > Papaver > Papaver somniferum. The sequence goes on along the minus strand of NC_039367.1, from coordinate 98,769,792 downwards.
TCTGATCTTATCTTAACTTCTGATGTTGATATGCTTGTTCATTCTTTTGTTGATAATAATCAAGTTATTAATCAACTGGATACACAAATAGTATTGCATATAATACCCAGTGTTGGAACAATTGCCGATTTCATACCTGCAAAACAGAGATTAAGACACAAAACAAAGTGACGGCTGAGTCACGACCAGGTCGCTCTCTTTAGGACGTTTCGTGGCTCTGCCTTGAATTTTGTGCAAGCAGTTCTTTTCCGTCACAACGCCCCCAGGATAAAACAGCCGAGAAAAACCCTCTTTCGATCTCTCACGCACACAATGAGAAATCGATCACTTTTACTCTCTCTATTCTTGCTAAGTATTTTTGGTCTCTTGGTTCTCAGAAAAATAATAGTGTAAAAACTTGTAACTTCTTTCTGTTCTCAAAACTATTTTTATAACCAGGAAGTCAATGCAGATTAATGGAGAATAAATTGGATTAATTGCTGCAATTAAAATTCCATTCGAAACAGTCAAAAAACGGGCAAATAAATCATGCCATAATTACACAATTAAAACATAATTAAGTGCAGTAAAAAATGGTTTGAAAAAATCTTTTAAAAACAACAAAAATACTTTCCAAATTCAAAAGACCTCCAAGGCCCCGCTCCCTGACTAATGTTATATATATATATATATATATATATGCACAATCAGTAGAGGGAGGTATTCGATCCCGAGACCTAACTCTCCAGGCCCAAAATGCTTAACCACTAGGCCAAGCTCGAATTGTTTATATAAATGTATAAAAGAATTATTTTAAAACATATATCCCAACAATCCCCCACTTATATTTTTAAAATCATTGAGCAAGATTCGTATAGTTATGTGCATAAGCAAAGGTATCTTTCGATTTTGAACATTTACATAGTATTAAATTCTCTGAACTCTGCCACAGAGTGAACACATGTCTTTGAACTCTATGGAGAGAACAAATTACTTAACACACACACAACTATACTAAGAGTAAAGTCTTAAATGCCAGCACATTACGGTCCTGTGCTTATTCCAGTTTCAATGAATGTTCTAGAGAACTGCCCATGTTCTCATAGAAAGCGGACACACTTTCTCATTCACATAGGTGAGTCAATCAAAGGTACTCCTGTATCTTGGTACCCTACTCTATACAGAGCTATAGACTTCATTAAGAGTTAAAAAACTCAACCTTAACCCGCTTCAGGTTATCATGCTATGGAAAAGGTGCATGATTCTATCTCCATATCATTTGTGAATCGTTATTACCTTTGGACCTATTTCTAAGTGGGTATCCATCACAAAATGACTCAACTTCTAGTGGGAAAAAGTTCCATGCCTTTAGAGGTATAAAATACCTTTTCCCTAGATAATCCTTTCGTAAAAGAATCAGCTAAGTTCTCTTCCGACCTAACATGATCCACACGTACAACACTAGTTATGAGAAACTCTATAACTGTGCTTTGCTTTCGACGCATTTTTCGATTCTTACCGTTATAAAAACAGTTCCGTATTTTTGCAATAGCCGCGGTACTATCACAATGGATCATAATAGTTGGTATCGGTCTATCCCATACAGGAATTTTAGAAAACAAGTTTCTCAACCATCCTGCTTCTTCACTAGCATCGTAGATTGAGCAAGAATTTACTGTTTCTTTGACTTCCAAGACACAGCGCCAGCAGCAATATTAAATAACTATCCACCAGTGGCCTTGGAGTCATCTGAAAGAGAGTTCCAATCAGCACCGCAACATCCTTCAAGGACTGCAGGAAATCTCTTATAGTGTAATCCTAGGTTAACGGTCTTTTTAAGATACCGCATAACCCTCTCAACTGCATTCCAGTGTTCCAAACCAGGACAACTGGTAAACCTGCATAAAAACCCCACTGCATATGCAATGTCTGGTCTGGTACAATCAGTTGCATAACAAAGACTACCAACTATACTAGCATATTCAGATTGTCTAATGCTATCACCAGTATTCTTAAACAGTTTAACACTAGCATCAAATGAGTACTCACAGGTTTACAATCAAAATAGTTGTACTTCTTTAAAATCTTTTCAATATAATGAGACTGATCCAAAGAAATACCATCATTAGTTCTAGTAATCTTAATTCCCAGAATTACACTAGCTTCACCCAAATCTTTCATTTCAAAGTTAGACTTAAGCAGATCCTTAGTATCTTCAACCACAAACAAGTTTGAACCAAAACTCAGCAAATCATCCACATATAAACAAATCATGATGCACGTATTGTTTTCAAACTTATAGTATATGCATTTGTCACTTTCATTAATTCTGAAACCATGTGAAATCATCAAATTATCAAATTTTTCATGCCATTGCTTAGGAGCTTGTTTCAAACCATACAATGACTTATCCAACTTACACACTTTATGTTCTTGACCATGAACAACAAAACCTTCAGGATGTTCCATGTAAATTTCTTCTTCTAATTCACCATTTAAAAAAGTTGTTTTAACATCAATTTGATGAAAAAAGGATTATGCACAGCAACAACAAAAATTAAAACACGAATATAAGTCAATCTTGTAACGGGAGAATAAGTATCAAAGAAATCTATATCTTCTCTTTGTCTAAATCCTTTAGCTACCAACCTAGCTTTGTGTTTGTCTACTAAATCATCAGGATTCAACTTCCTTTTAAGTACCCATTTACAACCTATTGCTTTGAAACCAGGGGGTAAATCTGCTAGGTGCCAAGTTCCATTAAGATTACGGGAGTCCATTTCATTATATATGGCTTTTTGCCAAAAACCGGATTCAGGAGAATTAAGTGCCTCTTGAAGACTAGAAGGGTCTTCCTCTAGGGTATAAAATTCAAAGTCAGAACCATAGTATGTCGTAATCCTATCCCTTTTACTACGTCTGGGGTTCAATTTTAGCGTCTCTAGTCTCTGCAGTTCTAGGTTCTTCTATTCTAAGTTCATAACTTGTACTAGGTAGAGAACCCCCACTTTTTCTAGATTTAAAGGGAAATCTATCTTCAAAGAAATCAACATCAATAGATTTAATAATAACTATATTATTTTGATCAAAAAATCTATAAGCTTTACTGTTTTGAGCATACCCAACAAAAACACATTCATAAGCTTTACTAGCTAGCTTTGATCTTTTAGGATCAGGAATACGAACATAAGCCAAACAACCCCATACTTTAAAATAAGATACATTTGGTTTTATGTTTTTCCAAAGTTCATAGCGTGAAATTTTAGTTTTTGAATTTGTCACACGATTCAAAACATAGGAAACAGTCAGCAAAATTTCTCCCCACCAATGAGAGGCAGCACCAGAAATCAACAAACATGCAGTCACAAGAGTAGTAAATGTACGATTCTTTCTTTCAGCTTTTCCATTTATTTCAGGGTTATACGGAGCAGTTTTTTCATGTATAATTCCAGAAGATTCATAAATTTCAGTGAATGGTTTAGAATCATATTCAGTTCCTCTATCACTACGAAATCTCTTAATTTTCCTACCAAATTGATTTTCAACTTCAGCAATAAAAATATTTTCAATAGCTTCATTCTTATGACTTAGCAAGTAAACATAGGTATAAGTAGAATAATCATCAATAAAAGTCATGACATATCTCTTTCCATTTCTAGTTAATATACCTTCATATTCACACTAATCAGAATGCACTAACTTCAATGGTTCAGATTCTCTAATAACAGATTTATGAGAACTCTTGGTTATCTTAGCTTTACTACAAGATTCACATTTTTCAATATCATGCATGGATAGTTTTGGAATAATACCTTGCTTGGTCATGGTACCTATTGATCTACTGTTCACATGACAAAGTCTAGCATGCCAGATATTAAAAGTACACACCATATAAGAAGAAGATGCAATTTTATTCATTTCAATTTTAAGCTTAAACATTCCATCAACAACATAACCTTTTCCTACAAACACTCTGTTTTTAGTAATTGTGAAAACATCAGATCCAATAGTTTGATACAGCCCAACCTTGTTGAGAAGATAGACGGAAACAAGATTCTTTCTCATTTCTGGAGTGTGAAGGACATATTTCAGCATAACTGTCTTCCCAGAGGTAAACTTCAGTTCTACCGTACCAGAACCTTTCACAATAGTGGTATGGGAGTCTCCCAATAACACTTTATTATCCTTGATTTATGCATAGCTGTTAAATAGGGACCTATCAAAACAACAATGGCGCGAAGCACCACTGTCTATCCACCACCCATCGGTTCCACCAACCATGTGAATCTCTAGATCAGAAACCATGGAAATTATAACGCTTTCAGCAGCATTAGCTTGTGCGTTATTCTTTCCTTTGTTATTCCTGCAATCCCAAGCCATGTGGTTTGGTTTACCGCAGGTATAACAAAGGAACTCAGAATCAGAATTCTGAAATTTCCTTGATGGGTGTGGGTTCTTGATTTGATTAGGTTTTCCTTTCCTTTGGTTCTGGTCAGGTTTCATCGGTCTTTTCTTAGGTTTCAAACTCGGTTGAGTCTGATTCTTATTATTTGAAACGATAAGAATCTCTTCCTTTCTGTCATGTTACCATGCTTCCTCTTCAACCCTGAGCTTAACAATCAAACTTTCAAGAGAAAATTCCTTAGTTTTATGACGCAAAGCATTACGAAAACCTTTCCAAGATGGTGGTAATTTATCAATCAATACAGATACTTGAAATTGTTCCACAGTTTTCATACCTTCCGTCATAATTTCATGAGCTATTTTCTGAAGTTCACGAGCCTGAGCAACGACTGATTTTTCATTCACCTTTTGATATCTCAGGTAGCGGCTTACAACATATTTCTTCGATCCGGCTTCTTCAGTATCATATTTCTTCTGTAAGTCATCCCACACATCTTTAGCAGTATCAAATGTGGAGTAATATTCATATAGATCGTCAGACAAAGCATTCAGAATATAGTTTTTACTATCAAAATCATTATCAATCCATTTTTCATAGGCTTTTTGTTTTTCTTCAGCAGTTTGGGTCACAACAGGTTCTTCAGTTGGTTGAGGAGTTGCACTTTTTGCTGTAGGAGATGCTTTTTCTGCAACTTCTTCATCTTGTGGATCAGCTGGTTTGATGGAGGACACCATCATGTGCAACTTCATCAGTTTGAGGTAGAAAAACAACTTTAGCTTCCATCTTCTGAAGTGAAGTCCTTCAAACTTGAACGACTTGTTGATATCAGCAACTGTTTTCTTTTCAGATTCCATGGCAGAAAGATACGTCCTAAAATTGTTGGAACAATTGCTGATTCCACACCTACAAAACAGAGATTAAGACACAAAACAAAGTGACGGTTGAGTCACGACCAGGTCGCTCTCTTTAGGACGTTTCATGGCTCTGCCTTGAATTTTGTGCAAGCAGTTCTTTTCCGTCACAACGCCCCCAGGATAAAACAGCCGAGACTCTTTTTCGATCTCTCACGCACATAATGAGAAATCGATCACTTTTACTCTCTCTATTCTTTCTCAGTATTTTTGGTTTCTTGATTCTCAGAAAAACAATAGTGTAAAAACTTGTAACTTCTTTCTGTTCTCAAAAGTATTTTTATAACCAGGAAGTCAATGCAGATTAATGAAGAAAAAATTGGATTAATTGCTTCAATTAAAATTCCATTCGAAACAGTAAAAAAAAACGGGCAAATAAATCATGCCATAATTAGCGCAATTAAAACATAATTAAGTGCAGTTAAAAACGGTTTGAAAAAATCTTTTAAAAACAGAAAAAATACCTTCCAAATTCAAGAGACCTCCCAAGACCCCAAGGCCCCGCTCCCGGACTAATGTTATATATATATATATATATGCACAATCAGTAGGGGGAGGGATTCGATCCAGAGACCTAACCCTCCAGGCCCAAAATGCTTTACCACTAGGCCAAGCTCGAATTGTTTATATAAATGTATAAAAGAATTATTTTAAAACATATATCCCAACAATCCTCCACTTATATTTTTAAAATCATTGAGCAAGATTTGTATAGTTATGTGCATAAGCAAAGGTATCTTTCGATTTTGAACCTTCACATAGTATTAAATTCTCTGAACTCTGTCACAGAGTGAACACATGTCTTTGAACTCTATGGAGAGAACATATTAGTTAACATACACACAACTATACTAAGAGTAAAGTCTTAAATGCCAACACATTACGTCCCTGTGCTTATCCCAGTTTCAATGAAATTTCTAGAGAACTGCCCATGTTCTCATAGAAAGCAGATACACTTTCTCATTCACATAGGTGAGTCTATCAAAGGTACTTCTGCAACTTGGTACCCACTCTATACAGAGCTATATACTTCATTAAGAGTTAAAAAACTCAACCTTAACCCTTTTCAGGATATCATGCCTTGGGAAAGGTGCATGATTCTATCTCTATATCATTTGTGAATCGTTGTTCCCTTTGAACCTATTTCTAGGTGGGTATCCATCACAAAATGACTCAACTTCTAGTGGGAAAAAGTCCCATGCCTTTAGAGGTATATAATACCTTTTCCCTAGCTAATCCTTTCGTCAAAGAATCAGCTAAGTTCTCTTCCGACCTAACATGATTCACACGTACAACACTAGTTGTGAGAAACTCTCTAACTGTGTTGTGCTTCCGACGCATTTGTCGATTCTTACTGTTATAAAAATAGTTCCGTACTTTTGCAATTGCCACGGTACTATCACAATGGATCATAATAGTTGGTATCGGTCTATCCCATACAGGAATTTGAGAAAGCAAGTTTCTCAACCATCCTGCTTCTTCACTAGCTGCTGCTAGTACTATCAATTCAGACTCCATCGTAGATTGAGCCAGAATTGTTTGTTTCTTTGACTTACAAGACACAACGCCACCAACAATATTAAATAAATATCCACCAGTGGCCTTGGAATCATCTGAGAGAGAGTTCCAATCAGCATCGCAGCATCCTTCAAGGACTGCTGGAAATCTCTTATAGTGTAATCCTAGGTTAACGGTCTTATTAAGATACCGCATATCCCTCTCAACTGCATTCCAGTGTTCCAAACCAGGACAACTGGTAAACCTGCATAAAACCACCACTGCATATGCAGTGTCTGGTCTGGTACAATCAGTTGCATAACGAAGACTACCAATTATACTAGCATATTCAGATTGTCTAATGCTATCACCAGTATTCTTAAATAGTTTAACACTAGCATCAAAAGGAGTACTCACAGGTTTACAATCAAAATAGTTGCACTTCTTTAAAATCTTCTTAATATAATGAGACCGATCCAAACAAATACCATCATTAGTTCTAGTAATCTTAATTCCAATAATTACACTAGCTTCACCCAAATCTTTCATTTCAAAGTTAGACTTAAGCATATTCTTAGTTTCTTCAACCACAGACAAGTTTGAACCAAAAATCAGCAAATCATCCACATATAAACAAATCATGATGCATGTATTGTTTTCAAACTTATAGTATATGCATTTGTCACTTTCATTAATTCTGAAACCATGTGAAATCATCAAATTATCAAATTTTTCATGACATTGCTTACGAGCTTGTTTCAAACCATACAATGACTTATCTAACTTACACATTTTATGTTCTTGACTAGGAACAACAAAACCTTCAGGTTGTTCCATGTAAATTTCTTCTTCTAATTCACCATTTGAAAAAGCTGTTTTAACTTCCATTTGATGAACAACAAGATTATGCACAACAGCAAAAGCAATTAAAACACGAATAGAAGTCAATCTTGTAACGGGAGAGTAAGTATCCATGAAACCTACATCTTCTCTTTGTCTAAATCCTTTAGCTACCAACCTAGCTTTGTATTTGTCTACTGAACCATCAGGATTCAACTTCCTTTTAAGTACTCATTTACAACCTATTGCTTTGCAACCAGGGGGTAAATCTGCTAGGTTCCAAGTTCCATTAAGATTATGGGAGTCCATTTCATTATCTATAGCTTCTTTCCAAAAACCGGATTCACGAGAATTAACTGCCTCGTAAAGACTAGAAGGGTATTCTTCTAGGGTATAAACTTCAAAGTCAGAACCATAGTCTGTCGCAATCCTAGCCCTTTTACTACGTATGGGTTCAATTTCAGCGTCTCTAGTCTCTGCAGTTCTAGGTTCTTCTATTCCAAGTTCAGAACTTGTACTAGGTAGAGAACCCCCACTATTTCTAGATTTAAAAGGAAATCTATCTTCAAAGAAATCAGCATCAATAGATTCAATAATAACTTTATTATTTAGATCAAAAAATCTATAAGCTTTACTGTTTTGAGCATACCCAACAAAAACACATTCATAAGATTTACTAGCTCGCTTTGATCTTTTAGGATCGGGAATACGAACATAAGCCAAACAACCCCATACTTTAAAATAAGATACATTTGGTTTTCTATTTTTCAAAAGTTCATAGGGTGAAATTTTAGTTTTTAAATTTGTCACACGATTCAAAACATAGCAAACAGTCAGCAAAATTTCTCCCCACCAATGAGGGGCAGCACCAGCACTCAGCAAACATGCAGTCACAAGAGTAGTAAATGTACGATTCTTTCTTTCACTTTTTCCATTCATTTCAGGGTTATACGGAGTAGTTTTTTCATGTATAATTCCAGAAGAATCATAAATTTCAGTGAATGGTTTATAATCATATTCAGTTCATCTATCACTACGAAATCTCTTAATTTTCTTACCAAATTGATTTTCAACTTCAGCAATAAAAACCTTAAATTTTTCAATAGCTTTATTCTTATGACTTAGCAAGTAAACATAGGTATAATTAGAATAATCATCTATAAAATTCATGACATATCTCTTTCCATTTCTAGTTAATATACCTTCATATTCACACAAATCAGAAAGCACTAAATCCAATGGTTAGGATTCTCTAATAACGGATTTATGGGAACTCTTGGTTATCTTAGCTTGACTACAAGATTCACATTTTTCAAAATCATGCATGGATAGTTTTGGAATAATACCTTTCTTGCTCATGGTATCTACTGATCTACTGTTCACATGAAAAAGTCTAGCATGCCAAACATTAAAAGTACACACCATATAAGAAGAAGATGCAATTTTATTCATTTCAACATTAAGCTTAAACATTCCATCAGCAGCATAACCTTTTCCTACAAACACTCTGTTTTTAGTAATTGTGTAAACATCAGATCCAATAGTTTGATACAGCCCAGCCTTGTTGAGAAGATAGCAGGAAACAATATTCTTTCTCATTTTTGGAGTGTGGAGGACATCTTTCATCATAATTGTCTTCCCAGAGGTAAACTTCAAATCTACCGTACCAGAACCTTTCACAATAGTGGTATGGGAGTCTCCCAACAACACTTTGTTATCCTTGATTTCTGCATTAGCTTGTGCGTTATTATTTTCTTTGTTATTCCTGCAATCCCTAGCCATGTGGTTTGGTTTACCGCAGGTATAACAAAGGAACTCAGAATCAGAATTCTGAAATTTCCTTGATGGGTGTGGGTTCTTGTTTTGATTAGGTTTTCCTTTCCTTTGGTTCTGGTCAGGTTTCATCGGTTTTTTCTTAGGTTTCAAACTCGGTTGAGTCAGATTCTTATTATTGGAAACGATAAGAATCTCTTCCTTTCTGTCTTGTTTCCGTGCTTCCTCTTCAACCCAGATCTTAACAATCTAACTTTCAAAAGAAAATTGCTTAGTTTTATGACGCAAAGTATAACGAAAACGTTTCCAAGATGGGGGTAATTTATCAATCAATACAGATACTTGAAATTGTTCATCAGTTTTCATACCTTCTGTCATAATTTCATGAGCTATTTTCTGAAGTTCATGAGCCTGAGCAACGACTGATTTTTCATCCACCATTTGATATCTCAGGTAGCGGCTTACAACATATTTATTCGATCCGGCTTCTTCAGTATCATATTTCTTCTGTAAGGCATCCCACACATCTTTAACAGTATCAAATGTGGAGTAATATTCATATAGATCGTCAGACAAAGCATTCAGAATATAGTTTTTACAATCAAAATCATTATCAATCCATTTTTCATAGGCTTTTTGTTTTTCTTCAGCAGTTTGGGTCACAACAGGTTCTTTAGTTGGTTGAGGAGTTGCACTTGTTGCGGCTGAAGATGCTTTTTCTGCAGCTTCTGCATCTTGTGGATCAGCTGGTTTGATGGAGGTCACCATCATGTGCAACTTCATCAGTTTGAGCTAGAAAAACAACTTTATCTTCCATCATCTGAAGTGAAGTCCTTCAAACTTGAACGACTTGTGGATATCAGCAACTGTTTTCTTTTCAGATTCTATAGCAGAAAGATACGTCCTAAAATTGTTGGAACAATTGCCGATTTCACACCTGCAAAATAGAGATTAAGACATAAAACAAAGTGACGACCGAGTCACGACCAGGTCGCTCTCTTTAGGACGTTTCGTGGCTCTGCCTTGATTTTTTTGCAAGCAGTTCTTTTCCGTCACAACGCCCCCAGGATAAAACAACCGAGAAAAACTCTCTTTAGATTTCTCACGCACACAATGAGAAATCGATCACTTTTATTCTCTCTATTCTTGCTCAGTATTTTTGGTCTCTTGATTCTCAGAAAAACAATAGTGTAAAAACTTGTAACTTCTTTCTGTTCTCAAAACTATTTTTATAACCAGGCAGTCAATGCAGATTAATGGAGAATAAATTGGATTAATTGCTACAATTAAAATTCCATTCGAAACAGTCAAAAAACGGTCAGATAAATCATGCCATAATTAGCGCAATTAAAACATAATTAAGTGCAGTAAAAAATGGTTTGAAAAATCTTTTAAAAACAACAAAAATAGTTTCCAAATTCAAGAGACCTCCCAAGACCCGTAAGGCCCCACTGCCGGACTAATGTTTTAAAAACAACATATATATATATATATATGCACAATCAGTAGGTGGAGGGATTCGATCCTGAGACCTAACCCTCCAGGCCCAAAATGCTTAACCACTGGGCCAAGCTCGAATTGTTGATATAAATGTATAAAAGAATTATTTTAAAACATATATCCCAACAATCCCCCAATTATATTTTTAAAATCATTGAGCAAGATTTGTATAGTTATGTGCATAAGCAAAGGTATCTTTCGATTTTGAACCTTTACATAGTATTAAATTCTCTGAACTCTGCCACAGAGTGAACATATGTCTTCGAACTTTATGGAGAGAAAAGATTACTTAACACACACACAACTATACTAAGAGTAAAGTCTTAAATGCCAGCACATTACGGCCCTGTGCGTATCCCAGTTTCAATGAATGTTCTAGAGAACTGCCCATATTCTCATAGAAAGCGGCCACACTTTCTCATTCACAGAGGTGAGTCTATCATAGGTACTCTTGTAGCTTGGTACCCCACTCTATACAGAGCTATAGACTTCATTAAGAGTTAAAAACTCAACCTTAACCCGCTTGAGGATATCATGCCATGGGAAAGGTGCATGATTCTATCTCTATATCATTTGTGAATCGTTATTCCCTTTGAACATATTTCTAGGTTGGTATCCATCACAAAATGACTCAACTTCTAGTGGGAAAAAGTCCCATGCCTTTAGAGGTATATATACCTTTTCCCTAGCTAATCCTTTCGTCAAAGAATCAGCTAAGCTCTCTTCCGACCTAATATGATCCACACGTACAACACTAGTTGTGAGAAACACTCTAAATGTGTTGTGCTTTTGACGCATTTGTCGATTCTTAACGTTATAAAAACAGTTCCGTACTTTTGCAATAGCCGCGGTACTATCACAATGGATCATAATAGCTGGTATCGGTTTATCCCATACAGGAATTTGAGAGCAAGTTTCTCAACCATCTTGCTTCTTAACTAGCTGCTGCTAGTGCTATCAATTCAGACTCCATCGTAGATTGAGCCAGAATTGTCTGTTTTTTTAACTTCCAAGACACAACACCACCAGCAATATTAAACAAATATCTACCAGTGGCCTTGGAGTCATCTGAAAGTGAGTTCCAATCAGCATCGCAGCATCCTTCAAGGACTGCTGGAAATCTCTTATAGTGTAATCCTAGGTTAACGGTCTTATTAAGATACCTCATAACCCTCTCAATTGCATTCCAGTGTTCCAAACCAGGACAATTGGTAAACCTGCATAAAACCCCTACTGCGTATGCAATGTCTGGTCTGGTACAATCAGTTGCATAACGAAGACTATCAATTATACTAGCATATTCAGATTGTCTAATGATATCACCAGTATTCTTAAAAATTTTAACACTGGCATCAAAAGGAGTACTCACAGGTTTACAATCAAAACAGTTGTACTTCTTTAAAATCTTTTCAATATAATGAGACTGATCCAAAGAAATACCATCATTAGTTCTAGTAATCTTAATTCCAAGAATTACACTAGCTTCACCCAAATCTTTCATTTCAAAGTTAGACTTAAGCATATCTTAGTTTCTTCAACCACATACAAGTTTGAACCAAAACTCAGCAAATCATCCACATATAAACAAATCATGATGCATGTATTGTTTTCAAACTTATAGCATATGCATTTGTCACTTTCATTAATTCTGAAACCATGTGAAATCATCAAATCATCAAATTTTTTATGTCATTTCTTAGGAGCTTGTTTCAAACCATATAATGACTTATCTAACTTACACACTTTATGTTCTTGACCAGGAAAAACAAAACCTTCAGGTTGTTCCATGTAAATTTCTTCTTCTAATTCACCATTTAAAAAAGTTGTTTTAACATCAATTTGATGAACAACAAGATTATGCACAGCAGCAACAACAATCAAAACACGAATAGAAGTCAATCTTGTAACGGGAGAGTAAGTATCAAAGAAATCTACATCTTCTCTTTGTCTAAATCCTTTAGCTACCAACATAGCTTTGTTTTTGTCTACTGAACCATCAGGATTCAAATTCCTTTTAAGTACCCATTTACAACCTATTTCTTTGCAACCAGGGGGTAAATCTGCTATGTGCCAAGTTCCATTAAGATTATGGGAGTCCATTTCATTATCTATGGATTCTTTCCAAAAACCGGATTCAGGAGAATTAAGTGCCTCTTGAAGACTAGAAGGGTCTTCCTCTAGGGTATAAACTTCAAAGTCAGAACCATAGTCTGTTATAATCCTATCCCTTTTACTACGTCTGGGTTCAATTTCAGCGTCTCTAGTCTCTGCAGTTCTAGGTTCTTCTATTCTAAGTTCAGAACTTGTACTAGGTAGAGAACCCCCACTATTTCTAGATTTAAAAGGAAATCTATCTTCAAAGAAATCAGCATCAATAGATTCAATAATAACTTTATTATTTAGATCAAAAAATCTATTAGCTTTACTGTTTTGAGCATACCCAACAAAAACACATTCATAAGCTTTACTAGCTAGCTTTGATCTTTTAGGATCAGGAATAGGAACATAAGCCAAACAACCCCATACTTTAAAATAAGATACATTTGGCTTTCTATTTTTCAAAAGTTCATAGGGTGAAATTTTAGTTTTTGAATTTGTCACACGATTCAAAACATAGCAAACAGTCAGCAAAATTTCTCCCCACCAATGAGGGGCAGCACCAGAACTCAGCAAACATGCAGTCACAAGAGTGTAAATGTACGATTCTTTCTTTCAACTTTTCCATTCATTTCAGGGTTGTACGGAGCAGTTTTTTCATGTATAATTCCAGAAGATTCATAAATTTCAGTGAATGGTTTAGAATCATATTCAGTTCTACCGTACCAGAACCTTTCACAATAGTGGTATGGGAGTCTCCCGACAACACTTTCTTATCCTTGATTTCTGCGTAGATCTTAAATAGGGACCTATCAAAACAAAAATGGCGCGAAGCACCACTGTCTATCCACTACCCATCGGTTCCACCAACCATGTGAATCTCTGGATTAGAAACCATGACAATTTAACGCTTTCAGCAGCATTAGCTTGTGCGTTATTATTTTCTTTGTTATTCCTGCAATCCCTATCCATGTGGTTTGATTTACCGCATGTATAACAAAGGAACTCAGAATCAGAATTATGATATTTCCTTGATGGGTGTGGGTTCTTATTTTGATTAGGTTTTCCTTTCCTTTGGTTCTGGTCAGGTTTCATCGGTTTTTTCTTAGGTTTCAAACTCGGTTGAGTCCGATTCTTATTATTAGAAACGATAAGAATCTCTTTCTTTATGTCTTGTTTCCGTGCTTCCTCTTCAACCCTGAGCTTAACAATCAAACTTTCAAGAGAAAATTCCTTAGTTTTATGAAGCAAAGTATTACGAAAACCTTTCCAAGATGGGGGTAATTTATCAATCAATACAGATACTTGAAATTGTTCATCAGTTTTCATACCTTCCGTCCTAATTTCATGAGCTATTTTCTGAAGTTCATGAGTCTGAGCAACGACTGATTTTTCATTCACCATTTGATATCTCAGGTAGCGGCTTACATCATATTTCTTCGATCCGGCTTCTTCAGTATCATATTTCTTGTGTAAGGCATCCCACACATCTTTAGCAGTATCAAATGTGGAGTAATATTCATATAGATTGTCAGACAAAGCATTCAGAATATAGTTTTTACAATCAAAATCATTATCAATCCATTTTTCATAGGCTTTTTGTTTTTTTTTTCACCAGTTTGGGTCACAACAGGTTCTTTAGTTGGTTGAGGAGTTGCACTTGTTGCGGCTGGAGATGTTTTTTCTGCAGCTTCTGCATCTTGTGGATCAGCTGGTTTGATGGAGGTCACCATCATGTGCAACTTCATCAGTTTGACGTAGAAAAACAACTTTAGCTTCCATCTTCTGAAGTGAAGTCCTTCAAACTTGAACGGCTTGTTGATATCAGCAATTGTTTTCTTTTCAGATTCCATGGCAGAAAGATACATCCTAAAATTGTTGGAACAATTGTCGATTTCACACTAGCAAAACAGAGATTAAGACACAAAACAAAGTGACGGCTGAGTCACGACCAGGTCGCTCTCTTTAGGATGTTTAGTGGCTCTGCCTTGAATTTTGTGCAAGCAGTTCTTTTCCGTCACAATGCCCCCAGGATAAAACAACTGAGAAAAACTCTCTCTCGATCTCTCACGCACACAGTGAGAAAATCGATCACTTTTACTCTCTCTATTCTTGCTCAGTATTTTTGGTCTCTTGATTCTCAGAAAAACAATAGTGTAAAAACTTGTAACTTCTTTCTGTTCTCAAAACTGTTTTTATAACCAGGCAGTCAATGCAGATTAATGGAGAATAAATTGGATTAATTGCTGCAATTAAAATTTCATTCGAAACAGTCAAAAAACGGGAAAATAAATCATGCCATAATTAGCGCAATTAAAACTTAATTAAGTGCAGTAAAAACAATTTGAAAAAATCTTTTAAAAACAGCAAAAATACTTTCCAAATTCAAGATACCTCCCAAGACCCCTAAGGCCCCAAGGCCCCGCTCCCGGACTAATGTTATATATATATATATATATGCACAATCAGTAGGGGGAGGGATTCCATCCTGAGACCTAACCCTCCAGGCCCAAAATGCTTAACCACTGGGCCAAGCTCGAATTATTGATATAAATGTATAAAAGAATTATTTTAAAACATATATCCCAACACCCAATACGGCTAAACTCGTTGGGATAACCAATGAGAATTCTTTTGTGCCATCGTACACCTCTGTAGATGTGTTCGTATGTCGATCTCAAGAGGATTTTATATTATAGAGAATTATATCGGTAGACAATCTTTAGACAAAAAGCTACTTTGGGATTTTGAGAACGACAAGTTTAAAGCATATCCAAGTGTTGATATTCACACTGAAGAAACATTTATGCGGTGGTCTACACCAAAAGGTATTGGGTGGAGAGATGCATATCTTTCACCCATAGTTGAAGACCTTGGATTCGGAGGTTCGTTGTTTCTTAGTTTGCCTGAAATTCTTCCTATTGGGTTTCATGTTAGTGATGCTACTGCATGTGCCTATAATGGTCTTTTACACCTATGTTTAGGTGACCCACCATATTTTCTTATGTATGTCCTATCATGGGATTTATGGTATTGAACTTGTGGACGCTGAATGGATGGGTAAACATCTGGAAATTAAGTTTGAGCACGCATCAGTTGAGACTAATGTGCCGGCTGTTGATATTGAGAAATTTGGTTATACTTCAACAGAAGTTTGGTTGTATGAGGACAAGAAAGGCCACATTTCTTACATGAAGGACCTTACTGTACGATGCCAAATAAAGAGATCTATAAGTTGCGCAGCTACACGATTAGTACATGTCGTTGCATATATAATTAACGATGTTATTAAATCGCATAGTGTAATGCAACGAGAAAGGGCAGATGATGTTTTCGTCAAGTATGACGGTGAATCTTTCTTTGCTCAAGTATGGCATGAATCTTTGTACTTCTCAGCATTCCTTAACACTGCTCTTCCATGGTGGACTGATGATACCAAATATTTCCGTGAACAGTCAAATTTTTTTCTCACTCCAGTATATAATGATGGTCTTATGAATTTGCTTCTTGTTCAAACAAACCCGTGTACTGTGAAGAGTCATTGTGTTGATCAAGGGAGTGTGAATATTCGAACTGGTGGTAGCATGAAGAAATACTTCCCAATATTTTTCAAGTTCTTCGAATTCTTTTCGTCAATCCTTGTGCACGCAGCAAAAATTCTACTCTTCTTCGTGATTAGAATATGGTACATTTTCCTGGAGTTGTTTTGTACATACTAACCTTGGACGAAAATTTCGAGGAGGATATCATACTTTGTCACGATGAAATTTTGCAGTTACACGAATGTGCTGATTGAAGACGACGAGGTAGGTCGTGGAAACCTGGTGGTAAACATGCATTCAGTACTCTTTTCTACACTTTGGACATGCAATTACAAATATATTTGTAGAGTTTGTCTTGCTTGGATTGCGAAATTTGATGAGCTCGATACATGGACAACAAAAAATCTTGTTTTCAGCAAGCTACATGGGAGTCTGGAGGGAAAATTTCTTTTACTGTGCTCAATTATAGGCTCAAGGAAGTTGTCATCTTGCTGCCAACAAGGTTGGTGATTTTTAATACTTTTCACTACTATGATCATGTGGACAGTCTCTCAGTTATTCAACACTGCGATTTGGTCGGTATTCTTTTAGCATATGAAGACATCACGTTTCGTTTTAGAACTTATCGTTGTTCTATTGGCTATAAGATATTACCTAGTGTTGAAGTGAATTATGATCACCGTGTTGCTCAAAGAAGTATGTTCGTAGGAGGTAATTGCTACGAAACAGGCAAAAGAAGTGTGTCCACAAAAGATGCATTAACTGCTCTTTTAAATGCAAATCAAACTATTGCTAGAATGATAATTTCTCGTTACTGTTCTAACAAGATGATTATTCATGTTTTACCGAGTCCAAAAGATGTAGTATATTTCATGTCTTATGCTGGTCAGCGTTCAAAACAAGTTTCGAAGGATGCAAGTTTCGGTTTGAGCAAGAGTGTTTTGGCTGGAGCTATTACTGGAGAGGTTACGTTAACTACTATGGTTTCATATTTTACTGCTAGAAGCACAACTGGACATCCTACCCCAGCTAGAGTTATTGGCATCCGACCACCTGTGAGCACTGAGATAGAATTATTGGCACCATGTGGGGTGTGTATACATATATCTCACCATCAGACACGTGTATATAGAAAGATACGTGGAAAGCATGCAGGCCAAGACATCAAAATACGATGCACTACGGAACACCAAATAAACCGCAAAGAGTTACTTTATCTCATCCCCAAAAGAATCTAAGATCAACGGTGGAGAGAAAGTTAGCTGACACGGACGTGACAGGGGCAGAAGACACTTGTATGACACGAGCAGGCATCTCAACTACCCTCATTAAACACTATGAGCAGTATATGTGTCGATCAACCCGTGGGACGAGCGAGGATGTCTCTGCGTGATCAAGTGGCAAACGCAGACCTCTGCGTGATGGACACAAGACACTAGAAGATAAGGTTCCAACGGCCTTCAGAGAGGGGTCCCACACTCTAACCCTATAAATATCCCCTCTCCACCAAGAGGAAAGGGGATCGGAAAAATTAGGAAGGGAAGGAGAGAGAGATTTCGAGTGTAAGTTAATCTTTTAAAAGAGAAAATACATGTAAGCCCAAAAGTCATTCGACTACTCTTGTAACCGTGAAGAACATAGTGAAACAACAAACCCCGTGGACGTAGGCCTTAGTGCTGAACCACGTAAACCTCGGTCTTGTTTATATTTCAGCACTTTATATTTGCCTAACTATATGGATCTTTACTTGTATGTATTGTTTCCTTTGTTTTTACCTATATCCCGTGCGCAAACTCCCCGCATGGAGTTGTTAGATGAGGCTGTGATAAACCCGAAGGTTTTGAGCCAAGGAATCAACACTAAGATATCATCATCACAAATCACTCTAGATTACGATGATTGGTTGTGAGCATTCGGATGCCTTCGTGATTTGAGTGTTCACAATTTGGCGCTAGAAACAGGGACTTCGTCCCGGTAAAAGATTTATATTGTCCTGTGATTTCATCTTAAACTGGCATATGATTGCTCTGATTTATTAGCTCGAACCGTATAAATCATTTGTTCACTTCATTATATTCAAAAACACACCCATTATCTTCGATAAGATTTATTGTTTTGATCCATGGATTTACGTTTTTATTTAGATCTTGTGCGAACCTGTCTCTCAGGGGGTTTTCGTAGTTTTTTAAGGATCTACTTGCATTTTTAAAAAAAGGATCTCTTTTAATAAATCTTTAACCCGTGTAAAGATATTTCGCAAACTAACCCGATTCACGCGGATATTCCCGTTTTTCGCTGTTTGAAATTCCCTTGTGCAGAAAGAACGGATTGTGAGGAAGGAAGGCGAGTTTCTGCGAGATCTCATTGTCGACAAAAGGACCCGTGATGGAAAAGACGTAGGAAGCAGGAAAATCCAAAGCTTTGTCAAAGGAAACACCTAGGACAACCCCGGTCATCACCCGAAGAAAGCAGAAAGGAGACAAAGCTAAAATGACCAGTCGAAGCAAGATACCTATGAACGCTAATTCAGTTGCAGCCGCGGCTCTCAGAGCAGCGGCGACAAAGTACGGTGCGTCTGCAGTAGTCCCGAAGGCTGAAGAGGCTAGCAAAACTTGTGCTATGAATCAATTCCATCAACCAAGAGAAAGGGTGGATGAATCCAGAACATACCAACCCGTGCACCTTCCAACTTTCGGAATGCCACCAACAAATGATCAAAATCAAACCATACCGGCGGCTCTAGCACCGCAGAGGGGCACTCACCCCGATTTGGAAATGCCAGCAACCGAAGCTGAACCTCTGCCACCTTTAGTACAGACCGTAGAGGAAGGCGGCACCATGGCCGTAGTGGCACGAGCTGGGACTCCCAATCAGGGGTCCAACCAATCACATCGACTGATGGCTGAGCTTGAAGAATTGAAGAAGAGCCAGCAGGTTTACGCAGATGCTGTAGCTCTGCTGGCCAGAGAAAATCAAGATTTAAAGGATCGGATTTCTCTAAGCACGAAGACCAGCCAACAACTTGATGAAGCAAATTCCAAAGCACCAGAGCCAAACCGAGACCGAATAGTCGTCATAGCGGCTAATGGAGACGCGACTAGGGGAAGTAGCGTATCCGACCCGGATTATGACGACGGGGAATCAGACTATAACGAGCAGAAGAACTTAGGGCACCACCGCGCGATGGAAGAGCTACGAGATGAGATGATGGCCGAGATCAGGCAATTAAAAAGTAGACAAGGCGGGGGGGGAGGTTAGAAGAGGTCATGAGAGAAGCTAACTCTACGCCCTTAACTCATCGCTTGGCCAACACCCCTATTCCACTGAAATGCCCTGTCCCAACGTTCGAATGCTATGATGGATCCAGCGACCCTGCTGCACATATTCGGTACTACAACCGTGTCTTAGCTAGATGGGGTCAGAACGACGCCGTACTCTGCAGATACTTCCCGTCAAGCCTGAAGGGATCGGCATTATCATGGTTTGATAATCTGCCACCAAACTCCATCCACTCATACGACCAACTCGCAGAGAAATTCTTAAGAACATACATGTACAACAAGACTGTAAACACCGGAATGGATAAGCTCTTTTCACTAGCGATTGGCTACAAGGAAACCACGAGGGAGTACACTAACAGATGGCACAAGATCTGCCAAGCCATAGGGAGCGTGGACCCAGTGGTAAGCATCAATTGCTACAAATGGGGATTAGACCGAATGAGTCCCCTATTTGTTGAATTCATGGAAGCGTGCCTAAGACAGAGGGAGATCTTCGAATAATTATGAAAAGCACGCTCGACTTGAAGAAATTCAACGGGAAAACCCGAGGGCATATCCGCAGAGATCTCACCGCACCAATTCAGCGGAACAAACCAATGGGGCCAAAAGGAGTTGCTCAGTGGAGAGACCTCACGAAGATAGGAAGGAACGAAGGGATGAACGAAGAACAGGTGACCGAAAATTCGAAGATCAAGTTTACACGAAACTCAACGCTAGCTATGCTCGTATCCTACGAGAGATCAAAGGGAGGGAAAACTGGAGTGGCCATGGTCTAAGGGAAAGCACCCCCGAGATCCGAGAAGTCTAAAGATTACTGTGAATATCATTGTTTCAACGGACACCAGACCGAAAAGTGCAAGAACCTTAAAATAATGATCCAAAAATTAATTGATGCGGGAGAGCTCAAACATTACGTACGAAAGGATGTTACCGAGGATAGATCCAAGCGAACCAAACCAGTCCAACTTCCGGAAGGAAACCGAACAATCAACACCATCTCGTGTTCCGAAGCCACAGGGCCCTCACTTACAGCGCAGATAGGAAAGAGGTTACGGAAGCAATTCGAAGACCGCTGCGAATTGTATAAGGTCGATGGGATAGGTGGACGAGCACGAAGTGGATGGAATCTCCTATCATCTTCGATGCCGAGATATCGAAGAAGATATGGAAGACCATAACGATCCCTTGGTCCTAACACTACCAGTAGCTGGATGTAACCTCAAAAAGATCCTCATAGACGGGGGAAGCTCCGTAAACGTCCTATTTTACGATGCATTCAAACGGATGAAGCTCCATGATGAACAGTTAATGACCTCTTATACACCATCTACGGATTCAATGGAGCAGCCACGAAGCCCTTGGGAGACATCGTGTTGCAGGTTAACGCAGGGCCCATGAAACTAGAAACCCGATTCAGTGTGGTGGACACCCCTTCCCCCTACAACGCATTATTGGACGAAAATGGATACATAAACTCAAAGGAGTTGCGGCAACGTACCACCAATATCTCAGATTTCCAACACCTGAGGGAGTAATGGAAATCAAGGGAGATCGGGTCACTACGAGAGAGTGCCAGGCCACTCAGGATCATATCAACAACGAGCAAGAAGAGCAGCGAAAAATCCGAAGAGTAAAAAATAAAGAAACCGCGAAAGAGAAGGCCATAGACCTGTTCCTCAAGGAAACTACAGGGAAGGGCTTGACGAAAGATGATAATGTCCTAAGCACAGACAAGTACTTCAACAACCAGCGAAGAACAGAAACACGCTAAATAGCAATTAAAGAACGTCCCAGTCCTCGGAAATCCGAAGCCTGTGTTCACACCAGTGGAGCCCGTAAAAGAAATCAACATAGGAACGGAAGAAAGCCCGAAGATGATCAAAATAGGGACCATAATGGACGAAGGAAGGGAAGATTCTTAACCAAATTACTTAAGGAATACGCGGATGTGTTCGCCTGGAAGCTAGGAGATATGCCGGGGATTGACCCAAAAGTAATCCAACACGAGCTACGCATCAAACCGGGCACGCCCCCGTTCAGGCAGAGAAAATACGAAAAGTAGCAGAGTCAAGGCAGAGTATATGACAGTAGTAGAAACAGAACTTCGGAAACTACTAGACGCAGGATTTATCAAGGAAGTCAAGTACCCTACCTGGATCTCCAACATGGTCATTGTTCCTAAGAAAAATGGAGGGGTTAGAATATGCATCGACTTTACTAATCTCAACAAGGCATGTCCAAAGGACAGCTATCCCCTGCCGAGCATAGATCAGCTGGTAGAAGCAGTAGAAGGATATGAAGAACTGTCATTCATGGATGGACATTCTGGCTACAACCAAGTAGCCCTGGCAGAAGAAGATCAGCCACACACAGCGTTCTACACCCCACATGGCCTTTATTGCTACACTAGAATGCCTTCGGACTTCGAAACGCAGGGGCAACATACCAAAGGATGGTCGATGCTATCTTCAAGCCATGGATTGGAGGAACCTTAGAAGTCTACGTTGACGACATGCTCGTCAAAAGCAAGCTGCGTAAAGATCACCACCAGGATCTGAGGAATATCTTCGAAGCAATGGAAAACATCACATGAAAGTGAATCCGGGAGAAATGTACTTTCGGTGTCACCTCGGGGGGAAATTCCTCGGGTATCTGGTAACAAAAAGGGGCATCGAGGTAGACCCAGCAAAGATTCAAGCCATAGTAGAGATGCCGTCCCCAAAGAATTTAAAGGAAGTACAGAAACTCAATGGATCCATAGCAGCTTTGGGCAGATTTATTGCCCGTCTCGGACAAATGCAAACATTTCTTCAATATTCTCAAAAAAGGGAGCAGGTTCGAATGGACCGTTGAATGCGAGGAAGCATTCCAAAAAATCAAAGAACACCTAGCCTCAATCCCGATCCTGCAGAAGCCAGATCCTGATGAGGTTTTGGCATGTACATAGCAGCAACAGAAGACGCAGTCAGCGCAGTGTTGGTCAAAACCAATACAAAGATAGAACAACCTATCTATTACGTCAGCAAGACCCTCAATTCTGCGGAAAGGAACTATACAAGATGAACACTCATCCTCGCATTGGTATGGGCTACAAAAACTGAGAACCTACTTCCTAACTCACCTCGTCAGGGTCCCATGCAAAGCACCATTGGAAGCAGTCCTCAAAAGCACGGGAAAAGTGGGCCGAATAGCCAAATGGAACACCCATCTGGACCAATTCAACATCATTCATGAAATTCAACATTCTCGGAAGTCCCAAGTTCTGGCGGATTTCTTAGCAGACCTCCCCCTTGACAACGACGAAGAGATTAAGGGAATACCAGAAGCCGAGGAAGAAAACAAGGATCCAATGGATATCCTCGAACCTGCGAGTCAAAGACAATGGGAAGTCTTCGTCGACGGATCCAAAAATAAGGAAGGAGCAGGAATAGGCATTGTCATTATCACCCCAACCGGAGAAAGGATTATACAGGCACTTAGGTTAGAATTCAAAGAGCATACCAACAACGTTGAATACGAAGCTGTCGTACATGCCCTCCGTATAATAATAGAGATGGGGGGTAAAGATGTAAGGCTGACAAGTGATTCGCAGCTTGTCATACGGCAAATAGGGCTCGAGTATAATGTGTACGATGACACCCTCTCAGCTTACATGGCCTTGGTCCAAACATTGGCATCAAATCCCGAACATAAGTTCCGGCACTTATGCAGAAGGGACCTCAGGCACGCGGATGCCCTAGCATATATATCATCCATGCTGAGGGATAAAAACGTGCGAAGCTATTAAAATAGCAAGGGTATACGAGCCTTCGATTGCATCTCAATTCTCCTTCGCTACCAATCAAGATACAGTGGAAGAAAATATCGAAGACCAGGTAGGAGAAGACATCCATAACGACTTTGACGAAGAAGATATCCTGTCAAGAGCAAATCAAGACGAAGACTTCAGCAACGAAGATGACTGGAGAGTGATGATCCATGCCTTTCTCGAAAAGGAAGCTTACCTGCGGATCAGAAACAAGCTAGGAAGATACTCTCCAAAGTAGGAAGATATGATCTTCGGGATGGGGTCCTGTACAAGAAATCCTTCCTTCGGACCATTACTACGTTGCTTGTCCCGGAAAGAGGGGCATCGAATTCTAAATGATATCCATTATGGTGACGCGGGGAATCATAGCGGCATGAGATCACTAGCTGACAAAGCAAAAACGCAAGGATATTACTGGCCGACAATGATACAGGATGCCGCGAGGATGTCCCGACGGTGTGAAGAATGTCAGCGCTTCGCCAAAAAGATCCACGCGCGGCAACAATGTTAAACTCCGTCGATAGCCCGTGGCCATTTGCAAAATGGGGCGTAGACATCGTCGGGCCTTTCATCGAAGGATCAGGGAAAAGACGATTTTTGATAGTAGCCACGGACTACTTCAGTAAATGGGTGGAGGCTAAGGCCTTGGCCAGGATCAGAGACGTGGATGTGTTTACTTTCATATTCCAGAACATCATTTGCAGATTCGGTATACCCGCTGAAATTGTATCTGATAATGGTAAACAATTACAGGGGAAAAATATAGACATGCTCTTCGATACTTTCAAGATAAGAAAGAACAAGTCCACCCCCATATACCCTCAAAGCAACGGCAAGCGGAAGCTACCAACAAGACCCTCGCCCTTATACTCAAAAAACAATTAGACGAGCATAAAGGGAGATGGTGTGAACAGCTGCACAATGTGTTATGGGCATACAGGACAACGCGAAGATCCGCCACGGGGAATCCCCGTTTCTTCTAACTTATGGAGCTGAAGCAGTCATCCCTACGGAATACTCATGCCAACCAAAGACCGAAGCGTGGGAGAAAAATCTCACAACAGACATGATGTTAGAGAGATTGGACGACTAGAAGAAAGAAGGGAAGCAGCATTAAAGATGGAAAATTATCAACGAAGACTGCAAGGGAGTACAACAAAAAGGTAAAGCCGGAATTTTGTAGAGGGCAGTATGTGTTGAGAACAATCCCACATATCAAGAGAGAAGAGATGGGGAAAGTTAGCACCTACGTGGGGAGGACCTTTTATAATACATGATATTGCGGGAAGCGGTTCCTACTACCTTCGTAATCAAAGGCGAGTCCTCCGACATCCTTGGAATGCTAAGTGGCTCAAACCATACTTCCCATAGGGCAACGCAGCCTTGCAACTGCGTGAGGGTACCAGAAGAAGAAGGGAGCTGACACTACATGTTTCTATCTCTGGACGAGGAATTGCAGGCCTCAACCTATCAATCAAACAAGCTTTCTATGTATCACTAAACCTATCGACAATATTGGGGAAAGTAGTTAATCTACAATCTCTCAGGGCTCCCCCGTCAGTGTCCATAAGTGTAAGACCAGGGGGAAGGCACCCAGCAGAAAGAGATACCCAACCAATCTTAAGGCAACGGGTCGACGGAATGGGTGTATGTAAATTTTTAACCCCATATCCTAGAACGTTGCCTCGGCCCCACCGTCTGGGAATCCTCTGGCCAAGGGTTCGCCAGGGGGTGACAGGTCTCAAGCCGATCACGAAGGTACCTCCCTTCGGGATCGCACCCAAACACTTAAAACTTTTTATTTTTAGAGTTTTCATCACAATGCTTAAAAAAAAACAAACCAACATTGCAGGTATATCAAGAAAAGGATCCATTTCATAAAGGACGATTACAAAAAGTGAAGGCCAATTCAAGGAAGATACACATCAAAAAATATTCCTTTTACATGATACTAGCAAAAAATATTCTTTTTACATGATTACAAAAAGGGAAGGATAATGACGCGGTCTCTACAAAATGCTGCGGTCTCTACCTAGATGATGCCGCCCCATCAGCAGGATGTTCCGAAGACTTGAAGGGACGCTCCCACCAGATGAGGGTCCCGAGGAGCCAGGCAAGGCAGCAGGAACTGGACGACGCGGATAGTTCTTCACAAGACCATGCTCGTTCTTTAGGCCAAGTTCTATCTTCTAGCATCTTGTTCGTCTCCTCAGCCAATTGACACCGAGCCTTGTGCTTAATAACTGTCGTCCGCTGTTGGGCTTGGGATAACAATGAAGACGACGACTCACTTCTTTAGAAGCAGCACCGACGGCCTCTTCGCGGGATGCCGCCAAACTCTTAAAATGCTTAGTCGTTCTTCCTGCTGCGCTAAGGAAGATTGAGCCTTTTCAAGTTTTTCATTTGCAACGCGAAGTTGTCCCTCGAGTTCTGAAAAAGACAACACCAGGGAGTTAGCACAGAAAAGACACAATCACACTCGATGGAATAGGGTTATACCTTCGACACAAGCCGAAGCTCTTCATACTCATTAACAACCGCATCTCGCGCTTCATCAAGATGATCATATTCCGCGGATAATTTCTTATAATCTAGTTGAAGGTTGGTGAGAGTAAATTGACTGGCATCTAATTCTACCTGCTTCATCGAATCCATGTGACGAAGGTGGTCGACTTCTTTGTTTATCTCTGATACCCCTTGCTCAATCTGTACATACACACTTCAAGATTCCTCTCAGACTCAGCCTGACGAGCTACTTCAACGCGGGACGCGGCAAGGGCCTTGCTTAGAGCATGGCTTCGGCACGGGCATTGTCCCTTTCTCTGATAAGACACGCACTATCCTCAACTCCTGGAAAAGGGAGGGATCGAGCCTTTTGTAATTCCTCTTCCAGAAGTTGTATCCTAGACTCCAACAAAGAAGTACGCTCACGGGATTCCCGCAGACTATCACGTGTCCACAGCAGCGTACCATTAAATAAAGCACGGTCATGGTTATACAGATTTTGCATGTCGACCATCTGAACATGCCTTGCGCGCCATACCTCAGCCCGAGCATCCCATTTCTTGGCTTCACTTTAATTTTCTCAACAAGATCTTTAATACGAGATTTTGCCGTGCCCTTTCGTTTCGAAGCCATATCAGCTCGGGGACCACCCACTGGAGATAGGGTGGGGAGACTCAGACAGAACAACTAAGAAATAGAGGAATGACGACACACTGCGAGGGAAAAAAAAAAGAACCAAACCTGTGAAAGCTGAAACTTGGCCGCGAGTTTGCTCTAACTCAGCGCGAACAACAACAAGCTCTGAACGAAGACGGCCTCCGCTTCACCCAGCTTTTCTTTCTCCTTGAGGCTTTTCTTCAGCTCTTCTATTTCCACCTCAGCCGCAGATAATTCCTTTTCTCTGTGACGAAGCTTAGCCTCGAGCTTCAGAGATTTCGCTTTGAAGAACTGATACAACACGTGGTTACAATGCTCACTCCTCATCATCTACACATCAAGACGAAAAACATTATTTCACCGAAGAATTGGATCGTCACGTAGAAGTATGTACGAAAATTTACCTCCAAGACACGCTGCTGAGGAAAGCCATATTGATACCCGTCGGCTATGGCCATCATATCTGCAACGGAAGTAGGAGGCTCCGACACAAGGGTAGCTTCGGGAACACTCAAATTTCTTCCCCAGGCCTCAGACACCCGCGCCTTGGAAGACATTTCCATCATACGACGGGTATACGCATCAGAATCCTTTTCACCAGCAACAACAGGGGCGGGATGAGGGACAAATAGCAGATTCTTTTCCTTGAGCCAATCCATTATGGCGTCCTCACCCTCAGATGTCGGCGAATGAGGAAGATCCGCAGCAGGCGAATCAATCACCGACTTCCCCTTTTCTGACACGGCCCCTTCAGCACAAATGTCGGCACCCACATGCGCACCATGCTCCTCCGCGCCACCATCTTGAACAGCAGCGTCTCCGTTACTAGCACCCCCGAGGACATCCCAATCATCATTGGGGGAAGTAGAGAGAAGTCCTCAGGAAAATCGAGGGCATCATCCATAAACTCCCCTGTGGAATACAGCCGATCAAAAGAAAACTCTTGAGAAAGGGTGGGGAGAGTATCCGCGGCATCCCCAACAGGGACAGAAATATCACCAATAACACCGTCATCAGCTACCACGGCGTTGTTTCTCCCTTCATCACCATCATGACCCACACAGACCTCTTCTTCGACATTGATAGGGGAAGTACCAGTACGTTCTCCCCATCTGTAATCTCCTCATCCTCAGCAAACTCTTCGTTCACCGGACTTGTAACTTCTTCATGGGCCTCAGCCTCACCCATCACAATGGTAGAAGACTGCTTCGGCTTAATCTTTTTCTTCTTCGACACCTGAAAACCAACACCACAAAAAGAATTATTTTTCCCGAACAGTTGAATTTCTAAAAGGAGAAGCGCAGCTAGAATCCGCGTACCTGAGCAGTCGAGGCACTCCTCGGTGGAAGTATAGCACCAGAACCTTCCTCCTCGTCTCCCTCAACGACGTCAAGGGCATAAGGAAAATTCATACCTGCGAAGTTTAAACGCCAGGGACAGAAATCTCCATAACGAGCAGGAGGAGATTCACGTGGCTTGCTACTCTCAGTAGGACGCCAACCGGGGACCAGGGATCCAACCGTACGCCCATGGACCAAAACTTCGATAACGGTAGCGTGCCACTCGTAGTCATGGTCGCGCTTGATCCTCTCGCGGGCCGGGAAAAGTTTCCGCTGACTAGACCCCTCCGTGCCGGGAACATACTTCAGCTTGGCATCGCTGACCTCATTTAACAGACGAATTTCGCCCCGAGGAGCAGCGAGATTCCGAGGCTGACACTCCACGGCTTACGGTTCCTACTATTGACGTAATCACCGAAGGAGTTATTGAAATTCTCAGGAGTATACCATTCCTTCTCCGCGGGATTGGGAACGTAACAAGTCATTGTCGTCTCCCCCTTACTCCGCAGATAGCACTCCTCAGGGCACGGAGATAATTCCCCGATAGTTGCGATACAGAACGGCTGTGAGTATTGGTGGAAGAGCCTTCACGACTAGCAAGCACATCATAGTAGAAGGAATCACCTGACTTGTACAACGGCAGCATAAGACCAGCTTCGAACGCTCCAACCGTGGTCAACAAATGAAATTCATCGAACTCATACTTTGAGATAAGCTCATAAGTAATATCATCCTCAGGGGCATAGAAACGAACCTCGAAGGCTTGAAGCTCATGCTTTTCCTTGAAAATTCGAGATCAATATGCTTGAACGTTACTTTTTTCTTGCTGACCGAAACGCTGCGTATCAATGGGGCAGCCTCATCCTCCTCGGGGGACCGGATGAACCAATGAACGCCTCGGAAGCCTTTCTCTTCAAAGAAGGATTTTTTGAAGATTCAGCCCTCGGAACACCACCTTTCGTATTCTTCCCTTTAAAAGAAGTTGTAGGAGGGGGCGGCAGATGATGCTCGGGCACTACAGAACGTAGAGGAGGAACATCAAAAGCGACAGCACGAGTCGGTGCTGCGTACTCCTAACATCATCACGAGGACGAGACACCGCGCGATCAAAGACTTTTCGAGCCCCAGAAGGATTTGTCGAAGGAATCTCTTCCCTAGAAGATGAGGCCTTCGCCCCAGAAGAAACTCGACTTCTACGAACATCATCTGAGACTCTCTACGCGGAGGAGATCTCGATAGACCAGAACCAGGAGTCTGATAAGGAAGCCGCGGACGGTCAGACATGGCTGCGAAAAGATTAATCATAAACAAGTCAAAAACAAACTCAAGGACATTACCAACGATCAAAAAACCACATAAATAGCAATCCACACACGATAACGCAGAAGAAACCCTAAAATTAGCATACATGCTCGAAATTCCATAAAATCCACCCTGAAAACTCCAATACAAGAAAACAATGGCCTCCTTGATTTAAGACGAAGAACAGGGGCAAACTAGCATGCAAGCATTAAAAGAAGTTCTTCATCACAAACAAGGAACAACAGTAGCAGAAAATTTACAAATCAACATAGCGTAAAACCATGGAAACAAAGAAAAGAAAAAATTACCAACAAAAACAGCAGCAGAAAGAACAAATCAGAAATAAAGAGGAGGCAAGCGTGATTAATGCTAAGGTGGAGAGAATTTAAGGGCTGAAGAATGAAGACTGACAGAGAATTTAAGGGCTGAAGAATGAAGACTGACAGAGAATTTAAGGGCTGAAGAACGAAGAATGAAAACCGAAAGAATGTTTAGGAAGAATGAAATTAATTTTCTTTCTCTCCTTAATATACCCGAAAGAAAGAAAAGGAAATTAATGGAGGAATGGGAAACGTGCCCGTTACATAAGAAGTTAATGCACAAATAAAAGACGTGCCCAAGTATCTAGGAAAAGTTATTAGGAGAGATAGAAGAATATGCAACGACTGTTTTCTTCAATGCACCCACTAAACATTCAAGCCGGAAGAAAAGGGGCAAATTGTGTATGCATATATCTCACCATCAGACACGTGTGTATAGAAAGATACGTGGAAAGCATGCAGGCCAAGACATCAAAATACGATGCACTACGGAACACCAAATAAACCCCAAGGAGTTACTTTATCTCATCCCCAAAAGAAGCTAAGATCAACGGTGGAGAGAAAGTTAGCTGACACGGACGTGACAGGGGCAGAAGACACTTTTCTGACACGAGCAGGCATCTCAACTACCCTCATTAAACACTCTGAGCAGTATACGTGTCGATCAACCCGTGGGACGAGCGAGGATGTCTCTGCGTGATCAAGTGGCAAACGCAGACCTCTGCGTGATGGACACAAGACACTAGAAGATAAGGTTCCAACGGCCTTCAGAGAGGGGTCCCACACTCTAGCCCTATAAATATCCCCTCTCCACCAAGAGGAAAGGGGATCGGAAAAATTAGGAAGGGAAGGAGAGAGAGATTTCGAGTGTAAGTTAATCTTTTAGAAGAGAAAATACATGTAAGCCCAAAAGTCATTCGACTACTCTTGTAACCGTGAAGAACATAGTGAAACAACAAACCCCGTGGACGTAGGCCTTAGTGCTGAACCACGTAAACCTCGGTCTTGTTTATATTTCAGCACTTTATATTTGCCTAACCCCATGGATCTTTACTTGTATGTATTGTTTCCTTTGTTTTTACCTATATCCCGTGCGCAAACGCCCCGCATGGAGTTATTAGATGAGGCTGTGATAAACCCGAAGGTTTTGAGCCAAGGAATCAACACTAAGATATCATCATCACAAATCACTCTAGATTACGATGATTGGTTGTGAGCATTCGGATGCCTTCGTGATTTGAGTGTTCACATGGGGAACCGAATTTTGTCATGAAGCTTCCAAGAAAGGTCAAACAGACAAAATGCCCCAAAATGGACTGTCACCTTGTGGAAATTCCCTGGACATTAGAAAACAAGCCAAATGCTCCGATCTATTAATTTTTCCTTTATATAGAGTTAAATGGTCAAATTCGCTACCATGTGTACCCTCATGTGGGAAAAATTTACACTTATATCCTTCAAAACTAGATTGAACCAATGTTTTCCACGTGTACTTTGATCCAATGGGTATCCTTCACATTACACACACGTGTTACAAGCAATTTTTAACATTTAGATAACGAGACGTGTCCTAAAACATTAAGATAACGACACGTGTACTCTAACATTGACTTCTCCTGGAAGCTAAAACTGCCTCCTAAGATACAACACTTTATGTGGAAGTGTCTTCACAAGTGCATTTCTACTAAGGATAAGCTAGCTAGAATCACTAAACATAAGAGTACCTCATGTCCTTTATGTGATTGTGTATACATATATCTCACCATTAGACACGTGTATATAGAAAGATACGTGGAAAGCATGCAGGCCAAGACATCAAAATACGATGCACTGCGGAACACCAAATAAACCCCAAGGAGTTACTTTATCTCATCCCCAAAAGAAGCTAAGATCAACGGTCGAGAGAAAGTTAGCTGACACGGACGTGACAGGGGCAGAAGACACTTGTCTGACACGAGCAGGCATCTCAACTACCCTCATTAAACGCTCTGAGCAGTATACGTGTCGATCAACCCGTGGGACGAGCGAGGATGTCTTTGCGTGGTCAAGTGGCAAACGCAGACCTCTGCGTGATGGACACAAAACACTAGAAGATAAGGTTCCAACGGCCTTCAGAGAGGGGTCCCACACTCTAACCCTATAAATACCCCCTCTCCACCAAGAGGAAAGGGGATCGGAAAAACCAGGAAGGGAAGGAGAGAGAGATTTCGAGTGTAAGTTAATCCTTTAGAAGAGAAAATATGTGTAAGCCCAAAAGTCATTCGACTACTCTTGTAACCGTGAAGAACATAGTGAAACAACAAACCCCGTGGACGTAGGCCTTAGTGCTGAACCACGTAAACCTCGGTCTTGTTTATATTTCAGCACTTTATATTTGCCTAACCCCATGGATCTTTACTTGTATGTATTGTTTTCTTTGTTTTTACCTATATCCCGTGCGCAAACGCCCCGCATGGAGTTGTTAGATGAGGCTTTGATAAACCCGAAGGTTTTGAGCCAAGGAATCAACACTAAGATATCATCATCACAAATCACTCTAGATTACGATGATTGGTTGTGAGCATTCGGATGCCTTCGTGATTTGAGTGTTCACAATTTGGCGCTAGAAACAGGGACTTCGTCCCGGTAAAAGATTTATCTTGTCCTGTGATTTCATCTTAAACTGGCATATGATTTCTATGATTTATTAGCTCGGACCGTATAGGTCATTTGTTAACTTCATTATATTCAAAAACGCACCCTTTATCTTCGATAAGATTTATTGTTTTGATCCATGGATTTACGTTTTTCTTTAGATCTCGCGCGAACCTGTCTCTCAGGGGGGTTTCCGTAGCTTTTTAAAGGATCTACTTGCATTTTTAAAAGGATCTCTTTTAATAAAAATTTAACCCGTGTATTGTAACTCGTATGTATTAATCCTCTCCTGGAAGAAGATATTTCGCAAACTAACCCGACTCACGCGGATATTCCCGTTTTTCGCTGTTTGAAATTCCCTTTGTGCAGAAAGAACGGATTGTGAGTAAGGAAGGCGAGTTTCTGCGAGATCTCATTGTCGACAAAAGGACCCGTGATGGAAAAGACGCAGGAAGCAGGAAAATCCAAAGCTTTGTCAAAGGAAACACCCAGGACAACCCCGATCATCACCCGAAGCAAGCAGAAAGGAGACAAAGCTAAAATGACTAGTCAAAGGCAAGATACCGCGGAAATCACTTCACCTATGAACGCTAATTCAGTTGCAGCCGAGGCTCTCAGAGCAGAGGCGACAAAGTACGGTGCGGCTGCGGTAGTCCCGAAGGCTGCAGAGGCTAGCAAAACTTGTGCTATGAATCAATTTCATCAACCAAGAGAAAGGGTGGATGAATCCAGAACATACCAACCCGTGCACCTTCCAACTTTCGGAATGACACCAACAAATGATCAAAATCAAACCATACCGGCGGCTCTAGCACCGCAGAGGGGCACTCACCCCGATTTGGAAATGCCAGCAACCAAAGCTGAACCTCTGCCACCTTTAGTGCAGACCGTAGAGGAAGGCGGCACCATGGCTGTAGTGGCACTAGATGGGACTCCCAATCAGGGGTCCAACCAATCACATCGACTGATGGCTGAGCTTGAAGAATTGAAGAAGAGCCAGCAGGTTTACGCAGATGTTGTAGCTCTGCTGGCCAGAGAAAATCAAGATTTAAAGGATCGGATTGCTCTAAGCACGAAGACCAGCCAACAACTTGATGAAGCAAATTCCAAAGCACCAGAGCCAAACCGAGACCGAAGAGTCGTCATAGCGGCTAATGGATACGCGACAAGGGGAAGTAGCGCATCCGACCCAGATTATGATGACGGAGAATCAGACTATAACGAGCAGAAGAACTTAGGGCACCACCGCGCGATGGAAGATCTACGAGATGAGATGATGGCCGAGATCAGGCAATTAAAAAGTAGACAAGGCGGGGGGGGG